>NW_027533264.1:312869-420301 GCF_008692635.1 Crocuta crocuta
CAGCTCCGGGGCGGGGGGGGAAGGGGGGGGAGAGTGATGGATGTGCTCACTACCTTGTTTGCGGGGATGGCTTCACAAGTATATACATTATGCCAAAACTTCAAATTACAGGCTTTAAATACGTGTGATTTATTGAATGTCAATTATACCTCAACCAAGTGGTTTCAAAAATAAAAGGAACATGCATGTCAAATATAAACACAAAGACAGAAACTCAAAACACACCCAGGGCACTTGAGTGGCTCAGTCGGTTGAGCATCTAACTCTTCATTCTGGCTCTGGTCATGATTTCACGGTTCGGCTTGTGGGTTCGAGCCCCACGTGAGTCCAGCTCTGCACTGACAGTACAGAGCCTGCTTGGGATTCTTTCCTCCCCCGCCCCGCTGTCTGCCCCTCCCCAGCTTGTGCACACATGTGCATGAGCTCTCTCTCTCAACATAAATAAACTTAAAAATAATAAAGAACCACACCAACAAAGACACCCTCTCACAGCCCCTCAAGAGGCCTACGAGGCCCTACTCAAGCTGGCCCCCCACATCTGATGTCATCTCTTGCTCTCCCTCTGTCCCTCCACTCCAGCCGCCTTCTCAGCCTACAACACTTCCCTCCACCCACCGTGTTCGCTCTCCCACCCACCCCCTNCTCAGCCTCCCACACCTCCCCCCACCCACCGTGTTCGCTCTCCCACCCACCCTCTGTAAAGTCACAAACCCCCTCCCAGCCCTCCTCCCTAATCTCTGCCTCCCCACTCTAGGTCCCCCCACTCTGGAAAACAGGCCAGAAATCTTTTCTACTTGTTTGCTTTCAGCTTCCCCTGAAGTGGGGAAGGTTCACGAGGCCAGGGTGGTCCATCTGCTTGCTCCCGGCGGCACCCCCAGCATTTGGTGAAAGAAAGCATCATTGCCAAACTGCAGCACATTTCCAAGGAGNCTTGGCCTTTCTCTGCCACCCCCCCAAGCCCCCACACACACACAGAGCATTAGTTCAGGTCCTCGTCGCCTTCACCTCCGCACCTCCAAACCAAACTCTCACTGTACCCTCACGACCACTAACCCACACTCCACCCAGCAGCTGGAAGGGCTTTCTAAAATACCACCAGGACCTGTCCCCATTTGGGGGGCTTCTAGTCTCCACGGTTCGCCTTATAAGGCCAAGTGCATACAGCCTTGCTACCTTTCCCTGCCCTTCCCCACCTCTGGGCCTCTGCACATCACTCCTTCTGCCTGGAACATGTTCTCCCTCTTGGCTACCTGGCAAACTCCCCACTCATCCCTTAAAACCCCAGTTTAAGTATTTCCTTTGTCAGCATAGAAATTTAGAGCCCCAACCTTTGAAGTCATGTGAATCTGGGTTTCAATTTTAACGTGCTGGTTGGGATGGTTACATGTGTCAACTTGGCTTGTCTATGATGCCCAATTGCTTGGTCAAACACTGGTCTAGAAGGTATGTGGTGGATGTAATTAACACCTACTATCAGTTGACTTTCAGTAAGGGAGATTACCCTTGGTAATGAGGATGGGCCTCATCTAATCAGTTAAAGATCTTAAGACGCAAACGTGAGGCTTCCCCGAGAAGAAGTTCTGCCCCAAGACTAACAAAGAGGGGTGCCTGGGTGGCTTAGTCAGTTAAGTGTCCGACTTTCGCTTAGGTCATGATCTCGCGGTTCGTGGGTTCGGGCCCCGCGTCGGGCTCTGTGCTGACTGCCAGCTCAGAGCCTGGAGCTTGTTTCAGTCTGTGACTCCCTCTCTCTCTGACCCTCCCCTGCTCACGCTGTCTCTCTCTCTCTCTCTCTCCTAGAAATAAATAAAACATTTACAAAAAAAAAATAATAAAATAAAGACTGTAACAAAGAGGGCCTGCCCAAGTTTCCAGCCTGGCAGCCACCCTACAGTAAGCTTAAGATTTGGGATCCAATCCCTTGAAATAAATAATACCAATTTATTCTATTGGTTCTGTTTTTCTGGCCAGTACACTCGTTATTAACGCTAGGACACACGTAACTCCACAATGCCTCAATTTCCTCATCTGTGTTGGTGGCACCCACTGCACGACGTTGTTAGGGGACTGAAGGAAACGACGTATAAAGCCCTTAGGCTAGAGGGGCGCCTGGGTGGCTCAGTCGGTTAAGTGTCCGACTTCAGCTAAAGTCATGATCTCGCGGTTTGTGAGTTTGGGCCCCGTGTCGGGCTCTGTGCTGACAGCTCAGAGCCTGGACCTGCTTCAGATCCTGTCTCTCCCTCTCTCTCTGCCCCTCCCCTGCTCATACTCTGTTTCTCAAAAACGAATAAACATTTAAAAAAAATTATAAGCCCTTAGGCTAGAGCGTGGCACATATAAACACCCAATACATAACTACAGGCAGGCACCAGGAGTATCTTTTGCTACAGCTGCCCGGCTGTGCCTCTGTTGGCCATGCACAGATCTCCCTCCTCTGCCAGGCTGTGAATTCCTTGAGGGTAAGGACTGTGGGGTATTGATTTTGGGAGGCCCTACCATCTCTAGTATACACTTGGTGGTCAATAAATGTTTGCTGACTAGCCAAGTAAATGATTATCCACCAAAACATCTAGATTGCCATTACTTTGAAGGAAACCGGCTGGCCCAGAGTCGAACAGAGTCTCTTCCGTTCCCATCACCCTACCCGCAAAACATGACTCTATCTTCCCAGTGCCTCCCAAGCAGGAAGGGGGAGCCCTCCACTTTCCTGCCCATTCACGTCCGGCCGGTATGCCCCAAGTCCACAGAGTGGGTCCCCCTATGCACTGGCCCTGGCAACGGCACCAGCTGCAGAGTGGCTCCCTCACCATCTGGAACAGACTCAGAAGCCCAAGGTGCACAGAACTGATAGGGAAGGGGAAGGTTCGACTCCAATCCTTCCAGGCCCCACCCCCCTCCATAAAGCCCCCTTGATCTTCCTGGCTGGAAACGACTGCTTCCTCCTCTGAGCACTCCTGGCTGTTCCCACATCTCCAAAGTACCAGGCATCTGGCTCCCTCGAGCCCTGCACACTGCTGGAGGCCAGGGCGCTTCTGTTGACTCACTTGGCCAGTCAACCCCAGAATCATCGGAATCCTTGGAATTCGTTTTGGTCACTCACTCGGCAATTATGTGCAGCGTGTCTGCTACGTGCCCGATGCTACATCAGGTGCTGGAGAGACAGACAGGGGGACCCAGCAGACACAGCCCAAGGGCAGGCTTCATGGAAGAGAGAACACTGTGCCCAGTGCTGAGACACAAAGTGGGGTTTGCCAGCGGATGGGACAGGAGAGGCGGAGAGAACTTTCCAGACTCAGCTCACGTGGGCTCCTGCTAAGGCAGGAGGTCACAAAAAAGGCAAGACATGTTCCTAGTTGTATGGAAAGAGGAAACACAGTCGGAAAGCTCTAAGTTCCCTGTGCGGATGACCAATCCAGATATAGAAGAGCAAGACACAGGCCCTTAACTGTGCCCCTCGTCACCACCCCACCAGAACTCACGTAGCGGGGTTGCGGTGGACACATAGACCATGACGTGGCACGAAGGGCCTGACAGTGAAGTCTGCAGGTGTCCTGGGGGAGAAAATCTCCCTCCTGAGCCCCAGACATGCGATAATCAGCATCTGGTACAAACTGTCCACTGAGAATCATTCTAGTAGGAGGCTGCAGGGTGCGAGAGGCACCGTGTAGCAGAGATGCCTAGAAGTGGGGGGACAAGGCTGACCATGCCTTAATGGCAGGAGGGCTTCCCCTGAGAGGGTTGTGGGGAGGGGGAGGAGGGGGCTGGGAGAAGCAGCTGGAAGGTAAAAGGCAGATGCTGAAAGAAGCGAGTTGAGCTAAACACAGGAAGGGCAAGTGGCCCAGCCTGCTCAGCAGATGTCTGCCTTCTGCCTTCCAGGAGTACCCCGGGGACACTCAGCCTGACTGTCAATTCCTCACCCATTCTGCTCCAGCCTACAGTTTGGGAGCATTTGGAAAGTGGCTGGAAGATGTGGCCTGTGGGCCATAGCCTCCTGAGTGCCAGGCTAAGCCAGTCATGGCTGCCCCCATTCCTCTGGCCCGGCATTCTTGTGAGCCAAGTCCAGCCAGCGAGATGCGAGGGGAACCCTACCAAGGGGTTTCTGAGGACTGTTCGACTTACTCTTTAAAAAAAAGAAGAAGAAAGATACAGCCCCTCTGGAAAACAGTGTGGAGGTTCCTCAGGAAACTAACAATAGAACTCCCCTATGACCCAGCAATAGCACTGCTAGGAATTTACCCAAGGGATACAGAAATGCTGATGCATAGGAGCACATGTACCCCAATGTTCATAGCAGCACTCTCCACAATAGCTAAAACATGGAAAGAGCCTAAGTGTCCATCAACAGATGAATGGATCAAGAAGATGTGGTTTATCTATACCATGGAATACTACATGGCAATGAGAAACAATGAAATCTGGCCATGTGTAGCAACATGGATGGACCTTGAGGGTGTTATGCTGAGCGAAATAAGTCAGGCAGAGAAGGACAAATATCATATGTTTGCACGTATAGGAGGATTAGGAGGAACTTGACGGAGGAACAAGGGGGAGAAGAAGGGGGGAAATGGTGGGGGAAAGGGAGAGAGGCAAACCAATGCTGACAAAAACTGAGGACTGATGGATGTGGGGGGGAGGGGGGGATGGGCATGGAGGAGGACTCTTGTGGGGATGAGCACTGGGTGTTATGTGGAAACTAATTTGACAATAAACTTTGTAAAAAAAAAAATAATAAAAATTTAATTACATTAAAAAAAAAAAGAAGAAGAAAGAAAGAAAGAAAACACACGAGAAAGAGCTGGCGGCCTCATCTTTTGCTGCACTTTGTCCTGCTGGGATGTCGTGACTGGGTCTGCCGCCGCCATCTTGGGACCGCTTAGGGGAGTGCCCAGCATTGGCAGCAGGAGAAAGACAGGGGAAATACCGCATCCTGATGCCACCACTGAGCTGCTGAACCAACCACCCCCAGAACTCCCTCACCTTAGGACTTCTTCCCGTGGAAGAGAAAGTGTTATTACTGAAGCTATTTGAAGAACTGGGGGGCATGGCGGGAAGTGGCTGGAAATGAGCTCTCGGCCCAAGTCAACTCAAACACGAGGACCCCGGGGCTGCCACTGGGGGAAAGATTTTTACATCTTGTGTCATGCAGGGCCACTTGATAGGTTCCAAGAGGAAGCCTCTTTTCCAGAACAAAAATCCAGTCAAAGCTGCCTTGCCCTGTTCCCTGGGCGGCAGATGCCTTACCGTTCTTGTGAGCCAAGGCCTGGTCAATGAAGTCTGCAGCCCTTTCAAAGTAGGCGCTGAGGTTGAACTCCTGCGTGTCATTGGCCTTGATGCCCAGGTAGGTGATGCCAGAGTCCTTGTAGAAGTTGGCATTGGTGTTGACGTGCATGAAGGACCTGCCCTCGGCAGCATTCAGAACGTGGGTGATGCCTAGCTTCTGCAGCTTGGGGATGTCCTGAGCCACAGACCTGGACAGAAGAGGGCAGCAGGGAATGATGAAGTGACCAAGGGGCAGCCCCAGGGGGAGGAAGACAGAGAAGATTCTAAGGGTCTTGGCAACGCCAGGAACCCTCTGTGCTCGGCCCCTGCCAGCTTCTCCTGTCTCATGACCCACCCCCCTCACGCCAGCCATATCTAATTACCAGTGGCTTCCCCAAATAGACTGGGTGGTTCCATACCCATGGTGTCCGCCCTCTGGAATGCCGTGCTCCGGCTTCTCCATGGACACACACCCTCTTGTTTTTCACCACCCTCTGCAGTATGTCCTGGTAACCCCTCCATTCCATCTGTCATCGTGCTTTCTACACTGTGCTAGTGGTAGTGCCTAGTGGCTTAAAAACGGGCTCTAGAAGCCAGGCTGCCTGGGTCTGAGTCCAACCCTGAGACTTACCAGCCAGGTAACCTTGAGCAAGCCACTTAAGGTTCTGGCAACTCCAGTTTCCCTGCCTGTATAATGGGGATGATAACAGTAGCTACTACCTCTGGGGTGTTGTCATGAGTGTTCAATGCGCTGTTGTGTAGACAGAGCCTGACGCTGTGGACAGTACTCTTCTAATGCCTGACTGTGTTTATTTGTCTTGATGGGCAGGCTGTGAGCTCCTGGAGGGAATAACCATGTCTGCTGCAGGTCTGCCTGCCTAGCACCTGCTGTGGCACCTGGCACATAGTAGGTGCTGAATGAGTCTGTAGTGAATCAGTGAAAAGAAAGGAAATCGGCACAACCTAGGTGGCCCCCTTCCTTGGATTATAAAGCGCAGCAGCCCCTCCCATCCCCCAGGGGGACCCTTTCCGCCACATCCCACTAACGAACGGCGTTTCTGAAGCTCTCTTGGGTGAGTAAGCACTTGGGGACCAAGTGGCACCAACAGAACTCTGGGGGTTATAAAACATTTGATCTGAATAGTCAAAGGGCTCCTTTATTTCATCTCACAACAACATCCCAATTCAGACAGCAGTTGACACTTTACAAAATGCCATCTCCTACAGGATCCTGTTTGCCAGTCATAGCGGCCTATGAGGAAGCAAGGACTCGGCTTAAACTCGGGCCCAACAGAACAGTAGAAGGATGCGCTTGTGCTCACATGGGCTGCCTGGCGGCGGAGCTGGGAGGAGACCTGACGCCAGCCCTGTTCTGTCCTCCCTCCCTCTGCCTGTCACGTCCACACCAACTGCAAATCCCGAGTTCTAGAAAACAAGGCTTCTCCAGGATCCTTTCTGCCCTGTGAACCCTGATCTGGGTAATGGGGATCCCAACGTGCGGGCAGCACCCCTCACACCTGCAGCCAAGTCAAAGCCAGGTTCATTCACTGAGCAGGGGGTATGTTTTCTGCAGTGGCCGTCAGCACCAGACATTCACAACCTCAGTTTTCACTTGGGAAGTGTTGGCAGCCGAATGTGCCAAACTGCCCAAGGCCAGCAGGTCCCAAGGGTGCCAAAGCCACTTGCTGCTTGCGTGGCTGGACAGGGGGCTATCTTCAGAACTCTGCAATTACTGAGCCCTCTCGCGGAGGCTCTGGGACTGTTTGTCTCTGCTCACAAGGCTGCATACGGTTGTACTGTAAGGCAGCAGTTGATTAAAATAAACAACTCTGAAGGTGAACTCCCACTCACCTCCCTTCTCTATTCCTTGATACTCAACAAATTTACCATTATCATTACTATCGCTATGAATGTGCACTGTACAGTGCCTGACACACAGGAGGTGCTCAAGGTGGTGAATGAATGGATGGAATGATGGAGACTGTCCCCCGTGAAGGTGGGACCTGCCTTATGGACCCCTTTTAGCCCCACGATGACCCCCATTTTTGTGGCACTCCTTAGGGTAAGCAGCAGGTCCTGATACAGACATGAACAAGGCGTTGACCCTGTCCTCACAATCCCTCAACCACTCCCGGCCACCATTCCCCCCCCAACTCCGCCCCCCATCCCTGTTAAAGGAGAGAAGAGAGTTAGTTCTGGGTTTCCAACACGCAGACCCCGGCCCACAGAGCTCAGGGCGTTGGTTAATCCAACCCTATCTGCAAGGCAGGAAAAGGAGCGAGGAAACCCCAGCCCAGCTCTCTGGCTCCCACATTTGGAGTATTCCGATTCCTTGATCGGGCCTGCCCAGCCGGGAAAGTTCCACGCCCGGTTTGTGACGTCAGCCCGTTGCCATGGCAGCGAAGGCAGACATTCCGCGGTGACCTCACTGCAGAACCAGGCAGCTGTCACATGACGCGCGGGACGGACACCGGCCGGGTGACACAGGGCCACCTGTTTAGTGATCATGGTAGCCCGACCCCGCCCANATTGAATTAAACTCAGGGCGCAATAAATGGCCCTACTGACCAGGGTCCTAGTGACACCACCGGCGTCGCTTAGTTTTTCCAGGATTACCGGGACACCCGGGTTCGGCTTGTGACCTCTGGCTGCCCGCTGCGCTGCGGGACCAGCAGCAGTGACATCGCCCAGGAAGCGTGTCAGAAAGGCCAAGTTTCCNGAGCCTGTTTGCTTAAAAAAAAAAAGATAAAAAAGGGATACTGGTGATGGGGGAAACAAAGGCAAAAGAAACAATTAAATTTCCTTGCTACTCACAGCCCATTGATGAGTCCTGAGCTCAGCTGTCTCAGTGTTGATACTTTGCTAAGGGCAAAAGGGAATTTTGGCTTAACATTAGCTGCGCCCCCACCCCCACCCCAGAATCCTGTGAATCTACTTTAAACAAATAGAAATTCCTTTGGAAACTTCTTTTATCTCTACCTCCTAAGATATATGTTAGCAATCATCCTCCAGGCATATGGCCCCCCAGATATACATCTGAAAGGGCTCCTGACCGAGTTTTTACTGAAGAGTAATAAATGACTTTTTCCTACCAATAGCTAATCCCCTCGGGGTCCTGGAAATCTTGTTTCCAAAATTCCTTACAACGTGCTCTATCCCTGAGCCCCTCCAGACTTGAAAGCATATATTCAGCCACTGCTCACAACCCCAGCGCCCTTCTTTCTCACCACCGGTCCTGTCCTCGTATTTTAAGAAAACCACCTTTTTGCCACAAAGACATCTCAAGAATTCTTTCTTGATTGTTTGCTCGGAACCCCATTTCCACACCATTTGAACCTCATTCCTAGGGTTGTTTGAAAGATTAAATATGACGTTCAAGGAAAGCACTCAGCACTGTACAGTGAGCACTCAGTAGGTGTTCTCCCTCTATTTCAGCCAATGTGATGAGCACCTACTAGGTGCTACTACACCTGTGCTAGCATGGAGATGCACCGGGCTCCTTTGCAGCCGGTCCAAGAGCAGCTGCCCGGCCCAATGTTGACTGCTCCTCACTTACTGAGATCCCACTAAGAGCAGAAGACAGTCTCTGTCCTCCCCCACTGCGATGGCAGATACCCCATACCCACCCCTACCCCTCCAAAAAGCAAACATCCTGGGAATTCAGGAAACCTCATCTGGAGCCCAGCCCTGCCACTAACTTGGTTCGTGACCAGCAGAGCAGGCTGTGACTCTGGACTTCAGTTTCCTCTCCTGCAAAAGAAATGGGATGAGATTATCATTAAGGTCATCTTTCACCTTCCCCCAGAAGCTTATGGTCTCACGCCTCCAGGGGATCCATCACAGTGGAGGTAAATTAGCTTAGACCCCAAGATATGTAAGGAAGGCTAGATCCCTCCATCCCACCCCCCCACACACCCCCACCCCGCGCCTTCCCACCCCTCCCAGCACAGCACACCTTTTCCTGTGGTGCTGGCGGCATCTGCGTGCCAGGCAGGTGGGAGGGCTTCTGAGTCTGCCCCCTCATCTTGACTTGGACCTAGATGAGCTTTCAAGCAGAAGCCCAGGGATGGCCAGGAATGCTGGCTCCTCCTCCTCTTGCTTCCCAAGACCTTCCCCTGATGTCATAACTGGTAACTATGACAACGTGTCATGGGGACAGCTGAGGACCTCACAGAGGAGCCTGAGTGCCTCATTTCTGAAGTGAGACTAGGAAGAGAAGATGAACAATTCCCTGGATTATCTAGCCTACCCCGTAATCGTCTCTAATCACAGGCAGAGCACAACCTTCAGGAAGAAACTGGACTTTGGCCACTACATATGTCACAAGAATAGAATACAAATAGGTATGTGGGCCCTTGGGGCAGGACACTGGCATTAGGGGTTTTGAAAGATTAGAGATATGGACAGTAAACCAGACCAGTACAGGGCTTCACAATGATGTGACCTTCTCTGCTGGGTTGGGTCAAGAAGACATTAGAGTCAGTGACAAAATTTCTCTTCCACCAGGAGCCCAGTGGACAGAAATGTTCATTTAAACTCTTTAAAGCCAAAGAAAGGTAGAGAGAGGGTGGGACTCTGGCTCCCAACAGGCTAGTTGTATCAGGAGGGGATGGGAGAGGCTCTTTCACTGGGTGCAAAAAACATTATCTCTTCTGTTTTACTTGTTCGAGTCCTCACATTCTTTCACGTCTGCTAAAAACTCATCAAAGATGTCCACTTGGGACATCAAACTAACCTAAAATTCCTGAACCTGAGTAACATCAGAATTCAAACTCGTGATGTTTATTAGTCGGACAGTTGTTTAGAACGTGAGCAGGTTTTCCGAGGTGGCTAAGAGGACTCCTGTGTCGTAACGTGTCTCTCTTTTATCCTCTAGTGAAGCCTGCTGTTGATACCAAACCCCCCGTGGCGCACACACATCACATTTTAAAACTGAGCAAACTCCAGGTATTTGTTCTCGCCATTTGCCAGTGTGCTTTACTGATTTTTTTTAAAAATATTTTTCATTTATTTCTAGGGGAGAGAGAGAGAGACAGCGTGAGCAGGGGAGGGTCAGAGAGAGAGGGAGATACAGACTCGGAAATAGGCTCCAGGTTCTGAGCTGGCAGTCAGCACAGAGCCCAATGCAGGGCTCGAACCCACGAACCGCGAGATCATGACCTAAGCGAAAGTCGGACGCTTAACTGACTAAGCCACCCAGGCGCCCCTGATTTTTATCTATGTCCTGAAGAGGTCCAGTTTCCCAGAGCCTTCTAAGTACCCACCTAACCCAGAGATTTGGTACTTCTCCCCTTCCCTTGCACACCACCGGTTTCCTACGCTCAGATCCCAGTCTCCACTGTGGCCTTGGACTTGGCCTTCCCCACCATCCCAGAGGAGGGGGATGCCAGGGTGATGGATGAGGTCACCATGGCGGGGTGTGGCTTCTTCCCAGGGCGAACAAAACCGAATCGACAAAATCGAATACGAAAACAAGCAACTGTGTCAGAAAATCGCAAACGCCCATCGCGGCCCTGCCAAGGTGGATTGCTGGAACGAATATTTTTCCAAGAGGTAGTGTTCTTTCCCCCTTTTTTCGGAATTGACTCGCCCCTCGTTGAATTTTAGTGCGGGGTTCTCCTGAGCAGGAGGAGTACTCGAAGGAAGGTATCTTGATGGGTAAGCCAGAGAGTTCAGATTAAGGAGAATAAAAACTACTCAAAATGGGGAACTTCTTCTGGCATTAAAGACTCCTAACTTTAATTGCACCTAAGAGACTTTTTAGAGTCCTATTCAGAGTTTGTCACAAGAAAATACTGCATACGTTTGTCAAATGGTGACCATTGCTGGGACTCTGACATAGCGTTCTTAAGGATCGGTTCCTCAAATATTTCCTGAGCAACTACTGTGTGCTAAGTGCTATGAAGGGGGATGAAATGATATACATATATGTATATTTCCTGACCTCAAAGAACTCAAGACCTGTTAGGGGAGACATTTATGTAAATAATCAGTGTAGCCAGGGCAACAAAAGAAGTGTATGCAATGGAAAGAATTTGGGGTGTGTGTATGTATCCTTGTATATCTGAAATTGTTGAAATCTGAGAAGAAGTGAAGCAAACTTGTCACTGTCCTTTTGTGATGTATCCATAAGCAAGACCTTCCCACATGATATAAACCAGACATTCTCAGGCCTGGTTTCACCTAACAATTCCTGGGGTGCTTTTCCCAAATGGCAGGGTCCAAGCTGCGCCCCAGACCAGTAAAGTAGAATCTTCTAGTAGACGTCAGGGTTGAAAAACTGCTGGTAGAAGCTGTGTACATGCCCCAGAGTGTAGTCTATTTCAACAGGTGTATGGGGACCTCAGAGTTCAACAGGACAGTCTGTTCCCTGAGCTTAGCTGGCCTGGGTTTATGACATCACGACTTCCTCCAAGAGGGGAAGTTTATTCTTCAACTGTCTCAGGATTTTGTGTGCTTCAGCTTAAACAGAGAAACAAGAAACCGGGAGCTAGTGAGAATCACCATGGAAAACCAGGGCATTCTGAAGAGGCTTGGTGATCGAAAACCACATTACGACCACAGGTCATCGGAGATAGACTGGCAGGCACGTGGATACCCGGCCCTACTCCCCAGCACACACTGAGTTCGTCTGTTCAGAGTGGAGTCAGCCTCAGAAGAGACCTCTGGGTGGTGGGGGGAGGGATCATGAGAAAGGCAACAATCTGTAAAAGAGAAGCTACCCAGAGCAAACAAAGCCAAGGGCAGGAGCAAGCCATCCTTGGTAGCAAAGCCAGGAGGCATCAGTTCCAGAAAATACCTAGTAGCATCTCCCCTCAAGCTTTAACTCACTGAAAAAGGCTGAACGTACAAGCCGAGAGGAGGAACGGTGTATGATTCAGGGTGTGGCTGATTTCCTTCATTTAGGAATGACCCTTCAAGAAGGGAAAAGAGAGAAGCCATCTGCAGTGTTTTTAAGATACTCCCCCACCCCGNAGAAGGCTGAGAAGGGATCTGTAAGCCTTTTCCAAGCCAGCCTTAGGAGCTAGACCTTCAACTTTAGCATCAGCCTCCTGGCACTGACGTCATTCTCTCTGATTTTTTTTTCCTTCAAGAATTCAAGGCGCTATATCAGAAATACAACAAAATATCTTCTCTCCCGAGATGAATAGGTATGTCTCCCCATGGCTGCTTCTTACTGTGAAATAGAGTGATCACAGTTGAAGCCAAAGCCCTAAGAATTGTGTAGATGGAGAACAAGGGGCCCAGTTAAAGGGATGGATTTTGCCCTTCTGCGAATATAAGGGAACTTAGAAGTCTCTGTGTCCTCTCTCCCTATGAGTCGGAAATGACTGGCTTTTGTCATCAGCTTTGAGTCTTTATGGGAGTCTAAGGGGAAGCGATTTGTTCCAATAAAACGTAAACAGGAGGTCTCACGGCTTCAATGTCATGCCAAAAGTTGAATGACACGTCTCTGTCACTATTTAAAAGTACTGTTGTGTTGGCGTTTTGTATTACTTAACTTTATTAGTAATGGCCAAGTTTGGGTTGGTTTTTTTTTTTGTTTGTTTTTGTTTTTGTTTTTAATCCCTGGGGAGGAGGCTAAATGGCCACTCAGGCTTTCCAAGGAATAGGTCTGTGCAATTAATGTTTCTCTATTTCTCTCCCTCTCTTTTCCCCTGAATACACAAGGTCACTCACCATGGGAAAGATACAAGAGAAAGCCCTAGGATTTCTTAGCTGCTTAGAATCTCAAGACACTCCCTCCTAAGTGGCTAAATGCTCAATCTTAGGATGCTACAATAAAGCTTGGAACATAAAATGAGTAAGTTAAATAAGTTACATTGAAGATGTCCGAAGGCTTTAAGTCCCATCCCCAAAATGGAGACAGAGTGGGGCAGGCAGAAGGAAGGATACAAGCATTTTTATTTGGGGCTATGAACACAAGTGTCTATGAGAGAGAAAGTGAGAGAAACAACTTTTTAAAGCATACACCATCAACACCATCGTGGAGGGTAGGAGGGTGGGGTAAGATGACCCAGCCACAAGCACAGCTCTGTCAAAATGGAAAACAAAAGCAGGTGAAATAAGATTAAGGCTCTGACAACACAGAGAACAAATACCATTCGTTTCTCTGTGCATACACAGAATTGGAAACCGCTTCATTGAAGTTTCCATGTACTCTGTCCATTTACAAGGGAGCAGCGACAGTGAAAATGTCAAACATATCTCAAAACATACGCCAAGACGGCGTTACCTGACTGCTATGACTGGTCATGCTGGGGTTGAGCCTGACTTTTTAAACTTTTTATTTTGAAAGAGAGTAGACCTTAAATGTTCTCATCACCAATAAATACACTTTTTATTTTAAAATAATTAGATTCACAGGAAGTGGCACATAAAGTACGGGGTGGGGGCGGGGCGCTCCCCCACCCTTCACCCAACTTCCCCTCGGAAGTTGGCCTCTTGGGTAACTGTCCTACTCCATCAAACCCGGGAGCTGACATTGGTCCAGTCCATAGAGTGTATACAAATTTCACCAGTTATACATGCACTCATTTGTTTGGTGTGTATATAGCTCTAAAGTAATGTTGTGGCACCTGGGTGGCTCAGTCGGTTAAGCGTCTGACTTTGGCTCAGGTCATGATCTCTCAGTTTGTGGGTTCAAGCCCCGCATCGGGCTCTGTGCTGACAGCTCAGAGCCTGGAGCCTGCTTCAGATTCTGTGTCTCCCTCTCTCTCTGACGCCCCCCCCCAACTCATGCTCTGTTTCTCTCTGTCTCAATACTAAATAAACATAAAAAATAAAAAAATAATAAAGTAATGTTATCACATGTGTAACTTTGGAAAACTACAACCACATTCAAGATATATGGTTAAACGGTATCATCATCAAAACACTCTACTGTACCACTCCTTTTAGTCACAGCCACCCTCTTCCATTCCTAACCCCTGGCAATCACTAATTTGTTTTTCCATAATTACAATAGTAATTACGCTATTTCATAAGTGTTACATAAATAGTATCACACAGTACTTATCCATTCTTTCGAGACTGGCTTTTTTTATTCCATATAATTTCCTTGAAGTTCATGCAAGTCGTGTACATCAAAAGTGCATTCCTTTTTACTGCTGAGCTGTATTCTGTGATATAAATGTCCCAGTGTGTTTAACCGTTTACCTGTTGAAGGACGTTTGGGTAGTTTCTAGGTTTTTTTGACTATCATGAATAAAGCAGCTATGAATATTTGTTCCAAGTTTCTGCATAAAAATAAGTTTAATTTCCCCAGGATAAAGACACAAGAATACAATAGCTGGGTTGTATGGTAAGCTTAGTTTGAAAGGAACTACAAAGCTATTTCCCAAGTGGCTGTACCATTTACATTTCCATGAGCAACGGATGAGTGGTGCAGTTTCTCCACATCCTCATCAGCATTCGGTCTTATTCTTCATTTTAGCCATTCCGATATTTGTGCAGTGACATCTCCTGTGGTTTTCATTCTGCATTTTGTCATGATTAAGGAAGCTGAACATCTTGCATGTTTATTTGTCACCTGTATATCCTCTTGCATAAAATGCCTGTGAATATCTTTTGTCCATTTTCTAACTGGGCTGTTCCTTTTTTTTAATATTGAATCTTGAGAGTTCTTTATATAGTGTAGACCAAATCCTTTGTTGGATCTGTGAGCTGCAAAATATTTTCTCCCAGTCTGTCATTTGTCTTTTTGTCCTCTTCACGGGATCTTTCATAGAGCAAAGTATTTTTTAAGAGTTTTTGTACTGCTTATTATTTATTTTTGAGAGAGAGACAGAGAGAGGGAGGGAGACAGAGCATGAGGGCAGAGGGGCAGACAGAGGGGGAGACACAGAATCTGAAGCAGGCTCCAGGCTCTGAGCTGTCAGCGCGGAGCCTGATGTGGGGCTCCAACCCACAAACTGCGAGATCATGACCTGAGCCAAAGTCAGATGCTCAATCGACTGAGCCACCCAAGCACGCCCTGACTACATATTTTAAATCCAGCATTCCTATTGCTCAGTCTCTGCATGTGCTGTTAGTTTCCCTTCATCTGAGAATGTCTTCATTTCCCTTTCACTCCCTAAGGATAATTTCATCACATATAGAATTCAAGATTGACAGTTCTCTGCTTTCAGCACTTTATAAATGTTGCGTGACTTCTTTCTGCCTCCGTAGTTTCCTTTATAGGCCATACTAAAATAGAACTTGAATTGGTACTGCTTCCTGGTTGTTTCTCCCTTTTTGTCAGATGTTATCTAAGTGTTCAGTTTTCAGAAGATTAATTATGATATGTCCAGTGGATTTCTTTGGTCTCCATCTACTTGAAGTGTATCAACTTCTTGAATCCATAGGTTTCTATCTTTCACCAACTTTGGGGAGTTTTCAGCCATTATTTCTTTGAATATTTTTCAGCCTCACATTTCTCCTCTCCTAGGATTCTGATGATACACATGTTAGCTCTTTCATTATTGTCCCATATGGGTCCCTTATCTTTTTCTTTGTTGTTCGGATTGTTTCATCGATCTGTCCTGAAGTACCCTGATCTGATCTGTCATTTCCCTGCTACTCCTGAGTTCATCCAAGTTTTAACTTTGACAGTAATTCTTCGTTTCTATCATTTCCATGTGGTTCTTTCTCATAATTTCTATTTCTTTGCTAAGATTTTTCAATTCAAGAGAATTTGCAGTTGACTATTGTGGCATTTTTATTATAACTGCCTCAAAATCCTTGTCAGATAAATTCTAACATCTGAATCATATCAGTATTGGTAGCAGTTGATTGCCTTTTATTTACATTGTTGTTTTCCTGGTTTGGGGTGTGATGAGTGATCTTCTATTGTATCCTGGACATTTAGGTCATTATGTTAGGGATCTTTTAATTCTATTTACATCTATTTTAGCAGGTGGGAGTCCTGTTTAAGTATAGCGTATTGGTTCTTTTATGGGTGTTAGTTCCAAAGACAGTTCAGTTTCCTTTCTCTTCCTTTCTCTCTCTCTCTCTCTCCTTCCTTTCTTCCTCCTTTCCTCCCTCCCTCCCTCCCTTCCTTCCTTCCTTCCTTTCTTTCTTTCCTTCCTTCTTTCCTTCTTTCCTTCCTTCCTTCCTTCCATCCTTCCTTCCTTTCTCTTCCTTCCTTCCCGCCTTTCTTTCTGTCTTTTCTTTTCAGTTTTATGGTTTTATTAACACAAATATGACATGTACATAAGCTGTCTATTCATTTTCTTCTCTGAGCAGCCTCATATTGGGGTTGGTGACTCCGATGGCCAGCTGGGCTGCTCTTTCCACAAGGACTTTGTGGCACTTGGAGGAGATGCTGTGAGCGATCTCTGCACCGTCAGATTTGTCGTTCTTCAGCAATACTTCCAGCTCCTTGACGTTGTAGACTAGGAACTTCCGGAAGCCACTGGGCAGCATGTGCTTTTTCTTGTCACTCCCGTAACCAATGTTGGGCATCAAGATCTGGCCCTCGAATCTTCCATGCAACCCTATTGCCAACTTCTCTGGGTTTCTGCCATTTGCACTTAACTTTGACGCACCAGTCTGACTGGTGCCAGATGAACTTCTGGGTCCTCTTTTTCACGATCTTGGGCTTCACCAGAGGGCTGAGGGCGGCCAGGATGCTGAGGAAGATGACTGCCACCTCCACAGGCAGTGCCGAGGAAGAGACAGCAGTTCAGTTTGTTTCCTGAGCCCTTGAGATACTATTCTGGTCTGCGCTGTTCTTTCGGTGCGGCTAGGGTTCCTACTCAATCCGGGCTGGTGTCTTCTGTGGTGTTCCCTGGATCGCATGGTGGTGCTGGGTCTTCTGTAGTGGGGCAAGCAGGGAGACACAGGGCTTTGCTGCTGCTGGGAACGATTTGGGCCACCTGCTGGCACGCTGGTGTGAAACTAGGGCTGGGGTTCCCGTAAGTCTCTACTGGGCTCCCTTTTTTTTGTCCTTTGGCTGAGAAAGCAAGCTTTCCTTTTTTTTCTTCCTCTTCTTTCTGCTGGTGGTTCTGGGTTGCAGGCCCCTTCAGATCTTAGTCCAGGGTATATGGAGAGGAAAAGAAAACCCAGGAGATTCACGGCTTTGCTGTTCCTCAAGTCCCGAGGTCCCCAGCCAGCCCCCCATCTTCTTTCTAGCTTTCAGAGTCCTTTTATCATTTTTTAAAAGTTTTCAAGGCTTTGCGTTGTACTTAGAGGAGAAAAGAAGGAAAAGCTGATTCTACACCATCTTGTTCTAAAACCATAAGCCTGCCTTTTTTTTTTTTTTAATATTTTATTTATTTCTAGGAGAGAGAGAGAGACAGCGTGAACAGGGGAAGGTCAGAGAGAGAGGGAGTCACAGACTGAAACAGGCTCCAGGCTCTGGGCTGGCAGTCAGCACAGAGCCCGACGCGGGGCTCGAACCCACGAACCGCGAGATCATACCTAAGTGAAAGTCGGACGCTTAACCGACTAAGCCACCCAGGCGCCCCTAAAACCATAAGCCTGCCTTTTAAAGGAAGCGGTAGTTTGAGACTATATTCAAAGGGCAGGGGGAAAAAAATAAAGAAATTGACCTACATCAGCTCTCCCAGTTTTTTCATTGGTTCTGTATAACTCAAAATGGGGCCTTGTGCTTGGTATGGTCTGTTGTCGTTAAATAAATCACCAAGTGCTGTCATTCTGGTGTGCATGATTTCGGGGACTGGTGGCACAAACGTGACGCTGGATAAATGTATGTAAAATTGTCATGGGCTACATGTCTTTGTGTATGTATTCAAACACGCAATGGCTTTAAAAGCACAATTGGCTAAAGTTTATCATAGCTGAGCACAGCCTGGAGGATGTATGGTTGTATCTTTCTTAAACCACTCTCCTGCAGAGGGGGGAGTGGGCGGCACACATGGTTACACAGCACTGGATCAAGGATGGCAAACAGGATTAACTCACTTGCTAATTCTGCTGAACTGATGCTGGATACTTTGACCTGAAAGATCCGAAGGCAGTGCTTAGAGGCAGGAGTGTCACGTCCAAGGAGTTCTGTGTGCCGTGGATAAAAGAATGGGTGGTGGCAACACATACATATGCCTCACCCATTTAACATCCTCGATCTAGAAAAGTCCTCCGGAGCTCACATTCTTTCAGTAGACACGGGCAGAGCTGANATATTAAAAAAAAAAAAGAGAGAGAGAGAGAGATTTCTTGGGCTGGGGACCCACCCAGAGTGATGGGCTTTTGCAGATTGGCCCAGCGGCTCAGCACATATTTAGTTCTAGCCAGAAGGAGACTTGGCATGATATTTACCTACGTCCTACCAAATCTATTTGTAAACAATTGCGTATTCTGTTTTATTTTTCTAGCAAGGCTTCTCTGCTTTTTACAAACAGTATTAACGCTTTACAAATGACCTCCGTCTCTGGGGACCTACCTGTTCTACTCTCACTGACTTAGTAGCACACAAATGGCTGTCGACACAGCTCATCTCAGGGGCAGGGAAGTGACTTGGACAGGAAATAAAGCAGGCATCTCATTTCCACGCCTTGCTTTATCATATACAGGAAGAGAATTAGTACCACTTTATCTGACAGTTGTGTAAAAATAGTAAGAAGCCAAAAATGCCTGTTGAGTAAAATGAAATACTAAATAAATAAATAAATAAATAAATAAATAAATGGGCGGCATTGGGTGCTCAACCATTGTTCAGATACTGGAGGAGAAACCACCCAGATGGGGCTTGGCCAAGAGTTGGTTAGTGCCTCTCAAGGGCCCTTTTGACCTCTGTGTTTCCTGCCTCAGAGCTGACCTTAGCTCCTGGCTCTCCTGTGTAACACACACACCTCTGCATATGTCATTCCCACGTCCAGGGCCAGCTGCCACATGGAAGAACTCAAGACTCATCTCACTTGCTAAGAAGCGAGTGCTCACGTAGTCAGGGCAAAGAAGTCCTCGCCCTTTTGCTTTTTTAGGATGTGAATCTCGCAGGTAGAGCTGCCAGGTCAGGGAGCTAGAAAGGTGCCAAAGTGTCTCTGTAGGAGAATGCAAAGTGGAAATTTCGACACAGGCAGCAAATCTCCTGAGAGGAAGAGCTTGCAATGGGTAAGTGGCCTCTTTGCCATCTTAAAAGATACATCCCACCCCCACCACGGCATGTTGTTGTAAATTCTAGCTAGGAACGCAGTCCTCACGCGGAAGTCCGTTCTTTAACGGGTAGCCCCAATTATGAGACCACAGAAGGATAAAGCAGCGCAGGATACAGACAGCAATGACCATCTCTGGTAGGGAGGCTTGCGTTCCAGTCCTACGGCTCTGCCATTTCTTTAGAGCTGTGTGAGCTCAGACAGGTTGCTGAATCTTTCTAGGCCTGTTTTTCTCATTTGGATAACGGAGTGATGGGCCCGTGTCATAGGCTTGGTATATCTGTCAGTCACATATACAGCAGCCTTAGCATAGCTCCTGGCGCAGAGCCAAGACTTCTATACACAGGCTATTAATTAATAAAATTCTCTGCGCAGCTAAGATACATCACAAGTCGTGTGACATTAAACACGTTTGCCCAAGGACCAGCCATTAGGCCCACACTGCATCTTTATACTTTGATTTTGAGAGTCAGGACCGAAGTGTCTTTGACGGGAGGTATCATTTGGTTTCCCATGACCTAGCACGACAGAAGCCTCTCTAATGTGAAGGTTGGGCCAGGGGAGAACCAGGACAATTGGCAGGGACAAGAAGGACAGGTGATAGAACAGGACAAAGCAAAGCCAGGGCTCACTTCTAGGAACCCGAGGGTATTTAGAAAAGGGACAAACAGCCTTGTATTCCTCCAGAGTCCCTGCAAACACCACTGCGTCGTCCAATAGCCCAGTGACTCGTGGTGACGGCGAAGCGTGCCTTACGTTTCAGATAAAGCTTGTGCGTGCTCACTGTTTAAGCAGGCAGAGAACCAAGTTTTTCCACTGCCAAGCAAACACTCTCCGAGAGGTCAAAGTCAACACGTTAGTGCTTGACGACTGGGGAGCCCCAGCTGCATGAACATGTCAGGGGGCAAAACAACTCAATTTCCAACAAAGCTGAATAAATGAAACGTCACTCTGTTTAGAAAGCTTAAACATCTCTGGGGCACCTGGGTGGCTCAGTTGGTTAAGCGGCTGATGTCGGCTCAGGTCATGATCTCACGGTTTGTGGGTTCGAGCCCCACATCGGGCTCTGTGCAGACAGAGCCTGGAGCCTGCTTTGGATTCTGTGTCTCCCTCTCTCTCTGCCCCTCCCCCATTCATGCTCTGTCTCTGGCTCTCAAAAATAAATAAATGTTAAAAATAAATTTTTTAAGCTTAAACATCTCTGCAAACCGGTACTGCATAAATCCACCACCACCACCACCACCCTCCCGCCCCCAAAAGACGGTGGCCACTTCACTTTGGTGCAAAGAATCAGGGTCAGCTTGCCTGTGACACTTTAATGAGTGAAATGTGTTATTTTGTGATATGCCTCCCTTTCAATTCCTGTTTTCTGCTCCAAAGGGGTACAGTGAGAAAAACAACAGACAAAAGCCAGTAACAAACCAGACTCCACGCACATACTCTTCTCGACAACAGAGTTTATGAAAACTTCTGCTCCTCTCCACACTGGAGACTGCTCGACGGTGGCACAGGGGAGGCCAGGCTAGGTGGTATTCCAGGTCCCTTCCAACCCGGACGTCCGAGGATACAGTTACCTGACCCAACTAATAGGTACCCAGTGAGTGTCCTTGCTCAGCTTCTCTAGAAGCACCCTGAGCTGGCCATGTGCGCTCTGGAGGTCCTCCTTCACCACCACGGAGTCCACCAGGTGCCCGTAGTGCTGGTCTATGAAGGCGGCGGAGGCGGCCATCTCCTGTTGCTGCTCATCCTGCAAGGAAAGGGGCGCTGAGGCAGTAGCTGGGTGGTTCTCCCTCAAAATAAGAAGCCTCCAGTCTTCTTCTTGGGCAATGGGCCCGCCTCTAATTTTCAAGTGATGAGTGGGTGACTACGGCCCACGAATACCCAATGGCGCACCCAAGAACAGGGTGTAGTGATAATGGCCCATCACAGCCTCCCAAAATGTCACCAGGCAGTAGACCTCATCATCGTTCGTTCTCGTAAGATACCTACTACGTTCCCTTAAAATATCTACTATGCATTGGTTAACCTCCAGCCATGGTAGGTGCTTCGGGAGAATGTCGAGTCTATACCCATGTGTACACCTAGGTCAATATCACACTTCCTGTTGGACGAGATTTCCAAAGAAGTGGTACTATTGTGTTGCATGTCAACTTGGTTAAATAATTCCGGCAAAGAACTACACAGACACTTAACCAGAAGCAAAGCAGGCATTGCTGGAATCAACGAAGAAGAAAAAGAAAGAAAATAACTCTGGTGCCCTCTGAAAACTCCTAAACCCACAGAACTTAATTCTTCTTGTCATTTCATCATAACCAGAGCCAGACACCAGCACAGAAGCTAGGGTTTTTTACCCAAGCGCTGGGATAATCCTGACCAGAAGCCCCATTTCCTTTCATCAGACTGCTTTCCTGACACCTACCAGTAAGGGACAGGTAGCCAGTGACCCCTCCTTTGCCCAGCCTGCTCAGGGTTTGCTTCTTCATTCAAAAACGCTTCGAATAACCAGAAGCTCAAGTGGGTAGTTGACTGACAATTAGCTTGATTTGGGGGGAAAAGGCAGGTGGCAGATCTACTTTAAGTAACCAGCAAAATGAAAATGGGCCTCTGGCATTCACTCACTTCCTTTTCTCTTTCCAGTCTTTTTTTTTTTTTAAGTTTTATTTATTTGGAGAGAGAGAGAAGGAGAGAGAGCGAGCATGAGCAAGGGAGGAGCAGAGAGAGGGAGAGAGAATCCCAAGCCTGACATAGGGCTCAAACTCACAAACTATGAGATCATGACCTGAGCTTAAATCAGGAAGTTGGACACCTAAACCTGACTGAGCCCCCCAGACGCCCCCACCTCTCTCCAGTCTTATGCTTACAGAGACTCAGTGCTTTTACAGAACAGGGCGAGTTGTCCTCCCCCAAAGAGACCCACATTCCAGAATACTCCCTCCTCCTCTTCTCTCTGTTGCCAATCAGCCCCCACTCCTACTTTCCTTTAGAAGATGTGTTCTAAAGGCCTAGGAAACAGGTTGGCCACAAAAACGGTAGAGACAGAAGAGAAGGCTGAGGTTCCTTCTCCTCCTCACTTCTTTCTCCCAGGAGGGGAAAAAGTAGATCACATTGGGAGAAGCTTTCCTTTTTCTTTTTAAATTTTTTTAATGTTGATTTATTTTTGAGGGGGGGGAAGGGCGAAGAGGGGGGAGACACAGAATCTGAAGCAGGCTCCAGGCTCTGAGCTGTCAGCAGCACAGAGCCTGATGCGGGGCCTGAACTCATGAACTGTGAGATCATGACCTGAGCCGAAGTCGGATGCTTAACTGACTGAGCCACCCAGGCGCCCCCTTTTTAAAAAAAAAAAAAAATTAAAGTATTTTTAAGAGACAGGGTGAGCAAGGGAGGGGCGGAGAGAATCCCAAGAAGGGCTTGAACTTACAAACCATTGAGAGCATACCCTGAGGCTAAATCAGGAGTCAGCCGCTTAACCAACTGGGCCACCCAGGTGCCCCCGGGAAAAACTTTCTAAATAAATACTCTCTCTCACAGGGCTCCTCCCCTACTCAAAAGCATTCTTCTTGGGGTTTTTTTTATAATTTTTTTTTTTTTTTTTAATTTCTAGGAGAGAGAGTGAGAGAGCGTGAGCAGGGGAGGGTCAGAGAGAAAGGTAGACACAGACTCCGAAACAGGCTCCAGGCTCTGAGCTGGCAGCACAGAGCCCATCGCGGGGCTCGAACCCACGAACCGTGAGATCATGACCTAAGCGAAAGTCGGACGCTTAACCGACTAAGCCACCCAGGCGCCCCTACTCAAAAGCATTCTTCAGAGTGCCAGTGCTGCCCCTGGAACTTCAATCCCATGTGCCCATCCAACCCCATATACCTCCAGTGCACCTGTCCCCGACTTCCGGAGTTTCCCCACCTCCAGGCACCCTCATTGTTCATCTTGGAAACATTCAGCTCTTTAAGAAATTATAGAAGGAGGGTGCCTGGGTGGCTCAGTTGGTTACGCTTCCAACTTTGGCTCAGGTCATGATCTCACAGTTCGTGCTGACAGCTCAGAGCCTGGAGCCTGCTTCGGATTCTGTGACTCCCTCTCTCTCTATGCCCCTTACCCACTCGTGCTCTGTCTCTCAAAAAATAAACATTAAAAAAGAAATATGAGAAGAAACAGTTTCACCACTAAGTACCTCGGTCCTCCTAACATTTGCATCTTGAAAGAACTCAAGTAAATCTCTCATGGAGTAAAATGGATGACATTTGTTTTCCAGCCATAAATCCCCTGAACCCTTTTCTTGGCCTGGAAAGGTGGAACTCAACCACCTGTGGCTTCAGCAAGAAAGTCACAGGGGCGCCTGGGTGGCTCAGTCGGTTGAATGTCTGACTTCACCTCAGGTCATGATCTCACAGTTTGTGGGTCTGAGTCCCACGTTGGGCTCTGTGCTGACAGCTCAGAGCCGGGAGCTGCTTCGGATTCTGCGTCTCCCTCTCCCTCTGCCCTTCCCCTGCCCGCACTCTGTCTCTCTGTCTCTCAAAAATGAATAAACATTAAGAAAGAATTTTTAAAGAAAGTCACACTCCTGAACAGCAGACAGGAAGAATTCCTGCCGTGCTGTCCCCTGCCCCATGTTGGATTCACTTGCTGGATCCGGAGTTGGTATTTTAATTAAAAACTACTTGGGTTTTGGCTTGGGAATTTAACAGATTAGTGTGATCAAATTCTTGACAGATGTCCCTGATCTTCTGGGAGGGTGCTTCTGTGAAGGAGTGAAGTGTGGGGAGCCCAGGCAAACTCATCCCTGTCTGAACTGGGAGGAA
This sequence comes from Crocuta crocuta, assembly GCF_008692635.1. Classification (NCBI taxonomy): domain Eukaryota; kingdom Metazoa; phylum Chordata; class Mammalia; order Carnivora; family Hyaenidae; genus Crocuta; species Crocuta crocuta. Next base: position 337,015 of record NW_027533264.1, read on the forward strand.
CTTTTAGCGGCCCTACCTCGTGCCTTCTGGCGACATGACCATCTTAACTCTGGCCAACAGGCCAATGGAATGACGGTCCTGTCCAGAAGGTACAAGCACCCTTGTGCAGCTGTAATAGGCCTTTTTGGGCCTTCGGAAACATCAACTTTGAACTTACAAGTGGGGCTGCTGTGTCCTCACAAGCCGGGGACATAGGTGGCGTCTTCCTTTTTTCCTGTATTGCAGGCTTTACAAATATAACATAGGGCTTGAACTCTGAGGTCCTCAGCTGTTGCAGTGCCTGCGAAAGGAAGTTCAAGAATAATATACATTTGGGAAACACGTGATTGTGAAAACACTTTTCGTACGCTGGGTGATGGTGTACTTCATCCCATAACTTCGGTGGCAAAGGTCCTGATCACACGGTCCTATGACAATGGACTTCAGCTGGGCAGACCAGCTGCTCATTTTCCCATCCTCCACTTTGACACGGGACTTGGCTGGGCCCCCAAAGACCCACGTGCTGAGAACAAACGTTCCAGAGCCCTGGCCCCAAGAGCTGCCATTTCTTTAAGCCCTGACCCCACGAGCTCTAATTAACCTTCTTACGCCCTTATCCACCTGTCCAGTCTTGACGGAAGAGGCAGCAAGATTCAACGTGCTTCTATGGAGTCAAATGTCACCAATTTGGACTAATCCAAAATATGTGTTATCAAACAGGCCTCTTTATATTCAAAGAAGAAAAGGTTTGCTAAGCAAATGAAGAGGCATAGAAACCGTTTGAGACACACTGTAAAGACTTTAGAAGGTTTTCAATATGCAAATCACCCTGTTCGTTAGTGCATATGGTCTGTAACGTTATGCCTCCGCTTGGAAACACTGGTCTCTCGAACCTATACTGCCCCACTCCCCCGCCCAGCAAAAAAAAAAAAAAAAAATCAATAAAATCACTTTTCAGGTAAAATATTGAAATCTAGACTTTTAATTTCAATTACCAGCCCCCAGTAAGTCCAAATGAGAGAGGATTTTCCTCCACAGACATAACGTGCTTTCTGGAACTCTGTTTCAAGCCAACTTCTGTGAAATCAAGCCCTGCCGCTTATAGCGTGGGCTGTTTCTATAGAGGAAGAAAAATCCCCAGGTTGGGTTCATAGCTTAGAAGTGTTTCTCAAAGACAAGATTAAAAAGACGGTTAAGTCCCGGTCAAATACACAGCACGCAGCCTGTGCAGAACTGGAAATGGTTTTGAAGCACTTTACAGGGTCAGGTCTCCTTTCCTTTTCCCTTTCAGATTGCTCTCCTGGCCGCGCCGCCTCCTTCAGTGATTCCCTAAGCCACCATTTTACTTGTCTGAGAAGGGGGTGAGGTAGGAGGGGGGGTGGTGTCCTGATACCGAGGGCTGAGCCCTACCATCCACCTGTGCATTGACATCTAATTCCCTGTCACATCACCGGTGATCACTGGGTGTCACCACTGACTCCATGATTTACGCAGAGGCTACTGTCCGAGGTCTGCAGGCCCCGCAGAGGGACCGCGAGCGCCCCACAATTAATGTTGTCTTGGGTACTGATGTGCATGTTTAGGGGTACTACAAAGTTTTCATTAGATTCTCAAAGGGAGACTTAAGGAAACTTTAACAGCCAGTACTCTGGACTTAAAAAATCCTAAAACTGAGGTCAAATGTTCTGTAAAAGACACAGTTCCCTCGTTTACATATTCTGTCAACAGAAAATGCCCAACTGGCCCAGAAACTCACGTCCGGCTCCACGTCCACCAAACACACTTTGTTTCTGGCCATCACGGCCTGAATGGCATCCAGGCTGGTCCCATAGAGATTTTCCTTATATTCACCGTGTTCCAGGAACCTAAAACACCACCAACGGTGAGCAGGCCGTTAGTTTCGGAGCTTGTCTAAGCAAGCGCGGAAAGATGGGGGGACTTTCCACCGCAAATTCTCTCCCGCTTCCCCCATCTCTCCCGAGAGCCCTCCCATGAGGTCAAGTGGACCAGTGGACACACGCACAGAGCCCCAGCGCGCCGAGGCCAGCCGGGCCATCACATCCACGTACTTGTTGTGATGTAAGTCGGCCTCGAATGCTTGCTTAGAGACGAAGTGATACTCCACCCCTTCCTTCTCGTGGCTCTTTCGGGGCCTGGTGGTATCTTTTAAAGAAAGGAAAAGGGAAACCGGGCAAAGAATTGTCACCTCACAGTAAGCGAGAACAGCAGCAGGCCCGCAATGCGGCTTTCCTCTCCGGAACCCATCACTGCTTTGTGGATAACCCGTTCGTCCATGTCCCTGTGGCGCAGGCACTTCCGTGATGTAGGAAAAGAGGAAACTGCGGCGCAGTTAGCAGGCGGCAGGTCTCAGAGCCAGAGTGTGAGCTCTGTCTCATATGCCAAGTGTTTGCCCTTAACTGCCCCGCTAGACTGCCTCAGGGAGGCTGTGGCTTTTATTTATGTTGATTTATTTTCGAGAGAGACAGACAAAGAGACAGAGCATAAGCAGGGAAGGGACAGAGAGAGAGGGAGACACAGAATCCAAAGCAGGCTCCAGGCTCCGAGCTGTCAGCACAGAGCCCGACACTGGGCTCAAACCCACGGACCTCGAGATCATGACCTGAGCAGAAGTCAGACACTCAGGTGCCCCAAGGCTGTGGCTTTTAAAGAATTGCAGAAGGGATCCCTAACCCTAACCTTTGATTTCCAAATTGTTTTCCAATTTCCAAATTGTTTTGAAAGCAATGGGGTCCCAGACAGAGATGACACTGCTATATGCTTTTAATTCCTCATTTAGCTACTTCTCATTTTGCAAGAAAAGACATGAAGGCGGTCCTGCTATGGACTAACTGTGTCTCAGCCAAGCTGGCTCTCACGCTAATAATTTAAAAACGCACAGCGTTTCCCCACCGATTTCTGTAGCAGAACTGAGATGCACGCTTCTGGAGGGAAAACCAGTCCTTCACAGAACAAGAGTGCACGTGAAATAACACACCGCGTTTTTCCAGAGCATTCCAAAACAAAAGACGGGATCCTGAGGGACGTGTTCATGCCCTTGAGAACCACCCGGGGATGCTCTGTCTCTAAGCGTGGCATCTTTGTCCGACCTCTGGCAGAGCTGCGGGGTCGCTTTTCTGACCATGTTGTTGACTTAGTTAAAAACTTTCTATTCACCGCCGATTACATTCTGAAGACCTGACAAGAGTCTCTCCTCCCCGATCACCCACACTAACTTCCCCAGTCCTTAACGCTGCTACGGGGTCACACCTCCATCCCTCTGGATGCACAAAGGGAACTATTCCTTTCTTCTCTGCCTGGAAAACTCCTATTTATGCTTCAAAACCCAGGATAAAAGCCACTACCTCTGTAAAGTGGGGAGAATCGGGAAGCTTTCCTTGACCTCCTAGTCTCTAGAAGCAAGGGGGAAAGTCCCCTTTCTGTGGTGTGCCTGGAAGCAGGGGGGCCTGCCCGCCCATGTACCCCTGCCCCAGGGGATGGCTCTGGGGGTTTCTGAAGGGCCCAGAAGCGGTAGGCTGTAGCCTGAGGCCCTTTGTGTGGCCCCATTGGGGCTATGACTGGGCAGGTTGCCTGGTTTGAATCTTGGCTCCACTGCTTACCAACTGTGTGACACTGGCCACGTTACCTAACCTTGCCGAGCCCCAGTATCTTCCTCTGCAGCGCAGGGTGGTGATAATCCTTCTCCTTGAGGGCACTGGGAGCGCTGCCCAAGCTACCACCCATGAACGCCCTTGCTATAGGTCCTAGACTCCTCCTCTTCTTCATCACATTCAGAGCCGGGACCTACTCCCTACCGGCTCTCGGCATCCACAGCTGCTTCTAAACTCAGGAACGGGCAGGGGTGTCAGCACCTAGAGGATGCCCAGCCTCTCTGATGGGCCGGAGCCCAACTACAAGGGAGCGACTGGGCAATATCGCTGACCGGGCTCTCTGGCTTCTCTGACCTGCTCTCGTACCCAAGCGGAGAGGGCAGGGGCCATCGGGGTCAGAGTCATTGTGAAGAGGAAGCTGGAATGCCCCCTTGGTGTCTGTCGTGCTGAGGTTGCCGCTTTGCCTGCAATGTGCTCTAGACTCCACTCCCACCATGGGAAGGAACTGGGCAAGTGGTCGTCCGACTTCTGACTCAAAGGGTCCTAGCGGACCACTGAGAGTGCGTTTCTTATCATGCTTAGGTCCCATGATCTGCATACAGCAGGCAATGTCCATCAGTCGCTCAGACCCAAAGTAAGGCTTAGGACAGACATGGGGAGTCAAGCCCCCATGAAATATTCATGCACATGTGCGCCCCTCCCCTCCCCCCCACCACGTGGGCCCTCTTACGTGGAACAGCAACACCAAAGCGCTGTGGGTTCTCTGCCACCACCTTCTGCTTCAGCTCGTGCAGTCCGGCTCCCAGAGACCCTGGGAAACAACGGGAAGGCTGACCAGGGTCCCTACTGAGCTCCCTCCCCACCCTTCCAAGAGGGAGCCTTGCATTTGTCCCCAGAAATGCAGGACATCACCTACCAATCAGGACCACCAGGCGCGGCCGCTCACCAGGCTGGTGCTGGTACCTGGTTACCTCCTCATAGGTCAGCAGCTCCGGAGACTCGGCTACTGCGGGCACCTTTCCTTCCTGGGGGCTCCCCAGTCTCTCCCTTCGGCCCAGCCGGAAGCTTCTCCGAAGACCGGCTTTGGGGGAAGGGCAGGGGGAACCATGGCACTGGTCCCAGCATCTCCCCGTGAAGACTGTCTCCCCCTGGCCAGACCTGGAAGGGGGGCTGGGTCCCACCGGCCTCTCCCGACCACCTGCTGTTCCAGCAAGGGGCTGATCACAATGCATAGTAATGTGATGAAAGAGTGACCACCTGGCCTCCAAAACTTAGGGTTCAAGGTCACTGTTCTGTTTAGCATGTGGCTGACTTTGGGTGAATCGTCACCCCTCTGAGCCTTGACTTCCTTACCCGTGAAATGGGAATACACATCTACAAAGGCAATGTGTGGTCCTGGGGTGGATCCTGGACTGGGGAAAATGCTCTAAAAGACACGACTGGGGCAACTGGCAAAATTTTAACAGGACCAGTATATTAGGTACTTGAATTGTATATATGCTAAATTCCCAGAACTTTAATAAACTACCCTGATTATATAGAGAATGTCCCTGTCCTTGGGGACCCATGCTGAGACATTTAGGGGTGAAGGGACAGGATGGCTACAACGGAGTCACATGACTCAGGAAAAGCCCGTGTATATGTAAGAAAGGGGAGGACAAAGCAAAGAAGGCAAAGGGTTGTCTGGTGAATCTGAGTTTTCTGTACAATTCTCGCATCTTTTCGGGAAGTTTGAAATTACTTCAAAATGAAAGGTGAAAAAGACTCTGCCGGTCTCTAAGGCCTTTGAAAAGACTAAGGAAAAGAAAAGCAGCCAAGGACCTTTGGAGACACTAGTAAGAAGGCTCCGTTGCCATGTGGTGGTAGCACACACACACGCTGACTAGACCTTGGCCGAGACCGTGATGGTAACATCACTATTAATGTGGCGGCCTGAATCCCTTCCCTGCGGGGGCTCTGCTCCCAGCACTGGGTGAAAGCTGGGAGGACCCGAAAGCCTGGGCAGACCAGCCGTCTTCTGGCTGACGAGAGACTGAAGGGGAATGTGGGTTCCCCAGGTTCAGCTGTTCCCCAAAGGTTCCTGGTGCTAAGATCACCCTGCCTCGTTCGGGAGCCCACGGCCGGCTGTGCGGGAGGGGGCAGCGCCCCCACCACTTACCCACATAGTGCCCTTTGAGGTACCCCTCACAGTCACACGTCTCTGGGAACCAAACAGAGAGAGGGCAGCCAGTGAGCTACGCCGGACACAGACTCTGACCCGAAGGTTCCTGGCCCCTGGGTGGCCAGGCAGAACCCACTGGGATGGTGTCTGGAGCGGGGGGGCAGGAAGTGATGCCATGTCCTGGCCCCCCAGGAAAACAAGTTCTTCGTTTCACTCAATTCTCCATGCTTCAGTCCCCCACAGCCTTTCCAGGCCCTGGGGTCAGCAAGCCCCTCTGGGTTAGGATCAGTATGCACGAGGAGGGGGGATTCACTGGCCCCGTCCACCCCCTCCTGTCTCCTGCCTCCCACCGGCCTGTCAGCCTGGCCGGAGTCCAGAGAAGGCGGGGGGGCCTGTGTGCTAGGCGGGCAGTGGGGAGGAGCTCTGTTCCCCGCGGCTCTTCACACCTCAGGGCACAGGGAGGCGACAACAAGCCCTTCCAGACATTCTACAAAAAAAGGGGTCTCATCCGGGCGCACCAGGGATAGATACCAGCCTACCTTTGTCACAAGGCTGATCATCTGCGGTTTGCACAAAAGACAGATGGAAGAGCGTTAGTGGAGGGGAACCGGGAGGCCCCGCGGCTGAGAGGCAACTGTGGCCTTGTGTGCGTAAGGAGCCTCCATCTGTCCCCTCTTTCTTGCCTCCGACAAACCTGTGATCCGAGCTGTGGTGCGTTATTAAACCGAGACTAGCTCTAATTAGTCTTCCTGTGTGTGTCTCATTAGTGGCCCCCAGCAAGCCAGCTCATCACCGGCGCAAGCAGCCTCAAGGCCAATTTACTCGGCGGTCCTTCTGACTTGAGAGCAAGTCTGGACGAGTGGCCGTGGGCGGTGGCCCAGAGCCAGCGGAGCAGCAGTGGGCCCGGACCTGCTCTCTCTCTTCTGGGGGTTTGAGACTTGCCTGGGCCAGTGCAAGGTACCAGAGGACAGGGTGGCACCGAGCAGGGCTGCGGGCCAGCTGCACCCCGCAGTTCACCCGTTTGGGCCCTTCACTTGGATCAGAGCCCCCCCGAGTCCAAAAGGCCAGACCACGGAGAAGCTTCCTTTCTATACACTGCTTTAACCTGGACCCTCTGGCCAGGGGCCCTCTGAAAACCTGACCCCAGCCCCACTCCATTCTCTCACGTTGGAAAAGAGGATGTACTGACTCCACTACTCCACACTGTGATGATTAAAAGGCAAGGTGAGTGTGTTTTCCAGAAGGGAGGTGCTATATAGAATAAGCCTGCCAGATAAAATACAGGGGACTCAGTTAAACCTGAACTTCAGATAAACGACATATAATTTCTTAGTATAAGTATATCCCAAATATTGCATGGGTTATACTTATATTAAAAACTCATTCATTGTGGGGCCCTGGGTGGCTCAGTCAGTTGAGCGTCTGACTTCGGCTCAGGTCATGATCTCGTAGTTTGTGAGTTCGAGCCCCGTGTCAGGCTCTGTGCTGACAGCTCAGAGGTGTTTAATCTGAAATTCAAATTTAACTGGCCTTCCTTTATTTGCCAAATTTGGGTCACTCGCAGCCTTCTCCACTCCTCCACCATCAGTTTGTCAGGGTAAGAGAGCCCCTTGGGAATCTAATGAAGGCTGTGGACGCTCTCCCAGACACACACAAGTACACACAGTCACACACAAACTCACATAAACACGTTTGCACACAACTTTTGAGAGAGGTGTTTAACATGTCCCCCATATCATCTATGGGCCCCAAATATAGTAGCTCCTTTCCAGGGAATAGCTCGTCCCTGACCTACCCCATTTCCCCTCCTCATCCCTCTCCCCAACCCCTCCTTCCTCTGGAGGCCCTCGAGCTCAGACAGAACCCATCGTGCCCCCTCCAGTCCAGTGCTTGCTACTTCTTCCGGGCACCGAGCCCCTGAGCCCCAACCCCAGCCCCTCCCCGAGGTGCTTCCCTGCCCATCTACTCACAGGGGGGCTTCCTGAGGCTCTGGGGGCTCGGCAGGGTGCCCGTGGCTCTCCGGTAGCTTAGTCGCCTGTGGGGACACAAGGAGATGGGCAGGCCCATGAGCTGGGCCACAAAACCAGTCAGAGAGAACCTTCTAGAAAACTCAGGGAAACCAAGGCTTGGCTTGCACAGGTAGGTACAGCCTGGCACTCCGAGGGCCTCCCTGCTTCACAGTCAGTTTCCATAAAAAGAGACACTTTTGGGGCGCCTGGGTGGGTCAGTCAGTTAAGCGTACGACTTCAGCTCAGGTCATGATCTCACTGCTTGTGGATTCGAGCCCTGTGTCAGGCTCTGTGCTGACAGCTCAGAGCCTGGAGCCTGCTTCGGGTTCTGTGTCTCCCTCTCTCTCTGCCCCTCCCCTGCTCACAGTCTGTTTCTCTGTCTCTCAAAAATAAACAAACATTTAAAATTTTTTTAAATAAAAAAAAAAAGAGAGACACTTTCACAGGAGCTCACTGACTGGTTCACGAGGAGAAAGAAACCAAGTCTTTTGTTCTGGGAGAGGTTCATCCAGCCCAAGATGGTCAGTGATCAGTTGTTCCTTTCCTATGACTGATTCCCAAGGAAGGAAGGCCTCTTCTTCACTCTCCCCTGGCCTCCCCGTCTCTGAGGAAGCTGGGAAGTAGCAGAACGACTCCCAGGAGAGGTCAAGGGCAAAAGCGACTCTAATTTAACAGCCTTCTCCTCCCAAACCAGAGAGCTCAACCTGGCACGTTACCCAGTGTGGGCAACAGTGGAGAGGCGGTCACCAAGACCTCATCTCTGCCCTGAGAAAACACTCAGGGCTCTTCGAGGTGTCTAGAGCCCATCAAATGCAGCTAAAGGCCTCTCCCCCAAGACCCGCGAAGCCAAAAATGCATACGGGTCTGAGGTCCCCCTGCGGAAACAGGGTGATGGCTCTCTGACTTTAGCGCCTCAGGATCACCTGGAATGTCTGCTGGGACACAGAGCTCAGAGGCTGCCCCTCGAGTTACTGACGCAGCAGGTCTGGGGCAGGGCCCGGGGGTCTGCATGTCTAACATGTTCCCAGGGGGTGCTGACGCACCCAGCCAGGGACCACGTGGAGGGGCTCTGAAACAGCTGAATCCTAAAGTCTGTCACTAGAGTACTCCACACCCCCAAAAGACGGAAGAGGGCGACAGACCTCAGGAGAGGGGACGCGGTAGTAACCGCCACACCCTCTCAGGCAGGACTTGCATCTTGGGAAACGTACCTAAGGAAACAATCTGAAGTATGAGGGAGAGTCTAACGTGCACGGAGATTACTGCAGTCTCGTAGCACTGAACAGTGCAGACACCTTAAAAGTACAGCCGCGGGGAAGCAGTGGAGTCAACTGGGTACGATCCTGCCCCAGAGATGCCTCCCCGCACACTTGGATGAGGGACAACCCTCCTATGATATGACCCTGAAGAGCACGTGTCCTCCTCCCCGGCACCCGCCACATTATATAAAGTGTTCGTCTGAATACTGTGTGACTTGCCTGCTACACTGTCAGCTCCTCGGGGCAGAACCGACACTTGCTGCCGGTGAGTGAACGGTCTATTTTCTGATGCAGTATTAGAAAGCCATTAAAATCACACAGTAAAGAACAGGCAATAATGTGGGAAATGTGGACATTAAAATAGTAAGTTATAGACACACACACAAAAAGCATGACTTCCGGGGCACCTGGGTGGATCCGTCGGTTAAGCGTCCAACTCTTGATTTCAGCTCAAGTCATGATCTCAAGGTTCGTGAGCTCGAGCCCCATGTCGGGCTCTGCACTGGCTCCGTGAAACCTGCTTAGGATTCTCTCTCTCTCTTTCTCTCTCTCTTTCTCCCTCTCTCTCTCTCCCCCCTCTCTCTCTGCCCCTCTCCCATGCACTCTCTCTCTTTCTCTCTCTCTTTCTCCCTCTCTCTCTCTCCCCCCTCTCTCTCTGCCCCTCTCCCATGCACTCTCTCTCTTTCTCTCTCTCTTTCTCCCTCTCTCTCTCTCCCCCCCTCTCTCTCTGCCCCTCTCCCATGCACTCTCTCTCTCTTTCACTCTCAGAATGAACATTAAAAGAAAAGTAACACTTCCAACTCTACATCCATTGCTTGCATAAAAAGCACAGGAAAGAAATATATGATATATTGTCTCCATATGGGCGAGACTCTGGGCAATTTTCTTTCCCTGGTCCCCATCTTCTGTATTTATATGTTTTACTTTTCAACTTTCTTTAGGTATGTGTTATAAAATATACACTGACTGAAGAACATAGACTTCCATACGTTTATTTAAATCTCCAACAGCCATCACCGCTGGTTATAGCACAGAAGACCAATCACAAGAGCAACTGGTCCTGACGTCGGGAGCGACACAGTGCGTCCCTCTAGCTGCGCTGGCAGAGGTTTGGGTGCCTGTGCCCCCTGCCACTCCAGAGCCACCCCCGTACAACACGCCGCAGACCCACCTTTCCTGGAACTGCTTGGAGGGGATGAGGCCAGCCCGGAGGTTGGTGTCCCCTACTCGCTTGGCCTGCCACCACGTCGGATCGTCCTGGCTCACCACCTCCAGGACCTGCCTGCGCTGGAAAGGCAGGCCCGCCTCCTGGCAGGGGATGGCCCGGTCTTCCCGGGGGTTATAGTGGAAGAGAGCCCGCATGAACACCTGAAGAGGGCGTGAGCACAGACAGCTCTATGCCACATGGGAAGCCGAAGGACAACTGTCATACACAGTCAGGACAAACAAGTAGCGTCGAGAGCAGAAAGCTAATCAGAAACTGCAGATGTTGTCCTATCACTTTTCAGCCATTCTGAATATTTTAATCAGGAAATCCATCAAGGTCTGAATTTGTCTTTCCAAACGAAATATTTCCTTATTTACCTGATCTGCTGTCCTTAATAACAGCCTCTTAGCATACACATAGCAACAATTCTGTCCCAGGAAGAAAAACTAAAGGCAGACACAATTATAACTAAAATGTTAGTTTTGATATGCTAACTGCCCCTAATGAAGTTAGCAGCCATCCATTAAATATGTAATCTAGATGTGTTGGTTAGAGCCCGAATACTGACTCCTCACCATCCCCTTTCAGTGGGTAATTGACATCCACACTTTTTATAGCTCAGCCCTGCCTCCTCTGTCACATGTCTGGCCAACCCCCAACTCTCCCCTTTACCCTGAAGTCACCCCCTAGAGAAGATGATGGGAAAATACAGCATCTTGTCACATTTCCTTGTTCTATAACTTAGTGGACAGATTTACTTTATTTGTTCTATTTCCAGACCATTAAGGCTCAATTACATTAAAAGCAAACAGGAACAAACAAACAAACAAAATGCCAGGGGGCTTCCTCAAACAGATCCAAGTCATAGTCCTTTATGTATGTGCCAATCAGAAAAGATTCAGTTAGGCAACAGTAAGAACTTTCTGGGCAGATATTGCAAGGACAGACACCCTCAACCAGCCACAGATGTTACCAGGGTCCCAGGTACTCAGAAGAGAGTATATTCTCAAGTGGCCAGCCCAGACCAAGCTTCTGGATCAAGAAGAAATATTTAGGAAGGACGGGCTAAGGGACACGCTATTCATTTCATCCTCCGGGAAAAGCAAGTTTTCTCCCCGTATCAAGTGAGAACCTGCAAAAGCTGCTTACGGAGATCACATCTGCATATCCAAGAAAGAACCACCTTCCATCAGATAAGAGCCTACATTAGGTCAGCCCTGGGACTTAATCCAAGTGCGCAAGTAAGAAACAGGCGTATAAAAATTTTGTCTTCAAAACACTGATATCAAAGACGCTGTCCATTACTGATCCGCATTCACCAAAATATTTACTGACATCTACTCTAAGCCAAGTGCTGTAACATCTCTTCTTTCACACATTTAGTGCTGGGAAGCAGGAGCTGGGAATCACCTTTCTTGAAAACTTGGCATCCTTCCTTCCATCTACTGATGAAAAGCATGTCGGGCATTTCATCTCCTTTCTGCCTTGGCTGCCAGGAAGACCAGATCCAAGTCTATCTGAAATCTGAGGAATGCCCTTTCGCTCTCTGCCACCACCTCAGCTCAGGTCATAACGATCTCTCACCTCGGCTTTTACAACAGCCTCCCACCAGGTCTCCTGGCCTCTGGTCTCTACCCACTGCGGCCTCCCCCTACGGGGCTGTCCAGGAGCTCCCGCCTCGCCCGGGGACCTCACCATCCCAGGGCGCTCCAGACAGACTCCCAGCAGCCGGTGCTGGCGTCTCACTGCCCAAGGGCTTTCTCTGGCCACTGTCTACTGCAGCCAGCGAGGATCGCTGGGAACTAATTTGGGGGGGGGGGGGCGCGGGCAGCCTGGCGGGAGCTGGTATATAGATCTCTCAGCTCCCCTGGCTCTTGGGTGGGAAGACGGAGGGCACGTGCCTACAGAGGACCCCCGAGTTTCCCATCTCGTCTTCACCGGGGAAATTCTCCCCGTCTTCTTCCTCCCGCCTCACTTCCAACACCCCTACTACACAACACCTTCCAGGGCACCCACACCTCTGCTCGGATCCTTCACTCATCACCTAGCAGTGAAAGGTTTGCTCCCCACCCCCACCCTGCTTCTGGACTAGGAATCCTCAGAGCTCCTGACTGTCCCTGTCCCAGCATCTGGCAGAGCGCCCAGCACAGAGGAGGTGCACAAAAAAGGGTGGCTCACTAAAGAATGAAACAAATGGCAGTTACTTAATTGGTCCCGAACCCAGTACATTTGGTGCCTTCTCCTCTCCGTGGCCCTGATTTTCTATTTCAATTAAAATAACCTTGTCTTTTATTAGTAAGCTACGTCAAATCCTGTTTAGAAAGAGACAGGTACAAATACATGAATCACACTAGGACTGAATTAAGTTCTCCACGGAGCGCGCAGTCCAAGGACCAGACGCGTGATCTCTTCCCGAATGACCGCTTCAGAGCCCGCTTCCAACCCCGCCATACCTTGCTGTCCTTCAACCGGCCCTCCTCCTGGGTGGCTGGGATGACTTTCAGGGTGATGGATCCCTGGGACTGTGCCTGAAAGAGGTGAGTGCAAAGCTTATCACCTCCCATGTCCAAACCTTCATGAGTTCCGGTCTTAACTGTCCGGATCTGGAAACTCACATTCAGACGGACGTCAGACTCGCCATCACCCCTGTGGCCCACCCTCCCATGGTGGCACCCAGCTGAATTAACTAAAACAAAACTCAAAACCAATTACCATCTGCATTTTCAGGGCACAAAGGGACAGATGAGCACCAAGGACAGCGCAGGCAATGCATTCCACTTTCCCATCGCTCCTGACCTCTCGTGCCCCAAAGGGCCACCACCCTTCTTTTCTTCTCTCAGGTTATTTTAATAACCAAGTGCAGTTTCCTTTCCCTCCCTTTGTTTACATCTTCCCCAGAGGGTTCTCCAACCTCAGGCCGCTCCTCCTGCCTTTCCAGGGGTTCCCCTTTCCTCTACCCAACACGGACCCTGCACCCCCACGTTGGGGCCCACGAGGCAAAATGCTGGCACCCCATGAGAGCACGTCTCGCCCACAGTCTCCTGGGCCCAGCACTGCCCTAGAACACAGGGAGGCCAGTGCCCACAACCGGGCAAAGGGCAGTGGCAGCAGGAACACCAAAGAAGCCTGCCCGCTCCTTACAGTGGGGCCTCCCCTCTTCAGATCTTCCCATATCTGCCCCTTCCTGAACCCTCAGAAGTTAGCAAAGAGTGTCACGTCTGGGGAGAATGCCTTAAGATAAAGAAGACAAAAACTGCGATTGGGGTTTTTTACAACCGCGGCTTGACTTGAATTTCCAGAATGGGCTCTGGAGGTGGCTCGCGTCCCGGCACTGACCACCCTAGACGCCCCTTACAGACGTAAAGCGCTGTATCCTCTCCTAGATGTTTACACCCTAATCATAACCACACACTGGATTAAGAAACAATCCCTGTTCTGACGTTACAGGAAAGTGAAGCGCAGAGTGAACGAATGATTTGCCTGAGGCTGCACAGCTAGAAAGTCGTGCGGGCAGGATTCCAACCCAGGCCCAGCAGACCCCAAAGCCCTTGCTCTTGGTCCTCCCCAGGCTGCTTCTTATTCCAAATTCCTCAGCCCTTCAGAAGAGGGGGCCCTTGGGAGGGGACCTCCCAGGAGGGTCTCGGGAAAGGGACTGGGGCCGGGGGAGGGCTGTGCTGAAGAGAAGGTCTGGGAGGCAGGAGGCCTGAAAGTGTCATTCTCCCTGGCCCCCTGACCCGCGACCTCGGGCACGCCGCAAGGCCACTGTCCCCGCAGCCTCCACATGGAAACAGAAAGACTGCACCGGAATCTGGCCTGGCTCCCGAAAGTGACTTGCTTTGGTCTCCGAAGATNCGGGCGCTTATGTAGGACTGTGATCCCATTCACTTCTCGGAGCTCATCTCCAACGTGGACCAGACCTAAGAGACACAGGGGCTGCCCATCAGCACGGGAAGGGGCACCACTGGCACCTGCCTGAGGAACCCGCCGCACGCATGGCAGACACGACACGAAGTGTAAAGGCTGCGGGACTGGCCGAGCCCTACTGCGTGCGGGGTCTCGGCACCTCAGCCTCAACAACCCGCAGGGAAATCCTTTCAAGGAGGCAGCTGAGACCCAGAAAAAGTACACAGCTTGCCCAAGGCCACTCTGCCAAGAAATAAAGGAGCCCGTGTTCAAATGCATTTATTTTGACATAGAACGCCTGTGTTCTTTTACTTATGACCTTTGCTTCTTTAAAAACATCGTTAACTCTTGGGGCGCCTGGGTGGCTTAGTCGGTTAAGCGTCCAACTTTCGCTTAGNATGCGGGGTGCCTCGCTCGGCACCGCAGCCTCAACAACCCGCAGGGAAATCCCTTCAAGGAGGCAGCTGAGACCCAGAAAAAGTACACAGCTTGCCCAAGGCCACTCTGCCAAGAAATAAAGGAGCCCGTGTTCAAATGCATTTATTTTGACATAGAACGCCTGTGTTCTTTTACTTATGACCTTTGCTTCTTTAAAAACATCGTTAACTCTTGGGGCGCCTGGGTGGCTTAGTCGGTTAAGCGTCCAACTTTCGCTTAGGTCATGATCTCTCGGATCGTGGGNGAGGCTCGAGGCTCTGAGCTGTGAGCACAGAGCCTGACACAGGGCTTGAACTCACAAACCGCGAGATCATGCCCTCAGCCGAAGTTGGATGCTTAACTGACTGAGCCACCCAGGTGCCTCTGTCCTTCTTGAATCTTAACAAGAACACTGAAGGGCACCAGGAAAGATGTTGTCAAGAGTGTTGGGGGCACCTGGGTGGCTCCGTTGGTGAAGCAACTGACTTCAGCTCAGGTCATGATCTCAGTTCATGGGTTCAAGCCCCGCATTGGGCTCTGTGCTGACAGCTCAGAACCTGGAGCCTGCTTCGGAGTCTGTGTCTTCCTTTCTCTGTGCCCCTCCCCCTGCTTGCAGTCTGCCTCTCTCTCTCAAAAATAAATTAAAAAAAAAAAAAGAATGTTAAATACACCTGGACACTGGCCTCTGCTTTAATGACAAGAGTCTCCACACATTGGGCCCTATTTGCTAATCAAAGTGATGCTCCGAAAGCGGTGGCAGCAGCCGGAAGGCAGTTAGGAGTGCGGGATCTTGGGCCCACCCTAGACCTGCTGAATCAGAATTGCATTTTAACAAGATGCTTGGGGGGCTTCTGTGCTTGTTAATGTTTGAGAATCGCTGGCCTTCACCACAGTGGTCCCCAGACTTCTGGGGTAACACCTCTCTACACCAGAAGGTTTGCCTCCCCGTTGAGTAGTTCTTTCACACAACAGCGATTCTCAACCTGTTTTCCACCCAAACAAATCTGGGGCGTGAACAACCTTCCCTCCATGATAGTGACAACCGGGGTGGTGGGGAAGGGCGTCCCTGCTCCTCAGTTAGAAGTCACCTCTCAAGCCCGTGCTGT
Organism: Crocuta crocuta; assembly: GCF_008692635.1. Taxonomy (NCBI): domain Eukaryota; kingdom Metazoa; phylum Chordata; class Mammalia; order Carnivora; family Hyaenidae; genus Crocuta; species Crocuta crocuta. The sequence continues at coordinate 352,664 of NW_027533264.1, forward strand.
GGGCTGAACTACCATAGCCCTCGGCTAGGCCACGGCACAAGAGCCCTCCCCTGACCGGCCCCGACGTTCTCCATGCCCGAGGTATTTTCAAACCATTAAAATTTCTACCAGGTTTGGGAAGGAGAGAAATCCAGCCACACTCCCGGAAAGCAAAGCATCCCAAACAGGGGCCAGAGAGGAGGAAAGGAGATTGTGAGCCAAAGGGAGAAGGCTGGGCATACCGGCCGTCACCTCGGCCAGGCCAGCACTGATGCCACTCACCGCTCCGGTCCGCTGCGCCCCCTCGCATGATCCGGGCCACCACAACGGCCCCTGAGTGCTCATCCCGCCGGATGGTGGCGCCCTGCACGAGACAGAGCGGGCAAGATCCTAAGAGGCAGCCCCAAGCCTCGGGCCCCAGTTCCCTGGACTCAACAGAGCCTCCCCGTCTCTCCCTCTGTCAGACCAGAGGGTAGATCAATGGAGCTCTTTGCAGTGCTGAGGACGCCATAAAACAGGCATCTCACATTAATACAGCACAGTGATTTACGCCTTACGGGAAGCACAAGAACACTGTGACAATCTCATCTCCGTGACGAGGGACTGGGGCTCAGAGAAGGTCAGCATCCCCGAGGTCACCCGGCTGGGAAGGAGTAAAGGATTCAGTGATGCCGAATCCCATGCATCTGTCTCCTATCACAGCCTGTGCCTCTTCGCAAAGGCATTTAATCGTGAGAGTTCGTGCCTGCAAATTCTCAACCTCTGACCAATCACAGGGTACTGAGCCTTCTATGGCTGCCGAGGGGAACCAATTATGCACCAGCCAGAGCCTGGGGACCAAGAGTTGGCCCGTGGAGCACAGCGGAGATGACATGTAGGGTGAGAGGTACTCACAAGCCCTCAGTTCCATGCACCAGCAGACAGGACTAGCGGGCAGGGCAGTGTCAGGTGAGGTCCTGGAGTTAGATGCCCCAGGGTGTGACTCCTCTGCCACTCACTGAAAGCATGCAGCCTGGCAAGGAAGCCCATTATCTTCTCTGAGTCTGTTTCCTCTAGGGTGTGGGATGGCATTTAACTCCGGGGGTTAGGACAAGGGGTGGTATCAGCTAATGCAGGCAAGCCACTTAGCATACACTAAACACTCAATAAATGTTAACCTTTTATTATTGGCTGTTCGGGCAAACAGGTGGTGCACTTATCATTAACTTCATTCACGCCACCTATTTGAAGTCCATAGGACAAATATTGCTGGAAACAATCAGCCAAGAACCCCGTGGCTTCTTGCTTCCTAGACCTTCAAACTTTCCAGCATCTCTGTCCATCCTTTCCTCCTTTTCCCCTCTCAGAGGAGGGAAACCTCCCTTCTGGGCTGGTCCTTCTGTCCCCTCCCTTCCTCTGCCATAGTCTCAATGCCCCATCTCTGCTGGCTCCTTCTCCTGGCTCCAAAAATATCACATCCCCCTCATCAATAAAAATCCTGCCCCCCACCTCCCATCCGGCAGCTACCGGTTTCTGTTCCTTTGGAGCAAAGTTCTTTTATTTTAATTTTTAAATGTTTATTGATTTATTTTGAGAGAGAGAGGGAGAGAGGGAGAAAGAATCCCAAGCAGGCTGTGTGCTGTAAGAGCAGAGCCCAACACAGGGCTTGAACTCACGAACAGTGAGATCGTGACCTAAGCCAAAACCAAGAGTTGGTCCCGGATGCTGGCGGCTGCCCAGTCTGTTATCTCTGAACAAATAATCCTTCCGCTTCCTGGATGCCTCCACTTTTGAATTCAATGGGACCGCTCTTCCCTACTCCCTCCCTTAAATGACGGCCCCAGTGCCCCCCCAGCCGTCCCAGCGGGACACCTGGGCACTATCCCAGGGATCCCCCCCTCCACCGAGACTCCTGCTCAAACCAGGGCAGTCACAAAGTGACATTAATTTTGTTCTGAAATATATCTTGGATTTCCCTTCCCTATTCCCACAGGCCAAAGTCAAGCCCTCTTTCTGAACTTCCACCTATCTGGTCCCCACCTTCAAATCGGTCCTCTGCTTCTGGCCTCAGCTTCCAGGCCACTTTCTATTTGGAAGCTGGGTGATCTCTCTAAACTGCACATCTGACCATGTTACGTCTTAACCTAAAACCTTACAATAGCTCCCCGCTGCCCTCAGGGTCAAGCTAGGACACTCTGCGCGGACAATCAGCATCTCCCTCTGATCCGGCCCCACCTCTGTCTCTCCTAACCACGACTTAGCGATTCTACATCCACACTGGGCAGTCCAGAGCTCCCCGAATATGACAGAGCAGGCAATTAGCTAGATATAAGCAGGGAGCAAGTGCTTTCTGGCTGATAAGATGGCGGAGGCCAAGTTCCTAACAGCCAGGACAGACCCCAGGGGAAACGACGAGTTCCTCCCTCTGATCACTGCCCTGCAGTAACCTATAGCTTCATTATAATACGTTCACATTGTCGTTTTAACCCCTTGCCCCTGCTCTCCCTCATTGCTGCCCTGACAGGTCAGACAAGGACCATATGGGGCTAAAAACTCCCCCTGCCCACAGCTCGCTCTCCCCCCTCCCCCATCCCCTTACAAGGATGACTGGCTGCAGCCTGAGTCAGGAAGCACCCTAACTCTGACCCATAACCTATCCAAACAGAAAAAGAAAGACACCCCTGACCCACAGTGCAGCTGTCATCTCTGGGCCTGCCGGCTCTCCAGTGGTTCAGGCTCAGTCAGTTAAGCGTCCAACTTCAGCTCAGGTCGTGATCTCACGGTTCATGGGTTCGAGCCCCGCATCAGGCTCTGTGCTGGCAGCTCAGCGCTTGGAGCCTGCTTCAGATTCTGTGTGTGTGTGTGCCCCTTTCCTGAACATTCTCCCCCCTCCCCCATCCCCTTACCATGATTTTGCTCAGGTAGTTCTAATGTGTGGAGTGCCCTTCCTCTCCCCTTTCCTTCTGGGAAACTTGTTCCTTTTCTTGGAACCCAACCGGGGTATCACCTCCACAATGGGAAGCCCCCTCCTCACTCTCCCGTGGCCTCCTAGAGGGCAGGGACTAAGTCTTAATCACATCTGAACTGCTGGTGCCCAACACGGTGCCCGGCACACGATGTGTTGGTGCCTCAGTGGATGCCTGCCCCATTTGGCAGGCGGGGAACAGAGGGAGAAGAGAGCTCCTCTTCTGCTTGCAGAAGCGGTTTAGCTGGGGGCCCTCGGTGAGAGTTGCAAATAAGGAATGCCAGCTGCGGTATTCTCCGGGGCATGCACTCAATTCTCTGGCCTTCCTCCACTTCCCTCCATCTAATAAACAACCTTGTCCCTTTGCTCGGTAAATGGGCGCTGCACTAGGACCAGAATAACAATGTGTCAGCTGGGGAGAAGAATGGCCGCTGCCCCGAACTTCCTCAGTATTCAGAGCAGGGTTTGGCAAACTTTTTCTGTAAAGGGGCCAAATGTAAATATCTCAGGCTTTGCAGGCCACGCCGTCTCCGTGGTAACTACTCACCACTGCTGTCGCAAGGTAGAAGCGGCCACAGACAATACGTAAGTGAAAGGGCATGGCCAGGTGCCAGTGAAACTTTATTTACAAAAACTGGCAGGGAGCTGGGTTTGGCCCTCGGACCATAGTTTGCCAACCTCTGGTTCAGAGCAGGACGATCAGGGTGGCCCTGTACAGCTGCAAAGGTTATTGACTGCACAAAGGAGCTTGGCCACAGCTGAATGGGGCTGAATACACCCACAGAAAGAGGTACCCTGTACACACTGGTGCCGCGTGGCAACCCTGATGAAGCTACCATCACTCACTCCAAAGACTTTGGGGTGGGGGGGTGTCTCTTCCTGGTTTTCTGGGTGGGTGAGGGACGGGTACAGGGGGAGGCAGAGGGAGGAGAGGAGGGTGTCACATACCAGGGGCTCCTTGTTCTTCACCAGGCGGACAATCTTCACGGATTCTTCATCAAAATCCTCATCAATATTATCGGGCAGAGGGGGAAGAACGGGGTCGAAATTCTTTTGGGCAACCGTATCGTGAACCATGAGCATAGCCTGTAAGGAAAGCAGGAGAAATGAGGGGCTAGACCCAGAAGCTCCAGGGGTTCAGGGGGGCCCCTGACTGGGCGGTGATTTGCAGGCCTCTGGTCTCAGGCCCGAGAAACCACCCCCCACCCCAGACATCAGCACTGAGGACCCTTTGCTCAGAATTCTCCTTCCTCAGCCTCCTGGCCAGGTGTTCCCTCTTGCCCCCCATCCGGGGAGATACAAGCTGTGTGGCCGGGCAGGGACTGTGGTGTGACTACCCTGAGGTGGGGGCTGGACAGCAGCTGCAGCAGCTCCCTCTCGTCGCTGTGCACGGAGGTGGCCTGCAGCTCCTCCATCACCTGTAAAGGAACCAGACAGAACTCACCTGCCGGAAGTCGCCCCGGGAAAACCCTGCTCCCTGAGCTGCAGACCCAAGGGGCCTTGCAGGAACTGCAACATCACCCAGGGGTTCATTGACCCCTTGGCCACCCCCGTAGCTCGCAGGGAAATCACAGCAGGGATCAGAATCCTGACTACTTCAGGAGCTCTCCAAGGTACTCCTAACAGGAGCTCACTATCAAGCCCTTCCTATGCGCTCTTTTGCTTCATGTATACCTTCCCACCTAACCTGCACAGTGAACTAAACATAACAGGTGCTACTGTTTGGCCACTGGACAGACAAGAATTAAACAAGAGAGATTAAATATCTTGCACAAGGTCAAAAAGCCAGGGTTTGAACCTGGGCTTAGCTGGCTCCGTTATCGGTGCCCTCACTGCTATGCTACTTTATAGATGAAGACACTGAGGCTCAGAGGGGTTGACTGACTTGTTTAGGGTCACAGAGCTAGTAGGAGAGGCAGTGCCAACAACCTAACACGCTTCGAGTCACAGTAGAGGAGGGAGGGGGAGGTCGGCACCCACTGGCCGCACCCAGGGCCTCGCCAGGCCGTCCCCTGGGGTCAGGGGAGTTTATTCAGGAGCTGGCCTTGGCAATCAACTGGGACAGCTTTTGCCAAGCCATGCAACACAGAAGACAGGTCTAAAAGAAATGAGGAAGCATTCCTTTTTTAGGGGAGGGGTAGAGAGAGAAGGAGACACAAAATCTGGAGCAGGCTCCAGGCTCCGAGCTGTCAGCACAGAGCCCAATGCAGGGCTCGAACTCCCAAACTGCAAGATCATAACCTGATCCGAAGTCAGCCGCTTAACCGACTAAGCCACCTAGGCACCCCTAGCCGCATTCATGCAAGAAACAAGACCCCTGGGGTGCCTGGGTGGCTCAGTCAGTTTACTGTCTGACTCTTGGTTTCTGCTTAGGTCATGATATCTCAGTTCGTGGGTTTGAGCCCCACTGGTAGCACAGAGCCTGCTTGGGATCCTCTCTCTCCCTCTCTCTGTCCCTCCCCTGCCTGCTTTCTCTCTTTCTCTCTCTCTCTCTCTCTCTCTCTCAAAATAAATAAATAAACTTAAAAAAGAAATAAGTAAGTAAAAAACAAGAACCTCGAACCAGTAAGCAGGGACGCACAGCAAGTCTTTTGACCCTAGGGCTTCACGCCTCCCCAAAGCACAGAACAAGGCGATTGCTTGACCTTCACATCGCCAGTCCTCAACTGTGTAGGAACTGCTGATCTGATCCAAATGCTCTCATTTCATGGCTGGGGGAACATACTTCCCCGGAACACACAGTAAGTGGGCGTCATCGCGTCCCCGTGTCCCTTGGCCTCGTGCAAGGCTCACAGGTTCTTTCCTGCCTGTTGGGAGGCCCAAGGAGGAGCAAGAGGAAAAGAGACAGCGATGCCTCTTTACCTCTGGGCTCTGAGCCCCTCTGTCCCCTAGGCTAAGCAATGGTGACAGGCACCACGAAGGAGCCCTATGGGGTAGGGAGCAGGGCAAACACCGTAAGGAAAAACCCGGGGCTTACATCCTCAGCAAGGGCCACGGCGCTGTGCAGAACTGGGGTGGGACTCTGCCTCTCGTAATAGCGAAGCTTCTCGTGAATCTGCAAAGACAGCCGATTTCAGGTGGGGGCCTCCCAAGTCAGCTGCCCAGGGGTGCCCCGGATACCACACAGCCTGCCCATGACTGTGGGGATGCACGGGGCTGCAGAGGGGCTCGCCGGTGGGGCAGCATAAGAGAAAGCCATTCACAGTGGGCTGATGAAGACCTTTCTGGGGGAGGGGAAAGGTTAAGATGAAGTTCATGACCCCTCGCTAGGAAAACCCTCTAGAACCCCTTACCAGATGGGATGAAATGAGGCTTTACCTTCATTAAGTAACTGAGGCTTTTTTCACTGAAAACGTCCCTCAAGAAGCCCATCTCTTCCTTGTGGTTGGAGTCAGGTCTGAGCTGAGACGTCAACAGCGCCAGGGTTTCATGCAAACCTGGGGACAGTGTAAGAAACACAAAGTGGGGCCAATGCAATGGGTACCGCCTGGCCCCAGGGGGGCCCACGTGGACCCTGGCACATGGACATTCCCTCCCCAGGCTCTCGTTCCCAAGGTTCGCAGGTAAGGCAGCTCCCGTGACCCAGCGTTGGGTCAACATGCTTTCTGTCCAGCCTGGGGCTGCTGGGCAGGCTCTTGTCCTCAGCGCGATGGCTGTCCAGCCAGGGGTGCCACTCACCAGAGTCCTCAGACAGCACTGGCATGTCTGTGCTGGTCAGCTCCCGAGCGCGGCCTGTGGCTTCTGGGAGAGGGAGGGTGAGTGCTGTAGCTCCACTGGGCATATTCCCTCAACAAACAGTGAGTACACATCTGCTGTGTCGCTCCACTCAGGGACAGAGGGAATGGGACAAATAACTTCTCTGCTCACTTTTTCAGAGAGCAAAGGAAGAAGACTTGAGATTGCTAGTACCCCCAATATGCCAAGCAGTATGCTGGGTGGCTTCCTACGACATTTTTCTTAATCTGCACAGCTCTGAGGAATGGATACGAATATCCCCATTGTAGTCTGATAAAGCGGGATAAAGGAACAGGCGCGGAGGAGTTCAGTAGCTTGCGGGTCAGGATCCATGCTCTGGTGGCCCTTCCAGACTGGTCTAAGGTACCAAGTGGCCTCTGTCTGCGGGTGCTCTCCTCTGCGGCATCTTCTGTGCCCCGTCACCTTCTAAGAGGTCCTGTTCAGGTCCCTTGGCCTTCACAAGTCCCTCATTCACCTCCAAGTCCCTTGTCACACCTTCAACAAGTACCTGGCTGGGCCTACAAGCTCCCTCCTTCCCCACCACCCCCAAGTCCCAAAAGGAAGGGAGCCTCCCCTGGAATGGAGTGTTAGAGAGGAGCTGGAGAAACGGGAGTCGGGTTTCTACTACGCAGGACTAGGGAGCCCTAGCTCAGGAGCACCCCCCCAAACACACACACCGTGCTCTGCAGCACGTGGACCTCAAAAAGTCCTCCTTCGGAAGGGGACAAGGAGAGTAATGATTCATTCATTCCGCCAACATGGAGCCAGCCCCAGTGCGCGGAGCACCCGGTGACACCAAGATGCAAAAGAATGGTACGGGGCTCTCCAGCCACCGCGCCCCCCACCTCCGGACTCACCCTCTGGGTCCTTCTAGCTGCGCCCCCCACTCCCCGAGGCGGCCAGCCACAGACTCCGGCTCGCTTCCGAAAGGAACCTGTGGGACGAACAAGGAGCGCGGCTGGCTGAAGGGGAGGCGATCCCAAGGGCCGCCCGGAGGCGGTCTGGAGAATGCGGAGCGGCGGGAAAGGAGCGCGGCGCACGGCCCGGAGGTGGGGGGGAAGTGGTGAGAGCGGGGAGGGGACNCTCTCGGGCCTCGTGTACCCCCTCTCTGGTGTCCACCCACCGACCCCCAAAGAGCCCGCGCCTGTGTCCTTCCACCCGGCACGCGGCCAGCTTTCCCTTCTGCCCCCGCCGCCTGCACATCCCCCACCCCCGCGAGTTGAGGGCTGGACGCTGGCTTCACATATTATTCAATGTCGCAAACATTTATGGAGTGCTCTCCAAGTACCAGGCACTGTGCTGGGGCGGGAGGCGGGGGTTGGGGGTTCAAAGACGCCCGAGACAGACAACCTGTATTTAAGGAACTCCCAGGCCGGACCAGGGACCAGTCAGACGCGAGGGCAAGTGGCTGAAACAATGCAGCGTGCTGGGAAAGATTTATCTGTGCACCGTGCCCTGGGGGCGCGGAGAAGAGAGAGGGAGGAGAAGTCGAGCTGGGAAGACTGCAAGGCTCAATTCAGCCCCGGTGTAGGGGGTGGGGCTGCGGGGCGGGGGGCGCGGAGGCAGCTTGTATGCTGGGACTTCCCCTGGGCGACAGACCCTGTGAAATGGCCGTGAAGATCACTGACTTTTATTGTGCTGTCTCTGTGCCCAGGTACTCCTTAGATCACTTTGCATCACATTAGCCCCTGAGATAGACACCATTATTATCTGGGCTCTGTAATTGAAGAAACCGAGGTTTAAGGGTGGCAGGGGGTGTATGGAGGAGAGGGCAGAAGCTGCTGGCTGAGTGAGCAGGTGGCTGTGGGTATTAGAGGGTGAGGAGTAGGCGAGCGAGTTCCCTCCCCTGTCTCCCAGCAGCAGAGAACGCGCCGCAGCACTTGTCAGGAGTGGTGGACCCTGAGATTGCTTCTGAGAGTAAGCCTAGCATCTAAGAGGAGGAAATGAGTTCCCAGGACCCGGCAGCCTGCTGGAGTGCATGGGGAGGCTGTCAGCCGCGGAGTGGCTGATGTGTCATGATGACATTTCCCCATCTTCATCAAAAATTATCTACATCAGTGCTTCTTTCTCAAAATGTAATGTGCCTGTGAATTATCTGGAGGCTGTACGGGACTGGAATGGGGCTGGCTTCTGCATTTCTAACAAGCTCCTAGGTGATGTGATGCTCCTTGTCCTGGGTATTCCCTTTGAGTACAGAAAGACTGCCCAGACACCTTTTTACCGGAGAGCTTAGTGTTGGAGAGAATATCAAGAGCCATCTGATATAGAGTCAAATGATTTTTGTTGAGCCCACCAACAAATGAGGCTGTTACAACTGGATATTCGTGGGGGGGGAGGGGTACTCCAATCCCTACTTCACAAAGTTGAATTTAAGACAGACCATAGTCCTAAGTATAAACTTAATTGATAAGTCTTCCGGAAGAAAACATCGGAGACTATCTTTTCAATCTTTTGGTAGATAGATTTCTTAGAAAGGACATAAAAAGGAGAGACCCTAGGGGCACCTGGGTGGCTCAGTCGGTTGAGTGTCCGACTTTGGCTCAGGTCATGATCTCACGGTTCATGGGTTTGAGCCCCGTGTCGGGCTCTGTGCTGACAGCTAGCTCAGAGCCTGGAGCCTGCTTCGGATTCTGTATCTTCCTCTCTCTCTGACCCTCCCCTGCTCACGCTCTCTCTCTCTCTCTCTCTCTCAGAAATAAACAAAACACATTAAAAATTTTTTTTAAAAAAAGGAGAGACCCTAAAAACAATTGATAAATGGACCTCATGTAAACTTAAAACGTCTGTTTATCAAAAAACACTATCAAGCCACAGACTGAGAGGGAATATTCATAGCAGATATATCTGACAGAAGACATGTATCTGGAATAAAGAAACCCTGCCACTCAGGAGTAAAAAGACAAACCATACAGCCAAAAAAAGAAAAAATAAATAAAAAATAGGCAAAAGATGTGAACACACACTTCACAAAAGCAAATATGTAAATAGCCAACGAGCACAAAAGAAAGTGCTTATCCTCTATCATTTGTCAGAGGGAAACGCACCAGCCACCAGCAGGTAACACTACCCGTGCACTAGAGGGTGGAAGTGAAAAGTACATGTAAGGTGGTGAGGATGGGGAGCAACTGGAACTCTCCAACTGCCATGTGAGTATAACATGGTGCAGCCACTTAGGAAATCTATTCGGCAGCTTCGTTGAAAACTTGAACATGCATCTACCATGTGATCCAGCAATTCCATCGCTAGGTGTTCATCCGAGAGAGATAAAACCATCTGGCTACAAGAGCTGTACAAGAATCCAGTGCATCTTTATTCATAATAATCAAAAACGGAGAACAATCCAGATGTCCTGCAACAATTGAACGGGTACATTGTGGTATAAGCACGTGGTAGTATCATCATTAAAAAGAAACTACTATTCGAAGATTACTCCCACCATGCAACAACGTGAGTTGAATGTCAAAATATATGATGTTGAATGAAGGAAGGCAGACACAAAAATACGTACTATATGATTCCTGGAGTGTTGTGACCTTTTTAAAATCTCAATAGTGAGAGAGAGAGAGAGAGAGACTCTCAAGCACAGAGCCCAAGTTCATGTTCCCATGAACAATGAGACCATGACCTGAGCTGAAACCAAGAATTGGACGCTCAACCAACTGAGCCACCCAGGTGCCCCATGGGGTATTAGGATCGTATTGCTGTCAATACACAGGACTTGACTAATCCAGAAACCCATTTATTATTATCATGATGCAAATTACCTAAATTATCCCAGAAGAGAGAGGACGATTAACAGACCCATCTCAATAGAGTGAAGTTGTTGGGGCCCCTGACTGACTCGTCAGTAGAGCTTGCAACTCTCGCTCTTGCTCTCAATCTCAGGGTCATGAGTCCAAACCCCACATATGGGCATGGAGCCTAGTTAAAATTTTAAAAAATAGAGCAGAGCTGTCAAAAAATTGCTCCTTCAAAAAGCTCCAGATAGTGCTGCAGAATTTAACCAAACACCTAAACAGATACCTTATTCCTCTTCTAAAACACAGAAACAGAAGGAAATCTTCAAAATTCTTTTCATGAAGCAAGCATAGCAGTAAGATGAAAACCTGATGAAGAAAGCGAAAAACAAAGAAACCCAATCCCAGAAACTTATCTTACTTATTCCCAAAAACTGCATGAGCTGACAATTTCACCAGAATGCCAGAAGAATAATACATCATTATCAAGTACAGTATACTCTAAAAGTGGCTTAATATTGGAAATGAAATGGCTCACTGTTTGTAAATATATTACTATAACTCCATATAAAGTAATATATTAATAGAATAAAAAGTGAAAATTAATATTAACTCCAGAGATGCATCCGTACATGATTTTTTTAAATGTTTTTATTTATTTCTAGGAGAGAGAGAGACAGACAGCGTGAGCAGGGGAGGGTCAGAGAGAGAGGGAGTCACAGACTGAAACAGGCGCCAGGCTCTGAGCCAGCAGTCAGCACAGAGCCCGACGCAAGGCCGGAACCCACGAACCGCGAGATCATGACCTAAGCGAAAGTCGGACGCTTAACCGACTAAGCCACCCAGGCACCCCATGATTTTTTAAATATCTTTCAAAAATGAAGGCGAACAAGAGGTTAAACCTAGAGTTAGCATCTGAGCCAGCAACTCCACTCCTAGATATGTACCCAAGAGAGATGCAAATGAAAACACAAAATTTATACAAGAATGTTCAAAATGCATTATTCGTAACAGCCCCAAAGTGGAAAAAACCCAGTGTCTATCAATTAATAAATGGATAAATAAAAAGGGGCATCACCATGCAATGGAATTTTTTTTAAACTTTTTTCAATATTTGTTTATTTTTGAGAGGTGGGGAGGGGCAGAGAGAGAGAACGACACAGAATCTGAAGCAGGCTCCCGGCTCTGAGCTGTCAGCATGGAGTCCAACGCAAGGCTCGATCTCATGAACCTCGAGATCATGATCTGAATCAAAGCCAGACACTTAACCGACTGAGCCACCCAGGTGCCCCGTGGAATGTTATCTAGTAAATAAAAGAAATGAAGTGCTGATAGGTGCCACAGCATGGACGAACCTGAAAACATGATGCTAAGTGGAACAAGTCAGTCATAAAAGGCCACATATTATATGATTCCATCAATAGGAAAAATCCAGACTAAGCAAATTTACAGAGACAGAAAAAGGTGTGTTTGCTTAGGTTGGGGGAATGGAGGTGAGGAATGAAAACTAATGGGTACCAGCTTTTTTTTTAAGATGATGAAAATGATCTAAAATTAGATTATGGTAATGGTTTTATGACCGTCTGTTGAAAATACTAATCTCTGTGAATCTACTAAAAATGCTACTATTCAATCTCTCCATATACTAAAAACTATTGAATTGTACAATTGACATGAATAGGTTTTGTGGTATGTAAATTATATCTCAACAAAGTTGTTTTTATAAAAAGTAAATGGCTAAATCCTCCAATTATAAGGAATTGTCAGATTTTTAAAAGCCAAGACTTGGAGCACCTGGGTGGCTCAGCCAGTTGAGCGTCTGGCTCTTACTCATGGTCTCGCGGTTAAAGATAGAGCCCCCCCCGTTGGGCTCTGAGTTGGCAGTGCAGCTCTCTCTCTCCCTCTCTCTCTGCCTTTCCCATGCTCGTGCTTTGTCTCTGTCTCAAAATAAATAAATAACCTTAAAAAAAAAAAAAAGCAAGGCTTAACTGTATGCTAGCTAGAAGAAACTCACTTCATACACAAAATACAGGCGCACCTGGGTGGCTCAGCCAGTTGAGCATCAGACTCTTGGTCTCGGCTCAGGTCTTGATCTCAGGGTTTGGAGTTCAAGCCCTGTGCTGGGCTCCATGCTGGACAAGGAGCCTCCTTAAATAAAATTAAAAAACAAAAATAAATATAAAATACAGATATGATAAAAGAAAATGAATGGAAAAAGATTTACCTTGGAAACACTAATTAAGAAAGCTGAAGTAACTACGTTAATGTCAGGCAAAGTAGACCTCAAAAAACAAGGAATATTGCCAGAGATAAGGGGGGATATTTTATAGTGGTAAGGAATCAGTTGACCAAGAAGCTGTGTGAACCCTAAATATGCATGAACAAGAATGCAATGATCAGACCTCAGGTGCCTACCATCACCTCTGGAGTTATTTAACAGCACTCTGGATGTGTTGGCCAATATAATTAGATGAGAAGAAGACATAGTAGGCATAGATACTAGAATGAAGGAGGCGGCTTGGGTGGTACATCCCCAAACTCAAAATAATTGACTAAAAATAGAAAGGCTGAGATTAAATCAGATGGAAGAATATGCAATTGATATTACAATTCAGTGACATTCCTACAAACAAAAATACATAATCATAAAATAAAATGAAAGATGGGGCGCCTGGGTGGCTCAGTCAGTTAAGTGTCCGACTTCGGCTCAGGTCTTGATCTCACGGTTCGTGGGTACGAGCCCCAGGTCGGGCTCTGTGCTGACAGCCAGCTCAGAGCCTGGAGCCTGCTTCAGATTCTTTGTCTCCCTCTCTCTCTCATGCTGTCTCTCTCTCAGAAATAAATAAAACATTAAAATTTTTTAAAAAATAAAATATAATGAAAGAAAAAAATTCCAAACTAAGAGAGTAACAGAAAGATGAAATACCCTGTTGTTATATGGGGAGGGGGAAGGAATTTAAAACATTAGTAAAGCACGTATACAGGAAACGAACTCAAATAGATATAGAAAAGGATAGTTTACTATCATATATGTCATTTTACTCTAAAATCATCTCCAAACCCAATACAACCCAATGAAAATATAAAAAGGAATTTCAGAGGAAACTTTTAAATCCCCCCCATAATTCATCAGGGGGGGGGGAAAAAGCATTTGTGAACAGCAGGGAAATTGTGGGGAAAAAAAAAAAAGAATTGAAGGACCAGGTAGGGTGGGGTGCAAGGTGGCGCTAGGGTCATCAGATATGAAACATTTCTGACATGAAAACAACTTTTTAAAGTTTAGTACTGAAGAGAGGCACCTGAGTGGCTCATTGGTTAAGCATCTAACTTCCGCTCAGGTCATGATCTTGCGGTTCGTGAGTTCGAGCCCTGAGTCATGCTCTGTGCTGACAGCTAGCTCAGAACCTGGAGCCTGTTTCAGATTTGTGTCTCCCTCTCTCTCTGCCCCTCCTCTGCTCGCGTTCTGTCTCTCTGTCTCTCAAAAATAAATAAATGTTAAAAAAAAGTTTTTTGAAATAAAAAAAAATTTAAAGTTTAGTGCTGAAGAAATCATCAACAGCTAGATAAATAGAACAGACTAGAAAGTGCAGAAATAATCTTCATGTATATGGTAATTTAACTTTTTAGAAAGATGACATTATAAATAAGTGTGGAGGGGAGGAATTACTAAAAAAAAAGAGTGTGGGGACAACTAGCTAGTTTTTATGCAGAAAGAAAGAAAGCTGGATCCCACCTCACTCCTCACACCAAAATACTTCTCCAGTGGATTTATTTTTATAATCTTGGAGTGAGGGAAGGCCATTCTAAGCCAAAATCCAAACCCAAATCTATAAAGAAAAAGATAGACATGCGTGACTAAGTGAAACGTAAACACTTTGACGGACAAAATATTATTTACAACATGATAGGATATGGTACACAACAGAACCCATAGTGAATAAGCATTGACACAAATCAAAAGTAAGACAGAAAAAGGGGCTCCTGGGTGGCTCAGTCAGTTAAGCAGCCAACTTGGGCTCGGGTCATGATCCCATAGTTCATGGGTTCAAGCCCTGCATCAGGCTCTGTGCTGACAGCTCAGAGCCCAGAGCCTGCTTCGGATTCTGTCTCCCTCTCTCTGCCCCTCTCCCCATCTCAAAAATAAACATTAGGGGCGCCTGGGTGACTTCAGTCGGTTAAGCATCCGACTTCGGCTCAGGTCATGATCTCACAGTTTGTGGGTTCAAGCCCCGCATCGGGCTCTGTGCTGACAGCTCAGAGCCTGGAGCCTGCTTTGGATTCTGTGTCTCCCTCTCTCTCTGCCCCTACCCTGCTCATAGTCTGTCTGCCTCTGTCTCTCAAAAATAAATAAATGGTAAAAATTTTTTAAAAATAAACATTAAAAATTTTTTAAGAATAAGATGGGAAAAGGAAGACAGGCTAAAAAAATTAGTTTGCTACAAAAGAAATAGATATGGTCAATACACGTACAAAAAAGATGCACAACTCATAATCAAAGAATTTTAAACCACAATAAAAAGCTATGTCCCCTTTCACATACTAAGGCAAAAATGCTTACGTTGGTTGACAACCAGTGGGGTCAAAGATGGGGGGAGGTAAACAGGTTTACACTGGAAGGAGCAATAATTGGTGCAAGCCTTCTGGAAGATGACTCAGCATATTATTTACGGAAATGTTTATATGTACCTGTCCTTTAGCCCAGGGGCTCTCTGCACAAGCAAGTTGGAAGGAAAAATTCGCAGGCAGAGAAAGAGAGGGATGTTTGGGTGGATGAGAGTCTGGATGGGGGAGCTAGGGAGAGGCCTGCGCCCCAGGACAGAGAAGACGACTCAGGGCAGAGCTGGCCGGGGTGGCTGGGGGCCCAGGCAGGGGTGGCCTCAAGAGCCAGGGTTTGGTCCAAGGGCGCTCTGGCCGCTCTGGCCGCTGCACATAGGACAGGAAGAAGAGCTTGATGCCGGAGAAATGATTTGTTTGGGGTCCGTCCTTACGGGGAGAAGAGGGTAAAGGAAGCAGTTCTGAAAAAGACAGAATGTCCGCGATCCTCAGAGAGGTGACACAAAGAATCCTTGAGGCTACAGGTCGGCCTCGTTTGGTTTGGCGCTCGGCCCAGACTCGGAAGGGAACAGGGAATAATTCCAAGAAGAGAAATGGGCTCCCTCCCAGACATACATGCAGAGAGTGAGTCAGAAGGGTCTGAAGAAAGGGCAGGTTCGGCCCATTTACATCTCAAGGAGAAAGAACAAGGGAAAGTACTTGTAACTATCTTTTTTTTTCTGATAACTTTTCCTATTTGTTGCTATTGTTACTCCATTGCAAAAAAAAAAAAACAGTTTAGATTCGTGAAACAGAATGTGCACACAGGAGAGTCACAGACAGGAGAACTTTACAAACCAACGAAAGGTCAACACCTGCGGACCCACCGCCTGGGCTGGGGGGATAAACTGTGTGCCCCAGAAGTCCCCGGGCACCCCCCCAACCCCTGCAGATTACAAATTCAACCACTACCCTGACTTTCTTTTAAATTTTTTAATATTTATTTTTGAGAGGGGCTCCTGGGTCGCTCAGTCGGTTAAGCGTCCGACTTCGGCTCAGGTCATGATCTCATGGTTCATGGGTTCAAACCCCATGTCGGGCTCTGTGCTGACTGCCAGCTCAGAGCCTGGAGACTATTTCAGATTCTGTATCTCCCTCTCTCTCTGACCCTCCCCTGCTCACGCTGGCTCTCTCTCTCTCAGAAATAAACAAAACATTAAAAAATGTATTTATTTTTGAGAGAGAGAGCATGAGCAAGAGAGGGGCAGAGACAGAGAGGGGAGACACAGAACACAAAGCAGGTTCCAGGCTCTGAGCTGTCAGCACAGAGCTCTGTGCAGGACTCAAACCCACCTCTTGAGAGATCTTGACCTGAGCCAAAGTCGGATGCCCAACCAACCGAGCCACCCAGGTGCTCCAAAGCTTAAAGTTTCCTGAGACACCTAAATGACAGAGGAAGCTGTGTGTAAGTCTATGGTGGCCTCATTTATTTGCAGTTCACCCTTCTCCCAAAGGGCAGCCCTTTGGAGTTCTAGCCTAATGTGATACTACGTATAATACCTATGTATGTTACCTCAGGGGGGTGGAATCTGGTGTGTATATATTGAGAGAGAGGGCCACAGACTCCTAGCTCATCCCCTTAGCTGCTTCTTCTGAATCAGTACATACTCTTAAGGACAAAAGCACCTTGCACACTGAGCCCATATTTCTGGGTGCCTAGGCCTTGGCATAGTAACCCCTCACACTCTTATTAGCCCGTCACTGCTTGCTTTTAAAAACAAACAAACAAACAAACAAACAAACGCACGCTTATATAGTGAAATAATTTTAGACTACAGAAAACTTGCAAAGATAGTCCGGAAACTGCCTGGATATCCCTCATTCTGTCTCCCCTAATGGTTACATCTTACGTAACCTGCTACATTTGTCACAACGAAGCAATTAACACAGCACATTACTATTAAGGACACGCTACATTCTATTACCATTTCACTACCTTTTTCCACTAATGTCCTTTCTCTATTCTGGGATCCAATCCAAGTTACCACACTACTGCGCTTAACTTTCCAAGGGTTTTGAGACTTTAAAACCTATGTCTGTTTCATCCAGCTTCTGGGGGAGGGTGGCCCTAATCACCTCGGGTGCTTTGCTGCCCTCCCCCATCATTTCGAGGTCACCCCCTGGAAGTCGAAAGCCCTTAACACAGTCAACATAAAAATCATGAAGGAGGGGCGCCTGGGTGGCTTAGTCGGTTGGGCGTCCGACTTTCGCTTAGGTCATGATCTCACGGTCGTGGGTTCGGGCCCCGTGTCGGGCTCTGTGCTGACTGCCAGCTCAGAGCCTGGAGCCTGTTTCAGTCTGTGACTCCCTCTCTCTCTGACCCTCCCCTGCTCACGCTGTCTCTCTCTCTCTCTCTCCTAGAAATAAATTTAAAAAAAAAAATCATGAAGGAAGTTTTCAGACTTGTTTCAGGGGAGGAGATTGAAAACTTCAGTTTGCAACTGGCTGGGGATAGGGGAGCCGCAGGTAGGGGGCTGTGTGTGAGGAAGCAAACTTTGTGATGGTTTAGGCTAGGACATAGCAACAAACTAACTAACTGTAAGAGCTCCCCGGCCAAATGCATCAAAGCCTGTCTCCTGCTCACCCTGAGTCTGCTGCAGGCTTGGAAACTGTCCGGGCAGCTTTCTTCCAAGCGGTGATTCAGGGATGCAGGTTTTTTCCAGCCTGTGGCTCATCTCTCTTTGTTGGGGATGCTTCTTCCCGATGTGTCCATCCTTCTGAGAGGAGAGAGCCCCACGGGTATAACACCCTCAGTTCCTCTCCAGGCCTTTATTTATTTGATGGATGAGTTTGGAAAGAGAAACAAGGCGTATTTCAGCCAGCCTGCTTTCCTTCTCTTTCTTCTGGGAGCTGGCTCGCCTGCCGAGGGTGCATTAGGCGCAGCCACTCCACAGCGAGGGTGCGACAGGGATGGCCCCAGCCCCGCTGTGGGAGGAGGTCTGCAGTTTTCTAGCACTGCCTGTGACTGCAGAGAGCCTGCCTAATTCTGGGGTTCAGACGAGGAAGCCCACGCTGCTCTATCCAAAGCCTTGTGTGTGCACCTGTATAAACACAACTTACACTTTTTTTTTTTTTTTTTAAAGAATTTCCTCTCGGGGGCACCTGGGTGGCTCAGTTAGTTAAGTGACTGACTTTGACTCAGCTCATGATCTCATGGTCCGTGAGTTCGAGCCCCGTGTCGGGCTCTGTGCTGACAACTCGAGCCTGGTACCTGCTTTGGATTCTGTGTCTCCTCCTCTCAATCTGCCCCTCCCTTACTCACATTCTGTCTGTCTCTGTCTCTCTCTCAAAAATAAACATTTAAAAAAGAATTTTCTTCTTATGTTCTTTTTTAAATTTTTAACAGTTTTATTTATTATTTTTGAGAGAGAGAGAGAGAGAGAGAGAGAATGAATGGGTGAAGGGCAGAGAGAGAGGGAGACAGAATCCGAAGCAGGCTCCAGGCTCTGAGCTGTCAGCCTAGAGCCCGACAAGGGGTTCAAACTCATGACCTGTGAGATCATGACCCGAGCCGAAGTAGGACGCTTAACCACCTGAGCCGCCCAGGCGCCCCTCACTTTTTTTTTTTTTTTCATAGAATCAGTCATCCTCCAAGGCAGTGGCTCTCCACCTAGAGTAGTTTTGCCTCCCGGGGGGCATTTTGACAATGTCTAGAGACATTTTTGATTGTCAGGGCTTCTGGGGCAGGGAAGACACTACTGGCATCTAGTAGGTAGATGCCAGATATGATGCTAAACATCCTCTAATGCATAGGACGGCCCCTCATAACATAGAATTATCTAGTCCAAAATGTCAATAGTACTGATGTTGAGAAGCCCTGATCTAAGAAGAACAAATCACCGTCTTAGATCAGCGGAAGTGGCTTAGGCCAGTTACTTCCAGTCCAGATGGGCACCAGATCCGGATGACTGTCAAGCGGGCTCTTTTCTGGCCAGAGGTTGTCTGCGCTGCTCACAAGCCACCCTAAGCTCTGTCCCACAGCTGGGACTCCTATTTCAATGCAGGTTTTCTCAGATGGTTCAGAGTGAACTTGAGAGTATGTCCCTCATTCTCCTTTCTCCCTAAGGTGGTTCTAAGTCTTGGAGGTCGTTAATTACTATCAGGACCCAGCAAAGTAGGGGGCAGCCTTGGCCATTATCTGCCTGTGCCAGCATCCGCTGGGCTCTCCACTCCCCGGGGTCTCTGGTGTGGCTGTTCCTTCCTCCCCGGGTCTGCCGCCCACCCCATCATCCCAGCCACGGGAACCTCCAGGCTCATGGATGTCATGAGGATGTGATAAGGCTGCTGCAGGGTCGCAGATCCGGGGCCCCTCTTGCCCACTGCTCTCCCATCCTATGATGGTGGGCACCTCCCAGGACTGTAGGTAGGAAGCAGGACACAGGTGTGCTTGCCTCTCAGATCTCCAAACCCACCGGGGACTTCTATCCGTTGCTCCTCACATACCCCATTGGGACAGGCCCAGCTTCAGGGCCCACACGATGCTTCCCTCTAGTCCCTTCTCCCACCCCAAGCACTACTTTTGGGCCTGAGGATCTATTTCTTTTCTTTTCTTTTTTTATTTCTAGGAGAGAGAGAGAGAGAGAGAGAGAGACAGCGTGAGCAGGGGAGGGTCAGAGAGAGAGGGAGTCACAGACTGAAACAGGCTCCAGCCTCTGAGCTGGCTGTCAGCACAGAGCCCGACGCGGGGCTCGAACCCACGAACCGCGAGATCATGACCTAAGCGAAAGTCGGACGCTTAACCGACTAAGCCACCCAGGCGCCTCATGTACAGTTGGAACACCATCTTTATAACAATAAAATTTTTGTTAGTACTTCATTTCTTCTCCATAAACGACAACCATAAATAGTACGCCTCCTCATATACTTAATTTTTAAAAATCATAATACCGTATCTGTACTGGAACGTGGGCGGGGGGGAAGAAAAGGAAAATAATTTGTAACCATATAACACATATTTTGAAATGTCAGTGCTCAGGCCCCATGACACTAGAAAACATAATAAAGTGTCAGATGCTTGCCCCTGCTTATAATAAATAAGTTAGGATTTAAGAAAAGTAAGATCAGAATGTATTCTATATAAGGACAAAAACAAGAAAGAGACAATGATCAAAGGCTAAAATAAATGTTATTTTAACCTGTGTTTTTATTTTATTTATTTATTTTGAGAGAGAGCAGGGGAGGAACAGAGAGAGAGGGAGAGAGAGAGAATCCCAGACAGGCTCTGAGGTGGGGCTTTAACCCAAGAACCCTGAGATCATGACCTGAGCCGAAATCAAGAGTCCAACACTTAATGGACTGAGCCACCCACACGCCCCAGTCTGTGTTTTTAAAACTGCAAAAATTGATTACCTTTTGTAATGTGTACATGTGATAGGAGTCAGGTCTGTAGGTCCCTGCCCATTCAATGCCAGCAGTGCCTCCTAGTCACTGTGAAATTAAGACACGTCTCCCCACATTGCCAGAACCTCACACACACACACACACACACACACACACACACACACACACACANCCCCGTTCCTTGACCCACTGACTTAATGCTTCAAATATTAACCCACCAAGTGAGAAAAATTCCAACTGTACATGTGGCAACTGTTAACATCACCATCGTTTTCCAGAGGAAAGGGGAATTACAGGAAACATTCCCATTGTTTTCTATTGTACTTAACCTTTCTGAGTTGCGTAAAATTTTGCTTGCAACCAGTAGGAACTCAGCCATCTAGAAACCTCCGACAAAGCGATCTTGGAAAACGATGTGTCAGGGCTCCCTCTAGTGGGCGTGTTTGTTCTTGCACCTTTAAAGGCAGATTCAGTTCTGTGATGAGACATTGCTAATTCACTTTTTTCAATGCCTAGACAACTTAACGCGGACGGGGAGACCCGCCTCACAGAGCTGTCTGCGGGTGGCTCCAGGCATCGTGCGGCTCCCTTGTCCTTCGGCTTCTCTCAGTCCCTTCTTCAGCGCCGCCCGGTGGCCAAAGGCGGTACTGCGTCCTCGGGAGGCGATGCAGAGGGAGGGGCGGTGGGCACGGCACGCCAGGGCCCCTAACCTCAGTACCCTTGACCACTTAGTCTAGTAAAGCCTATGGACCTCCTCTCGGAATAATCGTCCTTTAAACATATAAGATTATATACATAGGCCTAAAAGAAAGCCAATAATATTAAAGTGATTATCAAAATATTTATAATTGTGTAATACAGTAATAAATGTGTTTTATTAGCGCTTTCAAAAAGCAGCTCTAGTGGCAGGCCTGGTAACTAATTATTTTCCAAGTACTGAGGGGCACATACGATATTTCGAGCTATCGGCGACAACTTGATTTTGCTCTATTGTCTGCTTTTTTATTTTTTTGTTTATTTTTGGTGACAAAGTCACAGGCACTGATAACACAATGGAAGGAAAAGATAAATGCCTTAAAGGTTCGTAAAAGTCAATATGCAGGGTTTTTTCCCATCCAAATTCTTGGACTCCCTGAACTCTACACTCAGACCTTCTGGGGTGCACGGCGATGGGCTTGATTAAGACTCCCTGGAAGAGGGTTTGGGAGAAGCGCTAGGTGGGC
The DNA here is from genome assembly GCF_008692635.1 of Crocuta crocuta. Lineage (NCBI taxonomy): Eukaryota > Metazoa > Chordata > Mammalia > Carnivora > Hyaenidae > Crocuta > Crocuta crocuta. Next base: position 374,215 of record NW_027533264.1, read on the forward strand.
TCAGGAGTGGGAGGAGCGCGCATGGAGGATCAGTAAAGGGAATGGCAGAGGCGCCTCCCTCTGTGCGCGGAGGGGCGACCCGCACGGCCCCTGCCCCCTCCTTCCGTGTCCTGATCTCCTGCCTCTGGAGGAAGTTAAAGCCCTGCGTGGCCTGGAGAGGCGCTCCCAGTTCCCGAGTGTGCTCGTGCACGTCCAGCGCCCACCATGTGGCCCCTCGTGCTGCTATGGGGCTGCCTCTTGTTCCCAGGTGAGCAGAGGGCCGGGGAGGGGAGTATAGTGGAGGGACGTGGGGCTGGTGCCCAAGCTGCCAGAAGGAGGACCTCCCGCTCCAACCTTCCCTTTTTGTGACCCAGCCAAGCCGCCTGGTCCTTAAGGGCTTTACTCCACCGCACTGGCCCTCAGCTCCCCAAAAGGAGGGGTGGGGGCGCTTGCTGGTTCTTAGAGCCAGGTTTTCTCCCAAACCTACCATTCCAAACCCTTCATGGTCAGGTGGCCGTAAGGCAGGCTTTACTTCGCTCAGCCCGGAGGCAGATGAGGTGCCCCCTATGAGGTTGCCATGGAAAACTCTGAGAATATGTCTAGAGCCTCTACTGTACCACTGGGCACAACCCTGAGCGAGAAACAAGTATCCTGTTTCATCAGTTCACAGCCCCCCCCCTTTTTTTTTAACCTTTTAACATCAAATCTCAAGATGCATCTTGCCCCTGATGACAATTATTCGAGTGACAATGCTTTTTCTTGGGGTGTGTAAAATTACGGGCGCCTGGGTGGCTCAGTTAGTTAGGCGTCCAGCCGGTTCAGGTCATGATCTCACGGTTTGTGAGTTCAATCCCCGCGTCAGGCTCTGTGCTGGCAGCTCAGTGCCTCGAGCCTGCTTCAGATTCTGTGTCTCCCGCTCTCTGTGCCCCTCCCTCATTCATGCTCTGTCTCTCTCTCTCTCTCTCAAAAATAAACAAACNATGAAATAGGACAGTATCATCATCAGCATCTATAAATGAGAAAACCCAGAGGCCAGGGAGGTCAAGCAACTTTTCCAAGGTCACACAGCTACTAAGTGCCAGTGCGGGGAGTCAAACTCTGGGCCGTGCGAATCTAGAATTTTCCCCTCACCACCCTTCAATATCCCCAGTTTAGGGGCCCAGCAAGAGCCCTGTCCTAATATCCCTTGGCGGGGAAGGGACTACTAGCTTTTAGAGGGCAGCCGCAGAAGGGAGTGAGAGAGGAGGTGTCTTTTGCTCTGACCCTGGTACTTGAATCCAAGGAATTCGACCTCCATCCCTGCTCTGGTCACAGGATGCGGAGCACTGGTGGGCCCCAAGGAGGTCAGCGGGTTTGAAGGTGACACCGTGTCCGTGCAGTGCACCTACGGGGAGGAGCTGAAGACCCACAGGAAATACTGGTGCAGAAAGACTGGATTCCTCATCTCACGCTGCGCCAGCACCGTCTACGTGGGGGAAGACGGCCGGGAGACGACAGAGGGCAGGGTGTCCCTCCAAGACAGCCCCCAGGAGCTCACACTCAAAGTGACCCTAAGGAATCTCACCCTGAAGGACACCGGGAAGTACTTCTGTGGGGTCTCAAAACTGGGCCGAGATGAGTCTTTCCTGGTCTCTCTGCTTGTCTTTCCAGGTAACAAATGTCTCTCCTTCCCCGGATGGGGCACAGGTGACGTGGAGGGGAAGAGGGACGGGGGAGGGGAGCTGATTCGGTGCTGGACCTGGACACGGTTCCCCGCCACCCAAGGGGGTAGTGCTCGCACTAACCTCATCAGGGCGGGGGAGGGGGCAGTTCTCAAGGACTCAGTGAGGTGACACAGGTCAAGAGCTCAGTGCCCAGCAGAGCACAGGGGGGTTCGGCATGAGCCTCAGCCACTCTTTCACAAGGTCACACCATGCAGATCCGCCAAACTCCATGCTCAGTGCCTTTCCTCTTTGCCTGGAGGTAGCAGAGAGGCTGCCATGGGCTGGGGACAAGGTGGACATCCCATGGAATAAAAAAGCCTTCTTTCTCAGAGTCTGAGATATTCCTGCAGATTCTGCAGACGGGGCCTGCCATCGCGTGCCCCAGACTCACTCCATGGCACTGTGGAAGCCATGGCCACGTTGGCCTCGCCCTGCTTGTGGCTTTCCCTTCTTTTTTTTTTTTTTTTTTAATGTTTTATTTATTTCTGAGAGGGAGAGAGACAGTGGGAGCAGGGGAGGGTCAGAGAGAGAGGGAGACACAGAATCTGAAACAGGCTCCCTGCTCTGAGCTGGCTGTCAGCAGAGCCTGACACGGGGCTTGAACCCACGAATTGTGAGATCATGACCTGAGCTGAAGTCGAACGCTTAACCGACTGAGCCACCCAGGCGCCCCGTGGCTTCCCTTTTTGCTTCACTTCCCCAGATCTTGAAGTCCCAAAGTCAAGTGTGAGAAGGGCCTAGGAACTGGCGTTGGAGGGGCTTGTTGAGCTCAGGGATGCTAGGGGACTGAAGCTGGAGTCGTGGGGCTCTGGCTGGGGATGGGGCATCTGTCTGGATGCCCAGAATCCTACCTGAGCCTGCCGAGCTGAGAAGAAAGAAGCCAGAGAGGGCCCAGGTGGGCAGCCCACCATCTGCTGGCCAGTGAGGCTGAGGCAGGTCTTTGCATCCTGTTGGACAGATCGGGGATAGGGGGTGAGGCTCCAAAGACAGGATGATTTGCGCGAGGTCTCATGGCAGGAAATGGTGGAAAGAGGAGACACCTGTTCTCCATGACTGAAAAGATTCTCTGATTTCTTCTGATTTTCCTCAGTGTTCAGACCGCATTCTTCCCTGGTGGGGGTCAATTTCCTCTGTACTTGGGCTCTCTAGTTTCAGTTTTTACCTCATTTGTAAATATTCATTTGTGTGTGATGTATGCATTATTATGTTAGCCGGGGTCAGACGTTGTTGACCTTTCTCTGATAACATTTGGGTTACAGAAAATAAAGTTTAATGGCAGTGGCAGGCTGGTGAATGTTTGACAGCTGGGCGGAGAAGCTCTGATTTGCAATGTTTGCCAGTTTCTGTTGTTTAAAAGCCCCTGACCTTGCCAGTTTCCACCTACCAATAGTTTAGCAACCAGCTCACAAAATTTCTGAAGAGTGGACAGTCCGCTCTCCTAAGTTGGGGCGCCAAGCTGTCTCCAGCACACCACTGAGTATGCTAAAAGATTAGAATTTCTAGAAAGGTCAGAACAAGACAAGAACCCCCCAGTCATTTCTATTTTTTTTTAATTTTTTATGTTTATTTGTTTTTGAGAGAGAGAGAGGAACAGCATGTATGGGGGAGGGGCAGAGAGAGAAGGAGACACAGAATCTGAAGCAGGCTCCAGGCTCTGAGCTGTCAGCACAGAGCCCTACGTGGGGCTCAAACCCATGAACTGCAAGATCATAACCTGAGCTGAACTCGGATGCTTATCTGACTGAGCCACCCAGGTACCCCTCCCGCTCATTTCTTTTTTTCACTATTGCCTGGAGGCTCTAGGCAATGAAATATGACAAGATAAAAAAGTATAAATACTGGAAAGGAAAAGATAAATAGTCTCTATTTGTGAAAGATCGGAGAAAGCTTGACCTTATGTTAAAAGAGAGAATGGCGGGGAAAGGGAGCGAGACCAGAATGGCATTCCAGCACAAAGGGCACTGGGGAGTCAGGGAGCTGGGCAGCTCCTGGGGGATCGGCCACACCACATTTCTGCCCACTATGCTGGCAGAGGCTAAGGCAGTTTGTTCTTGAGGGGCCCCAGCCTCGCAGGGAGTCCCAGTAAACATGTTGCAACATAACTGAGCGCGAGCCCGGCCGGCGGCGGGCACAGGACACTGTGGCTACACAGGAGAAGGGACTTGCCCCTTCTGGGGAAGGCGTGGTGGAGGAGTTGAGGACAGGAAGAGAGTGGTTTAGGCCGAGGTGGAGAGGAGAGGCAGGGGATACACGGGAACATCATGTCACACAGAGGCGGGCAGGACGCTCACTTAATTGGGAATGGAGGGCAAATAGCAGTGTGGCTGGTGCACCAGATGGTGAAGAAGTAAAGCCAACATAGTGAGCGGCAGTCTGAGTTTTAATGTTTATTTACTTATTTATTTTATAATTTTTTTTAATTTTTAAATTTTTTTTTTTTGAGAGAGAGAAAGACAGAGCATGAGCAGGGGAGGGGCAGAGAGAAAGGGAGACACAGAACCTGAAGCAGGTTCCAGGCTCTGAGCTGCCAGGACAGAGCCTGACATGGGGCTCAAACCCACAAACCCTGAGATCATGACCTGAGCTGAACCGGATGCTCAACCGACTGAGCCACCCAGGCGCCCCTGTTTGTTTATTTTTTTGAGAACGAGCACAAGCAGGGGAGAGGCAGAGCGAGAAGGGGACAGAGGATCTGAAGCAGGCTCTGTGCTGACCGCAGAGAGCCCAATGTGGGGCTAGAACTCTTGAACCATGAGATCATGACCTGAGCCGAAGTCAGCCAATCAGCCGGTCACCTGGTCAACCGATCAACCGACGGAGCCACCCAGGCGCGCGCCAAGGTCTGGGGTTTAAAGGCTCCTAAAGCATGTTACAAAGCTTGAGCTCCAGCTTCTAGGCAACGAGGGGCCATTACCTGCTCTGAAGCAAGAAGGGATGAGGTCCAGCATATATTTTAGAGGCAAAACCAGTATTGGCATAAAGAGTGGCGTGGAAAGGGCACGCTGGTGGGCAGCTGGGGGCAAGGGAAGCCGAGGGTCTGAGCTAAGTGGGAGGGCTTCAGTCAACTCAAATCTATCATCCGAGCTCCCGAGCGGCAGAGGGGAGATGGGCAGTGCTCCACACAGAGGTGGGGGCGGGAAGGCCGCTGGCTGCAGCCACACTGGGAGCAGTGATCCTTGCCTCTGCTGAGACCAGCCTCTCCCTCTCCCTCTCCCTAGGTCCCTGCTGCCCTCCCTCCCCCACTCCCTCCTTCCAGCCTCTTGCTACAAGGAGCCTCCAGCCCCAGGCAAAAGCTTGGCAAACTCAGCCCCCAGAATTGAGTGAGTGAATGGGTTTTCTGTCTCTCCTCCATTCCTCTATAAAGAAACACCCCGTGAGTGCCTGATCTGGTGCCAGACCCCGCCCTTCGTGGCCCCAGAGCCTGGGAGCCGGTACCCATCATGGGAGGAATCAGGGACTCAGTGGGGTTAGTTCACCCAGAAGCAGCCTGACCCCGACCACCAGCTTTGTGTTCTGTCTGCTCCCCCCGGGGTTGGAGGAGTGAGCAGGAAAGGAAGGGCCTTGGACCCTGGCCTCTGCACCTGTCCCCGCCCTCCTGCCCTGTTGACCCTGTGGCTGTTGAAGGTCAAGGCCTACTGAGGCATAGGTGGTGAGGGTGGGCGTGTGATGGTGACATGAGGTGAGGGCAGAGGTGATAACCGGCCAGGACTGTAGGGGGGCGGCGGGAGGGCGCCTGGGTGCTGGGTGNCGCATAAGTCACGGGGCGGGGGGCGGGGTGTGATCACACAGGCACCAAAAGGGGCTGAAACCCATGCGCAGGGGCGGTTTGCTTCCTGGATTTCCTGTCGCTGGGGGTGTCCCGGGGCCTGGGGTCAAGGGTCAGAGGTCTGGGAATGGCTGGGATTCCAGGCTCAAAGAAGGTGCTGAGGCGCTGCTTTTGGACTTGTAGCTTCTCCTCGTCTCCACCAAACAGTCACCACAGCCAAGAAGGGGAAGACAGGGGCTGAGGCCGCTCCGTCCACAGGGGCCCCTCCGTCCACAAGAGCCTCCCCGTCCACAGGGGCCCCTCCGTCCACAAGAGCCTCCCCGTCCACAGGGGCCCCTCCGTCCACAAGAGCCTCCCCGTCCACAGGGGCCCCTCCGTCCACAAGAGCCTCCCAGTCCGGGCGCGCAGGAACCGCCCCAGACACAGGAACCTCTCCGCATGCGGGCACCTCTCCTCACGAAGCAACCTCTCCTCATGCAGGGACCTCCCGCCCGTCCACACAGCCCAACCCCACCGCGGTGGAGGACACCCGTCTGGCCCCCAGCAGCAGCGGCGGCAGCTCCGTGTCTAGGTGAGCCCAGTGACCAAGGTCACCTTTCAGGCCATCCCCAAAGCATAAGGTGCTTTTGAGCAATTGAGGACCTAGCACTCCCTCCTCCAGGCGAACACAACCTCCTGTCACGGCAGACGCCACCCCCATACCCCTCAGCAGGGCCCTTGAGCAGTGAACAACCTACATAGCTGACCCAGCAGCCCTGATTCTGTGGACACACAGCTCCCCCGCCCCAGGTGAAGGGTCCACCGTGGCCGCAGTCCCCTCCTCTCTCCCTGCCCCAGTGTAAAGGGCAGCGCCCCAGTTTTGCTTGTGTACTTTGCACTGGGCCAAGCATGAAACTATGGAACCCCCCCATTTTTTTTCTCACCCAACTGGAGTCCCAGGCTGAAGGACTGGGTCTTGGGGGTCATATATGATTGCATCCAGTTACTGACCGAGGCTTCCTGCCTGACTACTGCCAAGGCCGGACCCAGCTGAAAGTGGGATTGGTAGTGGGGGCAGGGTCCCTTTTACTGGGACCAGACTCTGTGGTCCCCGGTGCCCTCCGATCTCCTCGGGAAAGACAAGGGACATGGCTGGGTCGCAGACTAAAAACGTCATGGTGTAGAGCAGGCCACTGACACCTGGTGACAGCTGCTGGGCTCCTTGCGTCTCACCCACAGGGTCTCCATCCCAATGGCCCGCATCCTGGCCCCAGTCCTCGTGCTGTTGTCTCTTCTGCTGGCCGCGGGCCTGGCTGCCGTCGGCAGCTGTCTGCTCCGCTGGAGGAAGAAAGGTGAGCAAAGGTAGGGAGGAGGGGATGGGGGAGCCAGGGACCCCACTGAGACCCGCAGTGCCCCCACCATTGCAGGGAGACCTTCTGGGTCAGCGTATCCATCCGAGATATGGGCATCAGGAGCCCCGCCCTTCCCTTCGAGGGAGCCCCAGGTCGGTCAGCATGAGGAAAAAAGCAATTCGAATGTGGGAATGGGAGAAAGGGGGCGCTTGGCTTGCCCCCATCTGTCCAAGCCCATCCGTCACTTCTGTCCCTACTGATCCTAGCAGAACCATGTCCCGCCTCTGCAGATCCAGTTCCCCGTGGGACTGCTAGGGGGGCGGGGTGGGGTGAAGGAGGGATGGGAGACTAAGCACTTGACCAGGATGCACACGGTGGCCTTACCCCGGCCGCGGGGTCTCCAGAGGTGCCCAGCTCCTCTCAGGGCTCAGCTTCAAATCCCAGCTCTGCTACTTTTTAGCTGTGTGACCTTGGACAAGTCACCTAACTTCCCTGAGCCACACAGCTTTTTCAGAGCACAGACATAGAATACAACAGAAATAGAATACAGGCCCAGTAGAAGTAGAATACAAGCCTCATATGAAATCTAAACCTCTCTAATAATCACATGAAAAAAAGTAAAAAGAAACTAGAGATGCTAATTTTGATAATATACTTTATTAACATGATATTTCTCAAACGTTATCATTTCCATGTGGAATTGATATACACATTTTAATGATCCATATTCCACATTCTCCATTTTTTCATATGGAACCTTCAAAAGCTGGAATAATTCAGAGTGGTCATGCTTCCAGTGGCCGTGGCCTTCGTGGCTCGTGGCTCCTCTGGTGAACAGCACAGTTTAAGAGGGCTGGCTGAAAGAGCAGTCCAGGAGCTGCCACGTGCCAGGCGTTTTTGTGTGGCGTATGTTGCTTTTATCCCCTTGAATGCCCTCAATACCGTGGCGTTAGAGACTTATGACAAGTGCCCCCATTTTACAGGAGAGGAAACTGAGGCAGGGTGGTTAAGCGGCCTGCCTTGGGTTTGCACAGCCAGGAAGCGATGGAGCCAGGAAGATGTGTGCCAAAGCACTTTGCAACTTAGCAATGGTGTCCTGTGCAGGTGGCCCTGGGGTGGGGGGTCCTGGGCTTTCCTCCGACTTCTTCCTGTGTGGCCCCCAGGAAGAAATGTCAGCTTTGCCCATGTCCCCAGGTCACCGCAGAGGAGCCAGGAAGAGCACGCCGAGTGGGAGCACTCCTGATCAAGTCCTCAAAGTCCTTCTTAGCCCCTTGCCTCTCAAACTGTGGTCCCCAGCCAGCAGCAGTGGCCTCCCCTGGTAGCCTGTTAAAAGACTCTCAGACCCTGACCTCAACCTGCTGCATTGGAATGGGCCTTTTCATAAAATGTATGCACCCTGCGGTTTAAAAGCAATGACCTTAGCCCATAGAATTACTTCCCAAGCCAGTTTCTGACCCACACAATGGGCTTTCCACAGACCGATCCCGAAAGGCTGGATCATGGCTATGGCACCGAGCTCAAAGGGACTTCTCTGCGCAGCCTGTCCACCTGCTCGGGGTGGGGAAGCCCCTCCTCCAAAGTGCAAGGGCATCGGTGCGTCTCTGCGGGAGCTGTTGTAGGCTTCAGGGTACTCCCGCTTGTCTCTTTCAGCTCAACGGGCCTCAGAGACACAGAGGAACGAGAAAGTCCACCTCTCACACTTGGTAAGGAAGGCAGCTGGCCGCACCCAAGCTCAGATCCCTGTGCGGCTGGACTTCGGGGTTCCTGAGCCCTGTCTCCGCACCTCCCTCCCCGCTTGTCCATGACCGTCCTCCAGGTGAGGGCTTGCATCCCATCTCTGGGGAATCTGTGTGAGCCCCGAAACCAGCCCTCCGGGGTGCAAGCCAAGAGAGCACCTCTCCTCACTCTGACCGTGCAGGTACCAGGCGGGGGTCTTCCCCAGCCCCAGCGCCCTCTTCCCCTCCTCTTTTAGAATCAGACACTGGCAGAGCCAGATCCAGAGGGGTCTTCGGGAGGGCTGCAGAATGACAGGATCAGGANGAGATGCCTCCACTCTATTCTCTTAAACATGGGGAAAGGAAAAGGGGGCTGCCATTGCCTTCTTTCCTGGCGCCAGTGAGGACAAAAGACTCAGGCGATCCACCCCCAGGGGAGGGGCTGGGACAGGAATGGGGTACTGGCCTGTGGTTTAGGAAGCAGCTGCTGTTGTCTCAGGAAGCTCACAAGGCCAGAGATTGTGGATAGAAGTGAGAAAAAGGTCATGGACAAGGATGGGGAGTGGGTCTGCCAGAGCCCCGCCTCCTGGCCAAGCGTCCTGGGGTGCACCCTGCCTTCCAGAAGAGGGGGCGGGGCAGGAGGGAGAACTGCTGGGAAGCTGAGAGTGCCTGCAGCAGCCCCCTGTGCCCACACTGGGGAAGGGCTGCCTGGGACTCTCCCTGCTCAAGTGGGAGGGGACTGTGGGCCGAGGGACTGGTGGGTGGGTGGGGGACCCTTGTCGAGGGAAGGATGAAACAGGGTCTCCCGAGAGGGTCAGGGACAGGACCCTGTGAACATGACCAACTGAGAGCTTTGGGTTTTCTTTGGTTTATTTCCCTTTTGCCTTCTTTGTAGTTTTTAGCAGAATCTGCAGGTGGAATTTAAAGGGTTTGGGGTTTTCTTCACCCAAGTTCAAGTCAAAGAGGGAAGGGCACACTCTGCAGGCTCTGCCAGAGAGCCCCAGGGGCATGTAAAACTCAGGGGTAAGTATGAAGGGGTCAGACCAGCATTTCCTCTGCCCAGAGGGCTATTGCAAGAAATTCACATTTTATTCTTTAACTGAACACTACTATGTGCCAGGGGCTTTACCTATGTCACTGAATCTTCATTACTCCTGCACCAGGTGGGTACTATTATTACCCCCTTCTTATGGAATAAGAAACAGAGGCTCAGAGAGCAGAAGGAACTTGCCCCCAGAGACCCAGCCTGAAAGAGGCAGAACTGGGGAAACTGACGCAGCCCGTGTGGCTGGCGGCGATGCCCGGGCCACTTCCATGCCTCCCAGAGGGAGTGTAGAGGATTTGAACAATGGAGCCAAGTGCTGGGCCCAGGACTCTTCCCCCTGGAGTCAGAAGAAAGAACCATCCTCAGTCCGTGAACTTGGGAAGGCATAGCCCCTGGCTCCCGGCAGAGCCCGAGAGGGCAGTGCTGGGCTCAGATGATGACTGGGCTCCCACTTCCCAAGGCTTCCATGATTCCCTGCCCATTTGTCTCGTGCCTGGACCAAGAGGCTCTCACATGTAGCTTGTATGTTCAACCACACAGAAAATGCCTCCGTACTTGCTGGGACGGGCCAGTGGCCCATGGCGTGGGCAGGAGGACCAATGAGGGTCCTGGACGTAGGGTGGCGGTCCCGGCCACTGCCCACACATTTGGTCTCTGGCCCCATGAGCCTCCTTCCTCAAACTCAGTCACCCTTGAGTAGGTGACATTTGTGTGGCTGCTGGTGGTCAGCGGTCAGCAGTGGCTGGGCTTGGGCCAAATCACAAAGCTGTAAATATGGGATGCGTGAGGGGTGGACATGATGTCAGCGATCCTCTGGTTGAGCCCCAGCTGTACCGTGTCCTGACCAGAGGCAGGACCCGGAGAGAGCAGAGCCGTGAGTGACAGGATTTGTGAAATCTCCTCCCCCACCCCCCATTCCCTTGTCCCCTCGTTCCCCCAGTCCTAGCCTGCCTGAGGAACTGTGCTCGGATTTTCATCTTGCCTGTAAGACTGGATGTGTCACCAAAGATGGCTCAAATGTCCACCTCTGCCTCCATCCCCTGCTGCTAAGGCAGTGATAGCATCAGAGGGAGAGGGGGAGTTAGGAGACAAGGGGCAAGAGACAAAGAGACGTATGGGTCACGCCCTGCCAGGTCGGCAGGCAGCGTGGTATAGGAAACGAACTTGGGTCTGAGGTCACATGGTTGTGAGTACAATTCCCAGCTCAGCTCCTCACCAGCTGTGTGACATCTGGCCAGTTACATCACCTCTCTGAGCCTCAAGTGTTCCCATCTCCTGGGGTTGTGGGTGAGGAACATGAAGTGAGACATTCAGAAAACAGAAGATTCTTTCTTTCTCTTTCTTTGTCTCCAGTGCCCATTGGGCCATGGGATTTACTGGCTGGGAGACCTAAGAGCAGCTGTGTCCTGCAGAGACTTGGCTGGGGGAAACGGGGGAAGGGCTGGCATTGCTGACCTGGGGACCCGTGGGGACAGCCAGGCCTGGTCACAGGGTGGCTCCTACTCCCTCAGCCTTGGTTTCCTTATCATCTGATCAAGGAGGGGGTGCTCTGACTGGTAAAGAATTTTTCCTTTGCGGTTTGTTAATCGGTGAACCTTTGAGGTATTCAGATTTCCTCTACTCCCCGCCCCTTCCCGGGGCCTGCGGAGAATCTTCAGCCTGTACGTTCTTTCTGCTTCAAGGACAGAAATATCAATAATAAAAGCAAATTAATCATATCAGGAGTTCCCCGGTGTTGAGCTGTGAAACATTACCATGAATAGTCATTATAACCTGGAGGGACAAATTCTTATCCCCATTTTACAGCTGAGGGCACTGAGCCCAAGGTCACTCTGAGATGTAGGAAACAGGACAGAATGACTCTGACTCCACAGCCTGTGTTCTCGCCCTGTCTCCCCGCCCCCCCCACCATGTCTCCCTCCTCTCGCTGTGGAGGGAGGACCATCCCCGCTGCCGAGAATGCGCTGTTCTGATTGAGTCTCTGTTTCAGTCGCTGGAGTACGCCGTGATCAACCTTGCAGGGCCCCCTGGGCCTCCAGCCAGCCCAGAGCCCTCCGCCAAGCCCTGCACAGAAATCCGGGGCCTCAGCCAGGTGTGAACAGAGGGCACTGGGGGGCCTGGAGCCACCCAGCCAGGCTCCTGACAATGTGGGGAAGTCGGTGGGTGGAGCGGGGGGGACTCTCCTCGGCATCCGCTCCCTGAACACTGGCCCCCCACGTCCAGCCACCCACCCCATCATAACTGTAGGCCCCGGGGCCACTTCATTCACAGGTCAGGACTCTTGACTTTACATCCTCTTTTTTCCCCTTTCCAGAAAGTTCTTGCATAGCTTGTTTGTGGTCACAGTTGAAAGAGTGCTGGGCTGTCGGAGGCCATGAGGATGCTCTCCAGGGGGCGGATGTTTGGGAGGAGGTGAGGGGCAGGAATCAGAGCCTGAGAGGTCTGGGGAGAACTAGTCATCGCTGCCTCTTAGAGGCCCAGGGCCTCAGAACAGGCTGGGGTCTATCCAACAGCCCCCTGGGGACCCACCCCCCACCCCAAGCTGGGCTCTGCTTTTCAACACCTGACTGCTGTCTTTACAGACTTCAGAGGAAGAAGAAGCCTCTTCCCAGGACCAGGAGGGCGACATGATGCCAGGGCCTCCCCTCCACATATCTGGGGAGGAGCTCGGCTTCTCCAAGTTCATCTCCGTCTAGTGGCAAACACCCCCTCCAGGCCAGCCCGCGGGGAATCCGAAGGGCTGGCTTTGCACTGACTCCAATCAGTTTTCTGCTACAGCTTTCAGAGTTCACTTGCCAGACCCTGGGGCTCTCCCCCCCCCCACCCTTTCCAGGCTCTCCTCCTGCGTACCCCAGCCCGACTGGAAGCTTTTGTCAGCCCCAGAGCCCCCGCAGTGGGGATCTCACAGTCCCCCGGGAGCCTGGGACCTTCCCAGTCTGTCCACACCCTGGGCCTGCAGCGCTGGCCGGAGCCCGGCTGGGCTCGGGAAGTCTGGTCTGACTTTGTATCTGCTGCAAGAATCCCCCTGGGCCTGGGAGCCCAGCAACAGCACCCCCTCCAGACCTCACCTTCTTCTTCTCTCTTCCTTCCATCCTGACTCCGCACCACTTTCTCCTGCATAAGTGAGGAAGAGGAGGATGCTGGGCATCAACTGTGTTCTGATTTCTCAAAACGTGGCTGTCAATCACCTGCATCCCAGGCCTTCAGGAGGCTGGTTAAAAATGGGATTCCTGGGGCGCCTGGGTGGCTTAGTCGGTTAAGTGTCTGACTTTCGCTTAGGTCATGATCTCGCAGTTCATGGGTTCGAGCCCCGCGTTGGGCTCTGTGCTGGCTGCCAGCTCAGAGCCTGGAGCCTGTTTCAGTCTGTGACTCCCTCTCTCTCTGACCCTCCCCTGCTCACGCTGTCTCTCTCTCTCTCTCCTAGAAATAAATAAAACATTTTTAAAAAATGGGATTCCTGGGGGCACCTGGGTAGCTTGGGCCGTTGAGCATCTCACTCTTGATGTCAGCTCAGGTGGATTCGTGCTCTCTCTCTTTCTTTTTCTCTCTCCCTCTGGCCCCCCCCATAAAAATTTTAATTTAATTTAATTTAAACATGTGATTCCTGGGATCTACTAAGACCTACCAAAACCATCTCCGGGGCTGGGCCCAAAACTCTGCATTTCTAACAAGTGTCCGGTGACTCTAACACTTGAGTGTGAGAACCAGGGGGCTTGTTAAATTTTTAGGTTCATCCAGCTTAGAGTCTCCACGTGGTGTGTAGGGTCTCCCACCTGCCCCCCACACCATCCCCCTCCCCACACACACCAGGGCTGCTCTGCCCACAACACCATCACCCATGAGGGCTTTCCTGGGCCTGTCCAAGTCCAGGCCCAGGTCAAGTGTGCATTGGAACCGACAGGGATGGTTGCCTTTCCCAGCTCCCCACCCAGACATGCATCCCAGGCTTTAGAAGGAGGATGGAGAAAAGCTTGGCTCCTTCCTAGTTGAGAAAGGGTTAATTGCCTAAGGATGGGGGTTGAGGGAAGGGTCAGAAAGCACAGGGTGCAGGTGGGATTCTGAAAGCAGGAAGGAGGGGACCCTGACGGGAACCTTAGAGGAGCCTGAAGGTGACCTTGAGTCCAGGTCCCTGGGGAGGGGAGAGGGGCGGGGGTAGAATAACAGAACTGCTATATTTTCTTTGTCCGTTTTCTTTAAAAAATGAAACAAGGGGCTGCTCAGTATAGGAAAGTTAGAAAAATGGGAGAGGAGGAGAAAAATAAACAAGTCGCTTAGACTCCCCACTGCCGGAGACCATCATTGCTGCGTTTTGTTGTATTTCCTTCCATTTTTTTTTCTCAACGTCATTTGCTATTGTTCTCTTACAATTATTTTGTGTATACAACTTTCATTTCCTACTTAATTCTTTTTTTAAAGAGGTTTTTATTTTTACGTAATCTCGACGCCCAACACAGAGCTTGAACTCACAACCTTGAGATGGAGTCGCACGCTTCATGGACTGAGCCAGGCGCCCCAGGAGAGATTTTTCTAAGCTCATCCAGGAGGTGGTGGCTCATAGGCAAAGAGAAAACAGAAGCAGAGAAGGTAGAAGGGACACGATGAGCTTTCAGGCACCTCCGGAGCAGTTGAGATGTGCTCTCCACCTGTAGCACTTTGCGGAAGTGACAGGCACCCAGGGCTACAGCGGGCGGAGGCATCATGGGGCTGGATCTGAGTGTGAGCGCCCCCACCCCCAAGCCTAGTGCAAGAGCAGCAAGTCTGCTCACCCTGAATGGATCACATGGGTTTATCCCTTTTTTATTAAGTTTACTTACTTATTTGGAGAGAGAGAGAGAGCCCTAAGCACTGTTAGTGCAGAGCTTGATGCAGGGCTCGAACTCACAGAACCGTGAGATCATGACCTAAGCTGAAATCAAGAGCTGGACACTTAACCGACTGAGCCACCCAGGCACCCTGGGGTTTATCCCTTTGTAACTCCCAAATAAGCTTGCTGGAATTTTTGATTGGGATTGCATCGAATACATAGATTCATTTGGGGAGAACTGACAGGCTAACAAAAGTGATTTCTTCCATTCCATGAGGGAAGGATAACTTTATTTAGTCCTCTTGGCAATACTTTATAATATAGTTTTCAGCCTGTAGGCCAGCACATCTTTTACCAGATTTATCACTAAGTTTTTCATGTTTTTTGAGGCTATTGTAAACTGTGTTGCCTTTTAAATTTTAATTTCTGATCGTTTGTTACTAGTATATAGAAATACAATTGATCTCTGTGTATAGATCTTATATCATGCAATCTTGCCAAACTCACTAGTTCTAATAGCTTTTTTGGTAGATTCCGTAGAATTTTCTGTGCATACAATCATGTCATCTGTGAATATAGATAGGATTATGCTTCCATTCAATCTGGATCACCTTCCTTCCTTCCTCCCTCTCTCTCTCTTTTGTTCTTTCTTTTTCTTATTCTTTCTTCCTTTCCTTATTCTTTCTCTCTCTCTCTCTGTTTTCTTGTTTGTTTTTGTTTTTGCCTTTTTGAATCAGTTAAAACCTCTAGTAAATGTTAAAAAGAGATGTTGAGTGGTGCCTGGGTGGCTCCATCAGTCAAGCATCCGGCTCTTGATTTCGGCTCAGGTTATGATCTCACGGTTCATGGGTTTGAGCCCCACATCGGTTTCTGTGCTGAAAGTGCGGAGCCTGCTTGGGATTCTCTCTCTCTCCCTCTCTGTCTGCCCCTCCCCTGCCCACGCTCTATCTCTCTCTCAAAATAAATAAATAAACATGAAAACAAATGTTTTAAATAAAAATAAAAAGAGATGTTGAAAGCAAACATTCTTGCCTTGTCCCCAGTCTTAGGGGGAAGGCGCTCAGTCTCTCACCAAAAGTATGATATTGTCTGTAGGGGGTTCATCTTTTATCAGGTTGGGAAGGTTCTCTTCTGTTTCTAGTTTTCTGAGAGTTTTGTGTTTTTTTTTTTAATGAAGAATAGATACTCATTTTCTCAATGATTTTTCTGCAGCTATTGAGATGATCATATTTTTTTTTTTTTTAGTCAAAAGACAGAAAGACTCTGTTCTTTGACTTTCTAATGTTAATGTTAAACCAGCAATGGGGCACCTGGGTGGCTCAGCCAGTTAAGTGTCTGACTTCAGCTCAGGTCGTGATCTCATGGCTCGTGAGTTCGAACCCCGCATCAGGCTCTGTGCTGACAGCTCAGAGCCTGGAGCCTGCTTCAGATTCTGTGTCTCCCTCTGTCTGTGTTCCTCCCCTGCTCATGCTCTCTCTCTCTCTCTCAAAAATAAATAAAGATTTAAAAAAAATTTTTTTAACCCAGCATTGTGTCCTTGGTGTTACTTTAATCACGAAGAATATTAGCCAGTAGTTTTATTTTGTTATTAAGGACTCTGTCTGGGTTTGGTGTCAGGGTAAGCTGGGAAATATTACCTCCTCTTCAAGTTTCTGGCTGAATTTGTGTAAATTACCAATAGTTCTTTATACATTTGGTAGAATTCAGCAGGAGCATGAGTTTTCTTTGTGGAATGAGTACAAACTAGACGTTGTTGTTATTGTTTTAAATGTTTGTTTATTTTTGAGAGACAGCAGGGATGAGGCAGCTCTCTGCTGTCAGCCCAGAGCCCAATTTGGGGTTTAAACCCACAAACTGCAAGAGTGTGACCTAAGCTGAAGTCGGACACTTAACTAACCAAGCCACCCAGACGTTGTTAATTGCTATTTTACATGGATGCCACTGGCTTACATTCTTGAGTTTCAAATTCCCTAAAAAGTTCCATGGCAAACTCTACTTTTATCTGAAAACTGATTTACTCCACCTAATTCTTGAAAGAGTTTTGCTGGGTGTACAGTTTGAGGTTGACCGCTGTTTTCGGTCAGCGTTCTGGAAATACTATGGTTTTCTCTTCTAGCTTTCAGTGTTGCTTTTGAGAAATCTGCTGTCAGACTGATTGCTGTGACCTAGCTTTTTTCACAGCCTGCTTTTCCAGTTGTCTTGATGTCCTGCAGGTTCACTCCTGGCCACGAGCTATTTGTTTTTCTTGTTGGGTGTAAACTCTTGTATATGCGAGTTCATGCCTTTCATCAGTTCTAGGAAATTCTCCTCAAATATCTCTCCACAAGCCAGAGTTACCTTTTTCTACACCTTTTCTTTATCGCTCCCATATCTCTTTACCTCTCGCTCATATCTCCCTTCTCTTTATCTCTTTGTTTTGAATCTATGTAATTTCCCCCAGTTTAGTACTTCTCAAACTTGAATGTGCCTACAAATCACAGGGAATCGTGTTGAATGGCAGCTTCTGATTCAGCAGGTCACCAGTAGGTGGCACCCGAGAGTCTGTCTCTCTAACAAGCTCTCAGGGCTGATGATGGATGAGCTGTGGGTCCAAGCACCATACATAGGGGAGCGACTTTCTGGTTCACTAATCTCTACTCAGTTGTGTTTAATTGGCTGCTAACCCCCTCCCAATTAGTTTTTATTTTCATCATTGTGCTTTTTATTTCTAAAAGTCCTGGATCGTTCTCTTTCAACTCTGACTGGTCATTCTAGAGCCTTGTTGCTTGTTAATTTTTGTAATGCCACCTTTTATTCCACTAAATAGTTGCACATACTTAATTTACCTTTGGTACCTAATATCAAAGGTCCTTGGAGATAGAAATATGCCCTTGTTTATGCTGACTACCATTCATGGTGGTTTGTTCCTGTGCATCTCACCATGTGAGCTCACGTTTGGATTATTTCAATCTATGGATTTCAGTCCTGGGGGATGAAATTGAGGATACTTTCCCCCAGAGAGGATTTGCATTTGCTTCTGTCAGGGTCCAGGACGCAATACCAACGTGGTACTAGATTTGCCCCTTCCCAGCTCCCTAGTTTACCAGAACTTCAGGTGGCCTTTCTTTGCCCCTGGCTTTAGACTTAATTTTCCAAATGTGATGCTAATATTGTCATTTGCCTTTAGGGTAATGCCACCTTTCCTCTTTGCTCCTTGGATAGTTCCTTTCCTACAAACTCAGCAACACAACAAAAATTGTTTTACATACAACCTCATTGTTTAAAAGCACACTGGTAGGGCACCTGGGTGGCTCAATCCATTAAGGTTAAGCATCTGACTAGCGTTTTCGGTCCAGGTCATGATCTCACGGTTTGGAAGTTTGAGCAGCCAACTTCAGCTCAGGTCATGATCTCACGGTTCGTGGGTTCGAGCCCCGCTTCGGGCTCTGTGCTGACAGCTAGCTCAGAGCCTGGAGCCTGTTCCAGCTCCGCCAATGACTTTCTGTGTGGACAAAGCCCGTCACCTCTCTCGGTCAGTTTCCCAACTATAATATGGTAAGAATCCATTCTGCTCTACTAACCATAGGCTACTGTGCCAGGAGGGAAAAAGAATTTTTAAAATGGTACCAGAATTCCTTTTAGAAATTCAACTATCTTGGAGTGCCTAAGTGGCTCAGTTGGTTGAGCATCCGACTTCAGCCTCGGGTCATAATCTCATAGTTCAAGAGTTTGAGCCCCACGCCGGGCTCTGTGCTGACAGCTCAGAGCCTGGAGCCTGCTTTGGATTCTGTGTCTCCCTCTCTCTCTGTCCCTCCCCTGCTCATGCTATGTCTGTCTGTCTGTCTCTCAAAAAAAAATTTAAAAAAGAAATTCAGGTGTCTTTATTAGGAAAATACCTTGATGTCAATTCAGGGCTAAAAGATTTCCTCCACTCCCAAGGTTCTGGCAAAAATAGGTGAGTGGTTGTTGGCAAACTTGGCTACACATTAGTATCACTTGGGAAGCTTTTAAAACATAGGGCTTCCCAGATTCCACGCCCAGCCTGGCCGACTGGCTAGTTCCCATTTCCTCTTCCTGAGTACCAAGGAAAACTACATTTCCCAGGCCCCTTTGCAGTAATCCAGGGACCCATGATGAGATTCTGGCCAATGGATGTGGGCAGGCTGGCCTAGCCAATAAAGTCCCTGAGTCATATGCTACCCTTTATTCCTCTTCCGAGACATCTGTGGAGCCTGTTTTGTAAAGATGATGGTGTCAAAAATGGAAAGAGGCTGGATCTCTGAGTCACTGCTAGAAGTGCCACCCAATTCCCATGTGATGTGATGTGAGCGAGAAATTAATAATAAAGCTAAATTAGTTACAGCAGTCAACTTTGCAGAACTTCTGATTTAAATGAACTGCAGTATGGTCCAGGCAATTGTTGTTTTGTTTTGAACCCTTCGGGCATTTCTAATGTGCAGCCAGGACTGAAAACCACTGGATTAGAACAAAAATACAAGTGTGGGGTTGCTAGGTATGGTAAGGAAATATTCATTTTCCAAGGACTCCCCGGAGATGGGAAAAAGGTTGTTCAAAAATGAGAGGAAGGGGGTCCAGCAACACGGAAGGAGGCAGGGGAACCCAAAGACAAAGGTTGACCAGAAAAATATTCTATGTGCTGGGAACGATCAGGGAGCATTCAGAGTTGAGGTATTTAATATTCAATTCTAAATTCTCATCAGAGCTGTTAGGTGGAAGACATAAGCCCCTATGTTTGCCTCCAAATCACCAGTGAAGTCGGCCCCATGTTTGCCCTTGTGTGAGTGGATGCTTTGGGGAAATCAAAGGAAGAAAGCCAGTTCCACATTTGGTTGTTACGGGGAGAAGCAAACAGCTAGAGCCCCCTACTGAGAATCCTCAGTGAACATTCTGGGCTCCCCTGAAGAAATCGAGCTGGGAAGGAAGGCTGATGCCTTAACCCTGAAGGATTTCACACACACACACACACACACACACACACACACACACACCCATGGTGACATCTGGGTGACATTTCAACCAGCTCTCTACGGCATGTACGGCCGAGCACCTAGAACCAATCTTAGCATTAGCGCTGAGAGAGTCCGTGCCACTGTTACAGAGAATGAACCTAAGAGGTACAGGGGCCTGCCCCACACAGCAAGTTCTAGGTGAAGTGAAATGGATTAGCCATGGAGTCCCGGGATCCCCTGGCCCCCATGAATGTTCACAGGCTCCTGCCTACGGCCATTTAGAACAAGCATTTTCTGGGGATGGGCCAGGTGGAATGTGAAATTTTAGAAGACGTCACAGGACACGGGACAATTCACTCTGACTTCCATTCCAGAATCATCTGTGCTGGGGCTCCCCACTCTCACCCTGTCTGGAAGCCATCCATCCACTGGGCCCCAACCAAAGACAGACAGAGCCCAGAAGCCTTTGTTTTCACATTTAATCAAAGGAAAAGAAAGAAAACGAGTCAGGGCAAAAGCTCAAGAATCGACTGAGGGAGAGGAGAGGGGAAAGGGCAACCGGGCTGGCACCGAGCGGGGACAGTGGGGGGCAGAGTCCTCATTATCCCGAGGTGCCTCAAATACAAGTGTCCAGGGAGGGAGAGAGGTAACGTGGTGGGCGCACACCTGTTCCAACCCAGCCCTGGGCCGGGGGCGGGGCAGGGGAGGGAGGACACAGTTCAGGGAGGGACGAAGACAGGAGAGGAGGGACCGGGCCCAGCTGCCCAGGCATCACTAGAGGTGAAGGTAGCAGAATGGCATCAACACAGGAGAGCTGCCCTAAAGGGCCAGGTGCCAATCCTCCAGCAAGGTGCCCAGCGCCCTATGCCAGCTTCCCTCCACCCCCGTGGAATACGGTCTCTCCATCAGGGTACTTTGGAGGCTAACCAAGGTGGGGGGTTTGCACCAGCAGATTCTCAGCTGCTCCTATTCCCAAATCCTCCACGGGAGGTGGCAATTGGCAAAGGATACCATTGGTTGCCTCGGGCCAGCCAGCAGGAGAGCAGAGGCCCTTCTTCCTTCCACTCCTGGTCCCCATGGGCTGTGGGTAAGGGTGATGCAAGGGGGAGTGGAAGCGAGGACAAAAAGAACACTGGCTGAAGGGGAAAAGAGGAGTATAAAGGTGACTGCATAGTGAATGCAGAGCTATGCAAATGAGATGGGAGCAGGCTTGACCTTGGCATCTCACTTGCATATCCTATGCAAATGCAAATGAGATCCCTCATATAATAAATATATTTCTAACTTTGTAATAAATATTCTGTCTCTTCTCCCTCCCCTTCCCTAGGAAATGGGCACACAGTGGTTCAGGGGCCAGCTTGGGCTGAACCTGCAGCGAAGACCGATTAGACACTCAGGAGAACTGGAAAGTCCGAGGGCAGGTGGCAGGGGCGGCGGTGGGGGCGATGGGGTGGTCCCGGGCAAGGACAGGCTGACCCCAGGCAGGATCACAGAGAAGAACGAGGGACAAATGCCTGGGGAAGTCTAGGACGGCATTCTTGCTTTTCTTAAAAGGGATTTTCCTATTTTACACAATTTGCCTTCCCCAAGGACTGGAGGGTGGCTTTTAAGATAGGGGAACAACGGGAGGGGTGGAGGCAGACATCTGGGGAGGGGCCAAGGCTCTGGAATCGGGGATAAGAGTCTCATAAGAAATGGGGGCTGATGGGGAACCCCCTCAAAAGGGCCCCCAAAAGTGACCACCAAAGCAAAAACAACCCTTTGCTTCTCTGCTCCAAAAACCAACACTGATACACACACCAATGACACAAACACAGACCGGGTGCCGCAGCATGAGGAACAGAAGCTGCGCCGAGACACTGTGAATAGCGCCCCCTGGAGTTGTTCAACAAGAAGCTGGTAGAGCACAAATGTCCTCCTCGGAGCCCGTGCCCCCCGCACCCCGGCCTCCTCACAAGGTCCCCTCTGCACCCATGCTCAGCAGCCCCAGGACCTCAGTAGAGCGGCCAAAATGGATGATGGTCACGAACAGGGAGCCCAGATGTGCCCCACCAGGGGCCATGGTCAGTAGTAGCAGGCTCCCTGCGACCGCCCACCCCTACCCCTGCTGCTAAGCCCATCCACCCCTGCTGGCCTTGCCCAGTGCAGGGGAGCAGAGCTGATCCGTGGGGGACACATTGGAGAAGTCTGTGGAGAGACTTCGGCAGTGAAAAGCTGTGGATGAGGGAAGGACAGGGCAGGGTCCGCTTGTGGGACTCCGCCCGATTCCACGGGAGCTGGGACGGCCCTGCTGGTTCAAGCTCGGGCTCCCCCAGCCTTCAGGGCTCCCCCAGCCTTCAGGCGGGCACCACTGCCCAGGCCTGCCTGGCTGTCGGGACCTGCACTCCCCAGTCTGGAAACAGCCCAAAGCCCGCTCCTTAGGCCACAGGGGTGAGAGGCGGGAGGAGCCCAGGAATGGAGTGGGCGTGGCCAGTCCTAGGAGACCTGGAGAGAGCTGCCCGGAGGGCGGAGGTTGGTGTACCTACTGACCAGATGGTCCCAAAGCAGCTTTTCTCTTCTCTGGACTGAACGCTAGGGAGGTGACTCTGACACACTCCTGGGCACAGCCTGGCCCTCAGAGAGGGACATCTGGTGGCCAGTGGGCGTGGGGAGCAGGCAGCACCTGGGCACAGAGGTACCCCATGAACACCCATGTCCTTGGCAGTATGTGCCTCTGTGCCGAAGCCAGATTAGGGCCCCGCTAGGAGTCATCACCCAGAGAGAGCCAGACCGCCAGGGATGTGAGCTAAGGATCATGGCTGGGGAGGGGGATGGGTTCGGGGTTCTGGGTCACAACCCAGAGGGGTGAGGTACACATGAACAGGCTCAGTACACCCAGCTGACAGGCACCCACTGAGGCTCTGTCCGCAGCTTCTCCATGGCCGCCTGGAGCTCACGAAAGGTCCTCTCCAGGTTGGTGTTGACCAGGCTGAGGTCGAAGTAGTGCCCGTAGCCCCTCTGGATGCGGCTGCTCTCTTCCACTGTCCTCCTCAGGTCTGCTTCCTGCTGGCACAAGGGGACCTCTCAGTCATCAGTGTCCCCCAATCCACCCCCCCCCATCATCACAGGGAATCTACAGCCTCTCCCCTATCCATCCGCCTGCCCAGAGCCCTGCTGTATCAGGTACAGGCTCCCTGGCCAGGGAGGAGGGGCCACTGCAGGTCTCAAGGCAGCTCTCCTGCAGCCATGGACAGACAAATGGGTGAAAAGAAGGAAAGTAGGAAGGAAATAACCTTTAATAAGTGCCTAGCATGGCACTAACTGCTTTGCAACCCACATAATCTTCGTGACAGCTCTGCTAAGCAGGACTAGTTATTTCTCATTTCCGACAGAGAAAATTGGGGTACAAAGAGGTCACCCAGTCAGCCAGTGGCTGCACAGGATCTGCCTGACACCAAAGTCAGAGGTCCCTCCAGTGTGATTGGGCGCCTGAGATGCACCTCCCACGCATGCCTCTACCTTGGGCCACGGCTACCCCACGCCTAATCAGCTGGCCAGGGGCTGAGCAGGGGTGGGAAGGAAACTTTGGATAGTGACGTGAATAATCAGAGGCAGAAGCTCTAGGGTTGGCCCAGCTTTGTCCCAGTGGCCCCAGCTGGCTAGGGGACTTCAGAGGGGAGCCCAGCCCAGACAGCCTCTCCCGGGCCTGCGTGGGGCTCTGACCAGGGGGCTGAGGACTGCAGTACCAGATATGGCCAGCAGAGGGACCCCTGAGCTCAGAGTTCCACAAACCCTACATCGGGAGAAGGCTGCTCCAAGGGGATGGCGGGGAGAGGAAGGTGCCCCGGTGTCCTGTAACCGCAGACTTGAAGCCCCTCCTCCCAGCCTCCTCCCTGATGCTAACTCATCCCTCCAGCCATCCTTCCAGCCTCCAGCCTCCTCCTTCCCTTCAGCTTTTCCCTCCAGTTGTAAATAACGTCTGGCCCACTTCTGCCTATAGATCTCCCACTGGCCCTCCGGGCTCCCTTAAGCACTCTGTCCCGGGCAGTGGGCAGAGCGGCAGGCCTGGCAAGAGCTCCTGCACCCCAGGCTAGCTGTATCCCTGACTCTATGAGACTCTGGGGCACTTCACTTCCTTGCTGGGATCTCTGTTTTCATACCTATAAAGTGGGAGTCAGGAGTCCAACCTCACTGATATCTTGGGTGGCGCTCTCTCTCCTTCCCCAGCACCACCTTCTTCTCATCAGCGCCAGCGCCAGCGTGCCTTCCCCCGAGGCAGCCACCAGACCCCTCCCGCTGCACCTCAGAGTCCTCACCGTAAGCTGCTTGGTGGACACCCCACTCTCCAGTGCAGCCCGGTTCATGGCCCGGAGGGTCTCATAGTCCGGGGCTTCGATGAACACCACGTAAGGAACAAACTCAGCTGTTCTCAGCACTTTCACTGCCTGCAGGAAAAGAAGGGGGAGGGAGAGTATATCCCACGGGCATCCTGGAAGGTGGAGGAGGGTAGCTGGGGGGAGGGGTGACTGGGGGGGTGGGGACATGGCACCTGGGGATGGATGGGAGAGGAACAACTGGCAGGTGGCTGGGGACGGGGAAGCTGGAAGAGGCTGGGTGGGGGGCTGGGAGAGTGAGAAAGAGATTCTAGGTGGGTCCCTAGCTGGAGCNAGTGCTGGGGGGGGTGCAGCAGAATGGGGGGGTGTGGTGGGGAATACCGGGCAGGCTGGAGCGGTACCTGGGGGTTGACGTCCAGCACGCACACTTTGCCAGAGGCGATCACACCCCGGATGGAGTCAATGCGCGTCCCATACAGGTTGCCCTCATACTCGCCGTGTTCCAGGTAGCGCCCGGCGCGGATGTCGGCCTCCATCTCCCCACGGGACACAAAGCGGTAGCCCTGGCCTTCCCGTTCAGAGTCCTTGGGCCGCCGGGACGTGTCTAGGGGGAAGGAGAGGCTGCGTGAGCACAGGCAGGCTGAACCACCTCAGACACACGTGCTCATGTGGCCTGAGAGGTGCGGCCTCCCTCTGCCTTCAAAGTGCTGCTGCTTCCCCCACCCCGCGCCCTCACCATCACCACTGCCACACACGACTTCGAGGCAGTGAGTGGACCTTCAGAGGTCACTGCTCCAACGTAGGACTCACAGATGGGGGGCTGAGGCCTGGAGAGGGCGAGATGCACCCCAAAGCCACACACCAAGGTCAAGAAGATCTGGGGTCAGCGTTCAGGTTCCTGCCTCCAGGAACCAGGGGCCCTCACCACCCAGGCTGGTTGTGTCACCAAGAAAACCCCGCCTTCCACAAGGCCACACACAGCCCTGTTTCACATGAGTTCCCAGCTGGGCTTCCAGTTAGTGAAACATGGGAGAAGGAAAGGCGAAGCCTGCAGAGCCCACCCGGGCCACAAGTTCAAAGGACAGCTTCCCGATCCCTCTCCAGCTTGCAGTTCCCCCCCAACCTGCAGAGGGCGCACTGCCCCCACGCCTCACTCAAACGCACCACTTGCCTTGGTGCCCACGTAGATGCCCGCTCTGCGGTCCAGCCCCAGCCCCCAGGGCAGCCCCTGCTCCCTGCCCCCACCCACCAGGGCCCAGCGCCCACTCACAGGGCACGGTGGTTCCGTAGCGATCTGGATCCCACATGATGAGCTTGTTCTTCAGGCTGCGCCGCCCCACACCCTGCGCTCCGATGAGCACCAGGGTTTTCCGGCGGAAGGGGGGCATGCGGGCCACCTCCTCATAAATGAGCAGCTCGTGGCGGTCAAACTCTGAACGCAGAGAGAAGGCGTGCGTCAGGCTACGCGGGCGGCATGGGTGGGGCCAGGCCAGGCTTGGGGAGGCCAAGCATAAGAGGGCTGGGGGAGGGGGGGCAGCAGAGAGAGACTAGGCAGGCCCTGGGGGCGGGACTGGCAACATCAGCACCAACAAGTCACTGGTGGGGGTGGGAGGGGGCACGGCATCTTAGAGGAGGACGGGGAAGGGGGCCTCCAACACCCACCTGCATTCTTGGTGGTCAAATACATCATTCGCTTCTTTTTCTTTCCCGAAAGGCTGCCACATAGGGTCCCTGGGCACAGGGAGATGGGTGAGTGAGGCCAGGCAGGCTTGACTGAGATCCCAGATTAGGGGTTATGAGGTGGGGGCGGGGGGGGCTCATACCTGAGGTGGGTGTCAGCTCCAGATCCCGTTTGACAAAGGCTTTCCGCTTCTCCTCCAGCAGCTGGCTGGGGATGAGCCCCGCACTGCCCCCTTCTACATGGCAGGCCTGGGACAGACAAGGGAGAAAGATGTGCCTGAGTGAGAAGACACCTCCTGGGGCACTCAGCTCCCCACCCCCACCCCATACCTGGAGAGACAGACCCAAGGGCTCACCTGCCACCAGTTAGCGTCATCCTGGTTTACAATCTGCAGCAAGTCTGCGGCGCTGAAGCGCAGTCCGGCTTCCTTGCAGGGGATGAGGCTGTCTCTTGCAGGGTCATAGTCAAAGTGGCATTTCACAAATACCTGGGCCAGGGATCAGAGGAGGGTCAAAGCAAGAAGGGAAGGCTGGAGGTCAGCACCCTTCTCAGACCAGCCCCCTGCCCCACTTCCCCCTCTGGGGGAGGGGGAGTGCCACATGGTCCACCGTCTTCCCCACACCCTGGCAGAGATCAAAGAGGCTCTGGCATGGCCCCTTTAGTAAGGGCATGATGCCCCCAGGCCCCCTTGGCTGGCTCCCTAGTACCAGCCTTCCTCTGCATCTAGAGCAAAAGGACGAAGACTGATGGGGCCTCTGGGCAGCTGGGGCCATGGACCCACCCACTGAGGAGGAGACAGGATCACTGGGTAGGGGATCCCTCAGTCCACCCACAGCCACCCCTTGGAACAGGGGGCCCTGGCAGACGGCTAGAGAGCCGCCAGGAGAAAGTGGACAGAGCAGCCAGACCCCCACCCACCATCCAAAATAAGGAGGCAGCAGTACAGGCCAGCTGGCAACTCAACATCGCGCATGCACAAACAGGGTACACACAGACAAGCCTGGGGCTGCATCAATACAGGTGCCTATTTTCATACCCTGGGGCCTTGAATGTGCACACGTTCCTTGCACCTGCATATGAGTGCCCAAGACTCAGACCAATGCAAGGGTATGCAGGAGATGGGGACTCCCACTCCCGGCCTGTGACCCTGGCGGTTGGGAGCCCTGGCTGCCCCTTGGGCTGTGGGCTGGGTGGGGAGGTAGGTGGAGGCACCTACCTGGCGGGGCAGATGGGGCTCCTGATAGCTGGGCAGGATCTTGAGGATGACACTGCCGCTGGCATTGCGCAGGAGCTCCTGCAGGGCTCGGGGGTCGCTGCCCACCGGCTGCCCGTTCACCTCCTTGATGATGTCGCCCACGTGCAGCAGGCCTTGCTGAGCCACCATGCCCCCGTGCAGAATGCGCGCGATCACCAGCTCACCGCCCTCCACACGGAAGGTCACTCCCTGGGGCGGGGGTGGGGGGGAGGGTGATCCAATGAGGCCCCCAGCTGCTCCGAGTCAGAATCTTCAAAAGGGTTTCCTAACAGCCCCTCCATTCCCATCCTCACCCCTTCCACCCCGGACTCACAGGGTCCTCCTTTTCCACTTTTCTGCCCAAATCCTTCACGTACAGGGGCACTCATGGAGGGAAGGTGGGCGGAGTGGAGAGGGTCCTGGCACATACGTGTTATGTGTGCAGCTCAGATCCACAGTGCGCGGTCTCTTTGGGTTGCGTGGGCCCGGCCCTGGGCAAAGCTGGTGCCACCTTCCCCTTCAGCCCTCTCTGGGGCAGATCTGGGCCCCACTGCTTCCTCTCCGTCCCCATCCCTCCGGCTCCCACCCCCATCCCTGCTTGGTGGCCTCACCAGATGCTCTCCAGCGGTCTTGCGGATGCCCACCATGCGCACCGCGTCGGGAGGCACCGGCTGGTTGCTGAAGGTGGGGTCCAGGCCAGGGCTGGGCGGGGGGGTCTCATAGGTCTTCGAGGCCACAGAGTCGTGTGTCTCCAGGAGGGACTGGGGAGGTGGTAGAAAGAGGGACCGTGGGACAGTGACCCCTGGCGCTAGCTCCCCGCCCGCGCCTCTCCCAGCGGCAGCCCACACGCCACGCCCCCAGGCCACGCCCACACCACGCCCCGGGGCCGGAACCTGAAAGTGAGGCTCCTGGAGGATGCGCGCCAGCTCCGCGGCGGTGCTGCTCTGCTCTGCCAGCTGCGCCAGGTCCCGAAGGATCTCCTGCACCAGCTCCAGGTTGTTGTCCCGCACGGCCTCCAGCTTGGTCTCCTCCAGCCGCTCGTGGGCCTAGTGGGTGAGGGCGGTGCAGGTGACACCGGTGGCTCTCCCAAGAACCCTGGGCTACCAAACACTGTCTCCACACCCCCCCCACACCCCCCGCGCGGCTCAAATCCTGACTTCAGACCCCGCTCTCAGCATTGCTTCCAACATCAGCTTCAGACCCTCGCTCACCCAGCCAGGAGCACACGAGCGTGCAGGCACACCTTGCTTTCTCCTTCCTCCCCCAAAATGGTGACTAGGATCCAAGGTAGGTAAGGGAGAGTACAAAGGATAACATTCCCATCCCCATGCCACAGAAGGCCATTAAACTTATCAAGCGATCCCCAGCCTCCCAGGACCCTATAAGCATGTGAGTTCAAGGACAGCTTCTTCTACCCAACATCATGGTGTTGGACATCCTATAGCCCGGGATGAAGCAGTCAGGGAGGTGGAGTAACTTGCTCAAGGTCACAGGGATCCGAACTTGGGTCTCCAGGCCTTCAGCCTTGTGCACCCACTGAGGGAGGGGACAAGAAATCAATATAACAGACCTTGAACAACATGAGAGTTTGCCATACCAACCCCAGCACAGTCAAAAATCCACGTATAACTTTTTACTCCAGGAAGACTTAATTATTAATAGCCCACTGTTGACTGTAAGCTTTATGGATAACAAAGGTTGGTCCAGGCGCCTGGGAGGCCCAGTCGGTTGAGTGCCTGACTCTTGATTTCAGCTCAGATCATGACCTCAAGGTTGTGGGATCGAGCCCTTATGTCAGGCTCTGTGCTGGATGTGGGGCCTTTTTGGGATTCTCTCTCCCTCTCCCACTGTCCCTCCCCTGCTCACATGAGTGTTCCCCCTGCTTCTCTCTCTCAAAAAAGAAAAAAGAGTTGGTTAACACATATTTTCTGTTACATTATTATATACTGTACTCTACAATACTTATTATATACTTTACAATAAAGTAAGATGGGGAAAAGAAAATGTTAAGTCATAAGGAAGAGAAAACATATTTACAGCACTGTACTTTATTTATTGAGAGAAGCCCAGACAAGTGAACTTGCACAGTTCAAACCCATGCTGCTCCAGGACCAAATGCACGTGGTACCAGGAGAGGACCTTGCACCTACTTGTTGCTTTACTGACTCTGGGCTCCATGACAAGGTGCTCTGAAAAGGGGAGAGGAAGCTTTTACCAGTGACCAGCCCAGCAAGGAGAGTTATGTGAGTTGGGTCAGGAAGTAAGGAGTCTCATTTCAAAGGTATAAAGGAAGACTTCTTTTTCTCTCTGAACCATTTGCAAAACAGACCTAAGTCACTTCACCCTGGAATACTTCACCATACATCACCTAAGAACAAATAGGAGATCAGCTACATAAACTATAATACCATCAGCACATGGAAGAAGTTCAACATAGACATATTGATATAATATTATCTAATAGACAGTCTCTACTTAAATACTGGCTAGTGTCCCAAAAATATCCCTTCTAGTTCGGGGGCTTTGTTTTTGTTTTTGTTTTTTCCAATCAACAATCTCATCAAGGACCATCTGTTACATTTGGTTGTCACATCTTTTTACTCCCCTTTGATCTAGACTGGATCCCAGTGACTTCTAGTCTTTTGGGACATTTTTAAGCTCAGGCAAGTAGTTTGTAACGTGCCCCACAACTGGGTTTTTCTGATTGTTACACCATTAGACTCAGGTTAATGATTTTTGACAAGAGTTCTACATAAGCAATCTCGTGTCTTTCCCACACCTTGAGACCGTGTGACTATTTTCTGACTCCATTATTCCTTCTACATGTATGAGTTGGCATTCTACTATAAGAAAGAACTTATCCTTTTTCCCTCCCACCCCACCTCCCTTTCCCCTAAACTCCCCTCTCTGTATCACTATGGATTCTTTTTATTCTATGTTCTAATCCACCACCATCACTATCTTCATGGTCTCGGTTTATCCCAAATTTGTCCAGTGGGAGCTCCAAACGTGTCCTTTTGACAAGTTCCCATCAGTCCTTGAGCACCTTCTTCCTTCTGCCATGGGCTCAACTTGTCCTTTCCCTACCCCAGATCTGGGCTCTGCAATTTCTCCAAGGAACTTGGATTCCTTTTGGCAGAGAGTGGTATTTAGAAACCAAGATCTGGACACTCAGTGCTCATTGCCTCTGGCATGTCACTTCTTTAGTAACCATTAGTTGACACTGAGAGTTTCAATTAAAATCTAACTCTGCAAACTTTTCCTCCTCTGCTCCCATTCCATATCTGTACCTCCCTTCTCCCTCAGGGAGAACGTATCTCCCCATATGTGAATATATTTACTTATCTGTTCCATCCTTCAATATTTGAGAAGACTTCAAATTGCTAACCTACTGTGACTACCTATCACAAACTTAAAAGTTGTTTTTGACTTGCAAGTAAAACTGCAGTTCCTTTTGTCCTCAGAATAGTCAAAAAGCGCTTACAGCATTAGGGAGATGTTCTATATCCATCCAATCCATCCTGTCCAATACGGCAGCCACGTGTGGCCATCGAGCAATGTGGCTAGTAGGACTGAGAAACTGAATTTTTAATTCTGCATCAGCAATGCAGTTTATTTAAGTGTTTTCATTTTCATTTGAGTATTTAAATAAATAGTCACATGTGGCTAGTGGCTACTGTAGTAGTGGCTACTGTAGCACAGCCTTAAAATATATCTCCCTTAGAATATATTACAGTCAGAATACTGTGAGCAAAAGTGACTAGAATTAATTCCCTTTTCTGTATAGTTATGCTAACAATTTAACATGTGAACAGATTCACTTATCTGCACTTAATTTCAGAGGTTTTTTTTCATTCTTTTAAATTTACTTGTATTTTTGGAATATTTACAACATTTACATGGTTCAAATTTTAAATCTAGGCACCTGGGTGGCTCATCCGTTGAGCATCCAAGTCTTGGAGCATCCATGTTGACTGTGGAGCCTGCTTGGGATTCTCTTTCTCTCTCTCTCTCTCTCTCCCTCTTCCCCTTCCCCCCTCTCTCTCTCAGAAAGATCATTTTAAATCTATATAGAAAGTAAACTCAGGGGCACCTAGGTGGCTCAGTTGGTTGAGCGTCCAACTTTGGCTCAGGTCATGATCTCCTGGTTCACGGGTTTGAGCCCCTATTTCTTTTCACATAAATATGCAAATATTTCTCTTTCTTTTTTACATAAAAGGTAGAACCCTATATACACACACTCTTTGATTCCTTGTTTTGTTTTGTTTTTAATTGACTTGGTTTGCTGTTTGATTTTTACTTAACAATATACCCTGGAAATCACTCTATTTGATTGAAATCACTGCATTTGACTCACTGCATGACCGGAGTACCGTAATGTATTCAGCCAATCTCATGAGTATTTCGGTTGTTTCTAATATTTCACTCATACAAATAAAGCTGCAGTGAATAACCCAGCACAGCTGTTGTCTATCCGCAGAGAAGCCTTCCATGTAAATTCCTGGATCAAGCAGTGGATACACTGCGGTTTTGTTAGATTTTTTTTTTTAATGTTTTATTTATTTCTGAGAGAGAGAGAGAGCATGAGCAGGGGAGGGTCAGAGAGAGAGGGAGACACAGAATCTGAAGCAGGCTCCAGGCTCTGAGTTAGCTGTCAGCACAGAGCCCGGCGTGGGGCTCAAACCCACGAACTGTGAGATCATGACCTGAGCCGAAGTCAGACACTTACCCGACTAAGCCACCCAGGTGCCCTGGTTTTGTTAGATATTGACAACTCCCCTCTCCACAGGGCTCGGGCAGCTTTGTCTTCTCACCAGCTTTGGATGAGAGACTTCCCTGAAGCCTTGGGACCAGAGCCTGTGATCAAACCTTTGCTGTCTGCCAGTCACATGGCTGAGAAATAACCTCTCTCGGTAGGACTTGATTTGCATTTTGCTTATGGAGTGAAGCTGAGCACCTCCCCATATGTTCAAAGGGCGTCTCTTTATCTTTTTCTCTAAATTGTTCATGTCTTCTGCCAATTTTTCTATCAGGTCTTGGTTTTTTCTTTGTCCCATTTTGCAAATGTGCTCTGTGTTGGAAAGATAAGCCCTTTATCTGTGATATCTCTTGCAAATATTTTCCTCCAGATTGTCATTGTCTTTTGATTCTGCTTACGTTTTTCTGTCAATTTTTAAATGTAGTTTAGTTTATTAATACATACATCTGAATGCTAAGGTATAGTTTGGAAGGGATGCCTGGGTGGGTCAGTCAGCTAAGCTACCATGTTTTCATCTAGGATATGTGTGGTTTATTTTTCACATTTAGATCTCCAATCTGCTCACTCAAAATCTCTGCTTTGAGTTTATTCTGATGTACAGTATAAGAATGGATCTGTTTGGATAGCTTTCCAACTGACAATACAGGTATCCCAACACCATTTATTAAAAATCCATAGCGGGGAGGTGGGGGGGCACCTGGGTGGCTCAGTCAGTTAAGCGTCAGACTTCGGCTCAGGTCATGATCTCACGGTTTGTAAGTTCAAGCCCAGAGTCGGGCTCTGTGCTGACAGCTTGGAGTAGGGAGCCTACTTCAGATTCTGTCTCCCTCTCTCTCTGTCACTCCCCTGCTTGCTCTGTCTCACTCTCTCTCTCTCTAAAATAAATAAATGTTTTAAAAATGTGTTTAATCCATAGGAAAATATTGCTTAATTTTCCATGTGTGACAATGGTAGTGTGATTATTTTTTTAAAAGAATATCTTTTATGTATATATACTGAAATACAGATAGAATTATGTCTGAGATTTGCTTCAAAATAATTCAGGAGAGAGGGATGTAGGTGGAGGTATGGATAAAGCAGGATTAGTCATGGGTTGTTACATGTTGATGCAGCAATGAGTGATGCAGGTTCAGGAGACAAGTTTTTCAAGCCCATGAGAGGAGATTTTAAGAACACCTCATAGGGATACTCTGAGGATTCAGGGAGATGCACACAGGGCCTGGCACACAGCAGGTGCTCAGTAAAGGCTGGCTCTTTTCTATCTTCTCTTCCCCAGTCAGGCCAGGGGAACAGCATCCCTCAGGGGGAGGCACGTTAGCCCCACAGTCACTTAAACCAGCCTCTGGCAGGTGGGAAGCATTTCAGACAGACTCCCACAGCCTGGCTGGGCAGAACGTTCCTGCACATGGGGGAGCACACAATTGAAGGCACAAAGGAGTAGCACTCAGAAACCACTTATGCCTTGGGGCACCTGGGTGGTTCCGTTGGCTAAGCTACCGACCCTTGATTTCAACTCAAGTCAAAATCTTGTGGTCATGGGTTCAAGTCCCCGTGTGGGGCTTCTCACTGAGCATGAAGACTGCTTGGGATTCTCTCTCTCCCTCCCTCTGCCTCCCCGCCGCCCTGTGCATTTCCCCCCCCAAAATAAACATTAAAAAATAAGAAGAAAGAAACCACTTTTGCCTTGATGTTCCTTGATGATGTTCCTCAGGCGCTAGAGACATGTCTCTGAAGGTTCCATCAAAATCTATGTACGCCTGTCATTTAGGTCAGCACAGCCCACCAAGCTTTCCCTGCTGTTACCAGCGACTGGAGCAATGCCTGAAGTCCAGGGCCCAGGAACTGTATTTCAAGAATGAACATGGGGCGCCTGGGTGGCCCGGTCGGTTAAGCGGCTGACTTCGGCTCAGGTCATGATCCCATGGTTGGTGGGTTCGAGCCCCGCATTGGGCTCTGTGCTAACAGCTCAGAGACTGGAGCCCGCTTTGGATTCTGTGTCTCCCTCTCTCTGCCCCTCCCCTGCTTGTTCTCTGTTGCTCTCTGTCTCTCAAAAAATAAATGTTTAGGGGCGCCTGGGTGGCTTAGTCGGTTAAGCGTCCGACTTTTGCTTAGGTCATGATCTCGCGGTTCGTGGGTTCGAGCCCCGCGTTGGGCTCTGTGCTGACTGCCAGCTCAGAGCCTGGAGCCTATTTCAGAGTCTGTGTCTCCCTCTCTCTCTGACCCTCCCCTGCTCACGGTGTGTGTCTCTCTCTCTCTCTCCTAGAAATAAATAAAAATATTAAAAAATAATAATAATAAATGTTTAAAAAATTTTTTTTAAATAACGAACAGTGGCCCTCAGGCACAGAACCATCTCACAATGGCCACTTTGGCAGGTCTCTTTTCAGTTTAGCACGGGAGAACAAATTTTCCTAGAGGCCCTCACTCACCGAACCAGAAGCCGGAAGCCAGAAGCCAGGGCCCCTCCCAAGCTGCTTATCTCCCATCCCTCACTTAATGACTCCTCCCCGAAGGCTGGTCTACTCCAGTCTTGTGCCTGCCTCGGGCGTCTTACCCACAGATAAAAAAGCACAGCTCTCCAAGCTCAACCTTCACGGCCCAGAAAAAACTTTACACATTTAATCATTCAAGTACGAAGGAAACACTACAGCAGGGTGATCTAAACAGTTAGGAGAACATCTAACAGGTACCCTAATTTACAACACACTTTTCTGGGACTTCGAAAATTCAGAACTGGATTAATCCTATCCTTGCTCTGTGACAGGTTCTCATCATTGGTTTGTGCATAGCTCCTTTCAGTTTAGTTGGCATTGAATTAGACATTTTTGTAGTAATCAAACAAGGATCTAAGAACCCAGCACTCATACCATAAATGAGGATCCTGACAATATCCTGTGTCTAACCACGTAGCCCAGCCACCCATTCCCCTCCTAGAAACTGCCATCTTGATGCCCTGTGATCATCCTGCCCCACTGTCCCATTGTATGGTTTCATTGTATCTATGCATTATACATATTCCTAGGATTAATATCATTTTTAGTGATTTTTACCTTTTTCTCAAGGGGAAATTATGCTATATGTAATTCCTGGGGGACCAGTTTTTT
This sequence comes from Crocuta crocuta, assembly GCF_008692635.1. NCBI lineage: Eukaryota > Metazoa > Chordata > Mammalia > Carnivora > Hyaenidae > Crocuta > Crocuta crocuta. The sequence goes on from NW_027533264.1 coordinate 408,598, forward strand.
TCACTTAACATTATTAAGTGAAATATTATTTTACCCACTATTCTTTTAGCCACTATTATTTTGCTAACATCGACTCCCATGTTTAATAATAAGAGATAACATTTTCTCTTTGTTTCACTTATTATGTTTCACGTAACAGTATTCTCCTATAATTCATTCTTTTTTTCGCACATGACCGTTGTTCGTTTTAACCACTATCTTATATTCCGTCACGCAAATATGCCACATTGGTTTCGTGTCCTCTCCTGGGGAAGCACCTGGATCATTTCAAGTTTTTGCCATTGTGAACAGCTCAGCCACGAACATTCCAGTCTGTATCTCCTGGAGGACATGTAAGAGTCTCTCCCAGGATCAAAACTGCTGGGCCGCAGGGTATATGTGTGTTCAAAGGTAAAGCAGCACATTTGCAAAATATCTCATTTAAATGTCACAATGGCCCTGTGAGATTAGGAGTCCCAAGGCCATTATCTGAGGCTTGCGTGGGTGAAATGAATTCCTTCACAACTCATCGGTGTACACCTGGGACTTTGGTCAAGGTTTCCTGGGCGCCCCCACAGCTGTGGTGACGCCACCCGGGCACCTGTTTTTAGAATGCGTGTTCCTGGTACACGCAACACTTGTACGTGCAGCATGAGAGCCACCAGGCCCCCTACGAGGAAAGTGGTTTTGAATTTCTGTACTAACCGTTTGCTGAATTCTGCTCTGATAGTCATCTTCGGCACAGCATGGGCTCAAGCTTATGACAGACCAGAAGCCTGGGCCAAGTACACAATTAGCTACCAGTGCAGCTGGTACTTGAACCCTGATCCATCAGCTGCTGGTGCAGATGTGCCAGAACAACTCCAGAAGCAGAGTGCAAAAGCAGAAACGTCACACAGCCATTTCTCTTTTTCCCCTCTGCCCTCACACTCTGACATCTCTGATCTTGGCAGAAAACAGGGAATTCTCATTTGGAACCTATGCTTATAATTAAATAGCTCAAAAACTGAAAGAAGTCCCAGAGTGTGGTGTGCCAGAAGGGAAAGTCACTCTCTAATCTGGATTTGACGATGTGATTTGCTTTGGTGGGTGGGACATTAGCAAATGTGACCCAAGCAGAGGCTTGGACAGTGCTTGGGACTTGGGCCTGGTCTTCCCTCGCTGCTGAGACTGCCATGTGAAGAAACCTGGGCCCCCTCCTAGAAGGTAAGAGACCACACCATCCTAAACACTGCAGCCTTCCCAGCTGAGACACCAGATGGTATGAATGAGAATGTCCTAGACCACCCTGCTGAGCAGCCCAGACCAGAAAAACCACCCAAACCATCCAAAAAATCATGAGAGATGAATCATGGCTGCTTAAAACCACTAAATTGTGGGATGGTTTGTTACACAGCAGAAACCGACTGATACACTGAGCTCCCCACCACTGTAGCTTCCACTTGTCATGTCCCTTGGTCAGAGTCTCTATTCCAGTGACCGCCTCCCCCAACTCCTTCGTTCTTTTAGGGCTCTCTCACCCCAGCCTTATTACAAGAGTGGAGGCCTCCCAGTGAACTCTAGTCAACGGCCAAGACTGCATGGTAACAACTCTTCATGGTTTGCAATGCCCCTCTACATCCATGACTTTCCCCATCCCCACCACGACTCTGAAAGAGAGACATCATTATCCCCACTTTTCCAAGGAAATAACTAAAGCTCAGAGAGGTAGTCAGACATACTAAAATCACACAGCCAACCAGGGACTCTTCTGACTCCAAACCCCATGTTCTTTCTACCTTATCTCATGAGGATTAGATCACAGCTCCCCCTACCCAAGCTGGCAGATGTCCCCACTGGCAACAGTTTGCCGGAATTTCTGAATGTCAGCTGACTTGGATTCCGCACCTTGGCTTTGCTTGTTGTTGGAACACCTGCTGCTGGATCCAAGTCAGCCCTCCCAGATGTCACTCACCTGCTGAGGCTGCCACCTGTCGTCTGCAGCCAACCCCTTGGATTTATGATCTGTCAGCCAGATTTGATTTCCCTCCAGAGCCTTTATTCTCTGGGTTTGTCCCCTCAGGCCCCGCCCCTCCCTGGTCCTAGATCTACTCAGCCCAGCCCCTCCCACGCTGTCCCCACATCCCCAGAGGGGAGAGGCAAGCCCCACTCTGTAAGGAGAAGGGAAGGAGGCTTAATAGCTACCACATTCAGTTCTGGCTTGACCATTTCTGAGTTTTGTGGGTCACTTCGCCAAGAGAACTAAGGTTTTACAACTGGATCTTTTTTTTTTTTTTAAATGTTTTATTTATTTCTAGGAGAGAGAGAGAGAGAGACAGCGTGAGCAGGGGAGGGTCAGAGAGAGAGGGAGTCACAGACTGAAACAGGCTCCAGGCTCTGAGCCGGCAGTCAGCACAGAGCCCGACGCCAGGCTCGAACCCACGAACCGCGAGATCATGACCTAAGCGAAAGTCGGACGCTTAACCGACTAAGCCACCCAGGCGCCCCTACAACTGGATCTTTGATCCTAGCACTTTTGTCTGGTAAGGTGGAAATGTATCTCTGTATGCATAGCCATTAAAATTGTGAGAAGGAAGAAGAACTAGGTCCCGTTGTCCAAAGCAGGTCATGTGGTCAAGCCCAGACTGAAGTGTCTCACTCAGTGAGACAAGTGACAAAGTTCCATTGCAAAGGGTCACACGGCCAGGGATGGGAGGGGTTCTTGCTGAGCTCAGACAGGCCTTTACGGAGACGGACTTCTTGTCTGTTCCGCAGCTCGATGGAGAGAAGTCACAGGGGCCTCTTGGTCTGTCAGCCTCATACTGGGGGTCTCAGAGTGGAAGAAAGGTTCGCCCTAGCTTCTGTTTTGCTTTATGCATCTGGAACCAACCTGGGAATCTCTTGGGAGGAAATTCTGACCAGCTTATCCCCCAAAAACAAGTCTGGAGAAGGGAGTTTATATTTCCACTCTGATATGGTTTGTCAGTAACTTCTCAACTAGGCTGTACCGGGATGCCTCAGGGCATCAGACTTGGACTCCGTCCCGAGAACAAAGGAGCTGACCACTCATTCCCACAGCCCCAGCACTGTGCCTGGGACTCGGTGAGCGCGCAGCAGATATTCGCTGCTTCAGTGAAGGCTGACTAGGTGAGTGATGTTGTTACACGGCCAGCAGTCCCCTCACTGGAGGGCCGTCCCGTGGATCAGACAAACACACCCAAGACGAACACGATCAAGGGCAATCATGCTGCGGAGGGACCTTCTCACTCGAGATTCTGCCCTCCTAAAAGCTCTCTATTTCACTGGCCAGAGTCTCACTGTGGAAGCAACAGCTAACGTGACCCAGAGGTGGACACGGCCTGATAAATCCACCTCTGAAATCGGCTTTGGCAGGTTACAGGTGTTGAGGGTCAAAACGTGCATATTCAGCAATGCCACTGCCAAGTGTCCACTCTAGAGAGACTCTCACACACGAGCAGAAGCAGCTGAATATGAGGACACTCGTTCCAGGGCTGCGCTTAGTAGAGGAAGGTCAACAACACACCTTCTCTCAGTAGGAGAACCGGTAAATACACTAGGCTCTATTTCAAATATTGGAATCCACACAACAGTTAAAATGAATCTGTCTGTATCTACAACGATACTTACGTCAATAACCATATTACAATACCATGAACTAGAAATCTCAAAAACCTAAGTGGCTTACATTATCATTCCATTATGTAAAGTTTGAAATCGCACATCATAGGGATGGATTGTTTACATCTAAACCCATAGGGGGCAAGATAGGCCAACGTTCATGGGTAAGACATTATCAGTCTCAAGCTAGGGGTCACCTGCGGGGATGGAAAGCCGGTGAAGTGAGGAAAAGAGGAGGGGATTAGCAGCAATATATTTCTTCTTCTTCTTTTTTTTTTTTTTTAATGTTTGTTTATTTTTGAGAGAGAGACAGAGTGCGAGCAGGGGAGGGGGCAGAGAGAGAGGGAGACACAGAATCAGAAACAGGCTCCAGGCTCTGAGCTAGCTGTCAGTACAGAGCCCGAGGCAGGGCTCGAACTCACAAGCTGTGAGATCATGACCTGAGCAGAAATCAAGAGTCGGACACTTAACCGACTGACCCACCCAGGGGCCCCTTTCTGTTTTTATTTTTAATACATGAATACAGTCCTTGACCACTGAACAAAAAGCAGTCGACCTTTTCCCCAAATCCCCCAATCTGGTCAGTTTTCTCCTCCCCAGAACATCCCACTACTGACCATTTCAGCCCTTGCACCCTCCGTGGTGAGCAACCTCCCCAGGTCTTCAGATAGAACGTTCCACATGACCAGGCTGTGTCCCCGGGACACAGTGTCCCCTGAGTAGCTCTCTCCCTCCAGTGGGGCCCGGTTCCCCCACACCCCATGCTGGAGCAGCCACAGCTGTCCTGTGACAGAGTCCCCATTCCTACCCTGAGGAAGAGCCACCGCCCGGCTGTCCTACCCTCTACCGCTGTCTCAGCACCATCAGTGCCACATCCTGGTCACCCCACTGTCGTTCCCTGAGACCCTGGGGCTGCCTCGGTCTTCTCCCACTGCAGTGCCTGCCATACCCTAGATCCCCACACCATCCCACACACAAACCTGCCATTGCTGAGCCTCTTTAATGTCAATGACCGTCTCATCCACCGCAGCCACATCCTAAATTGTCGTATTACCTCCCAGGGCTGTGCTCCTTCCTGCCTCCCTCTCTCTGACCTCTGCCTTCTCTTCCAGGTTATCCACTCTACCCAAACACTCCATGACCTCGGAGAGCCCCCAGGCCTTCACCTCCATTTCCTCCCTGCCTCTCTGTTTCCTCCAGGTCTCCCTCCCCGCCCCTCTGAGTCTGGGCCCCGGAGGTGACGCGCTGAGTCCCTCCCACTCACCAGTCCCCTTCACACTGCCCCCTGCGTCCCAGCCTCCACAGCCCACAAGACCTGGACCAAAGCCACCCCCTTTCCTCCTGGCACCCCGGGACTGAGCCCGCCCCCAACCCGAAAGCCGGGCATCTGCCACGGACAGTCTGGGGCCCTGTAAGCCCTGCTCCCTGGCTTTTGTGGGGACCCGTTCCCTGCCCTTCAGCGATTAGTCAAATCTTCATTTCCAATTCTCCCTGCTCAATCCTGATCCCTAATTTCCGGCAGACAACTGCCCCACCCCCCTTCTCTGAAAAATCCGAGCAATCACACATGATTCTCTGCAACTCCACTGACTCCACCCAGGAGAGGGGGCGCCCTTCTACCCCCGCCCCTCAGCTGAGGGCGCCACCAGCCTCTTACTTCCCCTGTGCAGATTCTTGGGTGCCTTGCAACCCCCCGCCCCTCACCTTTCACACCCAACACCAAGCACTGTCACTTCACTTCCTAAGTAATTGTTTCATCCTTCCCTCAAGCCCTGTCACGACAGGGCTAGTTCAGGGCCATCCGCAACTCTGGTCTTTCCAGCTCCAAACCATGACCCTCCAGTCACCCTCCACAGCTGCCAGAGGATGCTCCTAAAATGACCATGTGCCATTATCCCGCCCTTGCTTAAAACCCACAGAAGGCCCCCTGTCACTCATAGGACATCACAGGACAAGGCCCAAGCCCCCAGCGCAGCCCCCGGGGCCCCCACAACCTGACAGTGTCTCCACAGCTTACACTCTGTCTTGCACCTGAAGCTCCAGCCTCGCACCCCCGCATACTTCTGGCTTTTTCTCACGTCTGTTTCTGCTCAAACTCTTCCCTTGTCCCCAGATGCCCTCCCACTCCTCTTTGTTCAACCAGACTCAGCTTGAGTGGCCCTTCTTCCAGGAAGCCTTCTCTGGCTACACTGGGCCAGGTGAGGGATCGGCCCTCTCTATTCCCCAAACACCGAGTGCATCTGGCTCTATCATGGCCATTACCAAATCGTTTAATAACTTTCTCCCTTTGTGAGTTTCTCCCCCACCTGATGTGTGGCAGGTGACTTTACAAAAGAACTCTGCACAAAATGCTCATAGGCAGAGAGGGACAGGCAGGATGCACTTGAGATTCCAATGCACAGGCGTGCCCTCCCCTCCCCAGGTGTGCCTGCCGCAAGCTGCCAGTCACATCCGACCACACGGGCATGGCCACACTCGCACCAGCCAGGCATGGGCCAGCCCCCTCACCTGCGGCCAAGCAGACCCATCTCCTGGGCATGGATACTCATGCACAGCCCCTCCCAGGGTCTTCTAAATGCCACACGCCCTGTCCCCATGCACCCTATGGCCAACACCCCGTAGCCTCCCCAGATCCCGTGCCCTTATGGCCACCTCCCTGAAGCACTATACCTTGGCCAGGGATCTCACTATGGGACTTTCCATAATGCCTCGAAGGAAGATCAGGTCAAGCTCCGCGGCCCCCGTGGCGTTGGGGAGGGATCCCAGGTTGTCCAGGACCTGCTGCATGGCTGGGAAGGAGGCACGGGCAGTGAGACCCAGGCACCAGCCGGGCACAGGAGACCAAAACACACCATAGCAGTCCCACCCTCCTGTTCCATGCCCCTCTCTAACAGCACTGTCCTCAATGCTCGGCCCGGACACTCCAGGCCCCCAAAAGCCTGGGGAAGGGGGTGGAGGGAGGGGGCAGTTTGCTCGGCCTGTTCTCTAGGCCTTGGGTAATGCCAGCCTGGGCAGGTGGGAGGCTCCAGGGAGCAGAAAATGGACTCCGGTGGGAGGAGGGGAGAAACGGAAGTAGTCGTCCGTTCTGTCCTACACCAGAGAACCACAGACCCTTCCCTCAACCTTTGGATGGGCTGAAGTCCCAGGCCTCAGCCACCTGCACCTAGAAGTTTCAGGAATAAGAGAGGCAGTACTTGGGGGTGTCCCTGAGTGCCAGCCCAGTGGCAAGCCAGCAGCCATGCAGGAGGCCAGAGCCTATACAGTATCCAGTGCAAATAGCACACCACTAATTCAGTGTGATTTTTTTCCACAAAGTCATGGTTCCTCACTGGCCTCAGTCTTTCCCTCCTGTAAAATGGGTGGGTGCAGCTAGACAGTGTCTACTGGCCCTTCGGCTCTGGCAGAGAGGGATCTAGTATCGGTGAGAGGTTAATATTGATCATAGAAAGCCAAAGCTGAGGCCGGGAATATTGGCAAGAGCTGGGGAAATGGGCACCCTGAGGTGCCACGGGCACCAAAGGGCAGAGAGGTTAGACCAGGTCAGCGCAGGGATCAGCAAACCCACAGCCCAGCATGGGACACAAGGATGTGAGAACACCTGACACGGGGCCACCGCGGTGGCTGCTGGGATCTGAGGTAGGGGGTGTCTTCACCCGCCCACAGAGGTGGGAGCTCCTGGCTGTGGCAGGTTCTAGGGGGAGGAAGGGAGGAGCAGAATGTGCCCAGCTGGGGGCAGAGATGGGCAGGGGGTATCATTACTCTGCCATCCAGCCACCCACGCCTGCATCTACGCCTCTCAAGCTATGGAGGAGGGGTGGGTACCGTCCCTGCCTCCTCTCACCACTGTAGCCAGAGCCCCCTCCTCCAGGCAAGAATGGGGATGAGGAGGAGGGGGCTCGGAGCTGAAGAAGCAGTCATGGCTCAAGGAACCCCTCTTCCTCTCCTCCTCCCCACCTTCTCCAAAAACAGCATCCAAGCTGGCCCCCTAGAGCCCTCCCTACCCAGGCTTGGGCTTGGCATTGATCAGAGACCTGCAAGGCCTTTAGTGGCCTCGGAAAGAAGCCTTGGGCAGGGACTCTTCCCACCCTCCCCTGCCATCCTCACCTACGGACTCACAAGCCTGTCAACCTTGGAGGAAGACAGGCACAGGGGAGTTAATGCCCTCTGCCCAGGCCAGCTCTCCTGGCAGGCTGTGCCCCCAGACCCTTCGATTCCTGAGCGCCCGCTCCCAGGGCACCCTCTCCAGATGCCCAAACCCCTAGGAAGGAGGGTAGATTAAGGGGCCAGCTTTCCCCCCAGCCTCCCTGCCCCGCCTTTCCCTACCTTCCCTCTGGAGATCGGCTTCCTCAGAAGAGCCCAGGGATATACCCTCCAAGGAGGCCCCGCTGCCCGGACTGCCCGCCATCGCTGCCCCCCACCCGCCGCTCCGGGGCTCCTGGAGTAGCCTCCGCGCAGCGGTCTCTGCCTTCCCTGCCCAAGGGGGGCGGCGCTGGAGGAGGAGGGACTGGGGAGCGCCCTCTGCAGGATCAGCCAATAGCTAGGCTCAGACTCCCTGCCTGCCTTGCTGATTGGCCAAAGCCCCGACTGGACCAGACGGGTGGGGAGGGGGCGGTACAAGGGAGAGGGGGGCCGAAAGAGAGGGAGTCCTGCTCTTCTTGCTGGTGCGAGATCACCCCCTACCTGTACCAGCGGGGGGGATGGGGAGACGGGGGCCGAGAGGAGGTTTGTGGGGCAGGGGGTTCAGCCTGCTGCCCCTTCAGAACTGAAGTGGTGCTCAGAGATCCTCCTCTCAGTCCAGCTGCAGGAAACCCAAGGCGGGGTGGGGATTTGGCCCCAGCTTGTTCCCGCCCCCCCCCCTTTCTGGAAGTCTCTCCTCTAATATACCCATGCCACTTCCTCCTCTGGCCCTCAGACCTCTACTCTATGTTCCTTCTCCAGACCCAGTTTCCTTTACAATGACCCCCTCAGGATCAAAGGAAGCCCTCAAGAATGACTCTCAGCCCACCCCACCCCTCAGGGGCAGTGGCACCCTTTTGGCATGGGGCAGATAGGCAAACCACAAAGCCTTCTTCTACCTGCTGGCCTTGGAGAGTAGTGGGGGGGGGGGACAGGGAGGAAAAGGAGGGGAAGGGAGGGACATTACAGTAGGTCGGGAAGGGTGCCTCAAGCCCTTCCGACCCCACACCTCAGCAGCGCCTCTCCCCTCCTCCCATCAGGCATTAGCTTCTCCCCTGCTGGGCAAGTCAGGCATCCTGGAAGGGAAAAGGTGAAGGTGCATTCTCGAAGCAGGGGCACAGGTGGGCAGGAGCAAAGGACTTGGCAGTTAGCCCAGCCCAGTGCCTCCATCCCCCTGATACCCTGTCCCCATGAGGCCACCGCCAGATGCTGCTGCTGCTGCCACCAGACAGCCATTCCCTGGGGAGTGGCACCAGGTCCTAACGCACCCCTGGTTGCCATGGCAGCAGGAGGGATTACACACCAGGACATTAACCCTGGGATGCAAGAGAGATTTAAAGGGACAGCTCCACCTCAAAACAGCCGACATCCCAGCCTTGATTCAAAGACGAGGGAGAGTCAAGTAAAGAGGGAAGAGAGGGTAGGGCGGCAGGTCTGGAGACTCCAGGGCTAAGTTCTCTAAACACCAAGCCCATGCCATAACCATGTATCTCCCAACCCATCCCATGCCCTCCACTTTACTAGAAGTAGAGTTGGGTCTCTGCAGGAATCCGCTCACACCATCTCCCCTCCACAATGACAATGGCCATGCTGGCCCACGGGGAAGGGTGCGAGGACACTGCTCGCATCACGCTGCAGGTCCCCAGGCTGGGATCTCCTGGGGAAGGGAGTGGGGAGAGGGAGGTGACCCTGACCTCAGAGGCAGGGCCACTGCTCTCTATCAGGCCTGTAGGAAGTGTAATGGCCACCAAAAGAGAAGAGGCAGACCCATCATTAGATTTTTGAGGCCAGGAGCCAATCCAGCCTGCGGTGGGCAGAGAGGGCTGCCTGCAGGAAGGGCCAAGACTCATAGTCTCAGGGTCTCACATCACCTTTTAACAGAAGAGGAAATAAGAGGTTAAGGAACCGGCTACTGTCCTCCTTCCTTTGGATATAGGAAGCCAGAAGTAGCCCGTGGCAGATATGAGGGTCCCCTAGGAGTCCTCAGAGGAAGCAGACCTGTACCCACGCCCCTAGTTTCCCTTCCCTGCCTGGCCTCCCGCTGCACCCCCACCATGCTCCCCATCAAGTGGCCTGCAGCAGGGAAGTCAAATTCCCCTCCCTCTACACCCCTGCCAGGCACTATTAATGGATTTACTGGGCAGACCCAGATTGAGAGGCCTTTAATCGAGGGCTCAGGGATGGGCTTAATTAACTCCTAAGCAGCTTATAGTGGGGCCCAGGCCAACTGGAGCAGAGGGAGAGCCCAGGGGGTTCAGCAGGCCGGACAGGAGGCAGGGACACTGAGTCCTCCACGCCTGCCAAAGCTGGGGGACATTAGTACAGTTCCTCTACTACATGGAGGAAAGGCCCTTCTTGGGGGACAAGGGTGTCACAGTTTAGGGTCTAGCCTACTCACAGCATCCTTCACTTTCCTGGTTCACTTTCTCAGAGGAGAGGGACAGGGGAGTCATTCTAACCAAACTGGGAGGCCTGGAATGTCTTGTAGACTCAGCAGCAGGACCCGGAGCAAGGGAAGGGGCGACACAGGCAGGAGGTCAGACAGAGCAGAGCAAAACCAGAGCAGATTACAGCCAGCCTAGCCTCTAGCACAGGGAACTTCACCTGGTGGGTCCCTGAATGCACAAGGGGCTCCATGAGCCCCCGGGGAGGAGAATGCAGATTTTGTGCACAGAAGCATCTGTCTATGACGAGGTGGGAGAATGCAGATTTTGTGCACAGAAGCATCTGTCTATGACGAGGGCCCGCCGCTGTCACCAGATTCTCAAAAAGGGATTCAGGACCAAGAAAAGTTAAGAGCGCTTCTCTCGTCCAATCGCCTCATGTCACAGATGGGAAAACCCAGGTCCTACAAAGGACTCCAGGTCACAGGCTAATTGAGGTAATAACCCAGCGCAGTAACTGAATATTCCTACGATAGGAATATCATCACGGCCTTTGAATTTCCCATCAACCTCTTGATAGAAGAGGAGACACAGGCCCCAAGAGGTTGAGTAATTTGCTCCTAAGGCTTTGGAGCTCCTCTGGGCAGCCCACCCCCTTGCCCTAAAACCTCCCACGGAATTGGGCCCAGGCTTCCTGAACTGGCATTCTCCGCACACAGCTCCTTATGCCCCAGCACACGTACACACACCGGTCGCTGGCACCTGCTGGTTTATCCCACCTGTCCGGTGGGCACCGCACTGTGGACGTCTCAGCCCCCAAGCTGTTCTGCTATAGTCCCTCCACTCCCAAGCAGTCCTCCGAGAGCTGGCTCCCCAACCAGCCTGGCCCCGTGCCATTGCCCTCCAGCAATACTGTGAGTGTCTCTGGGGCATTGCAAGCCCCTGCCCTCCATGGAGGTGAGTTGTGCTGCGTCTCCAGCCACACCCTGGAGCAGATGCAGCAGGGCCATAGAAGCTGCCAGAAGGAAAGCCTGAGTGGAGTTTATTCTTATAGGTAGCCAGGTAGCCGTGGACATGGACGTGCCAACTGCCATTCTCCACCCTCAGGTCCCTGCCTGGCCCTCTCTGAACCACTGATACAAACTGACCTCCTCAGCCCCTTCTTACCAGACTCAGAGTTGGTGGCAGCAACAGGCATGGTGAGGTCTGCAAGGGCTCTGGAGGTCTTTCCTGGAGAAGAGGAGGGAAACGAATGAGAAGGCACAAAGGCATGGCAATGGGGAAAAAACGGGGGGGGGCTCCCCTCAGGATCAGGGCATTCCCCAGAGACCAAATGATCCCACAGGAAGGCAGGAAGAGCAGAAATCACATCCCCATCCCTCGAAGGAGGAGGATGCGGAGGATCAGAGAGGTTAATTGCTTTGCCCAAGGTCACAAAGCTAATAAAAAGAGCTACAAGGAAAACCCAGCATTTTTACTGTCTCTGTCTGCCATCTGTCCTTTGTTGTGTTTTTTTTTTTGGGGGGGGGGGGGAGGGAGGAGGGCAG
>NW_027533264.1:420351-420801 GCF_008692635.1 Crocuta crocuta
AGGTAAGAGTCCAGAATTTGAGTCAAAAGCAGGAAAGATGGGCATTCCTAGGCTGTAAGCTGGGTGAAGTAAAAAACTACATCTGTTTTATTTTGCTTCTGGAACCTCTACCTAGCCAGTGTAGATGCTCTATAAACGTTTGCCTGTCTGGCTGACAGAAATGAAGTCATACCTTCCCAAGGCCTCTCTGACTTCCTCTTTCTCCCTTTTTAGCCCAGAGCTGGGACAAGGAAAGCCAGGGGCTCCCCATTCTCCGGGGTGCAAGGGAGCCACCCACTCCCTTTTCCTCCCTTTGCCTTCCTGGCCACTTGCTGCTGGAGAAAACCCTAATTCCCAGTTGCCGTGACAACTAGAGGCAGTGGCTCACAGCAGGGGTGGGGGAGAAGAGGGAAGCAGCTGGCAGCGCCCACTTTGGGACTGAATGCCTGCTGGGCCCTGGGCGTTGGGAAC
>NW_027533264.1:420835-423005 GCF_008692635.1 Crocuta crocuta
AGTCTTCCCAGAGGGACCAATACCAGATTTTACTAAAACCCTCCCACCCCCAGGCCAGAGCTGGTCACCTGAGCTCAAGTAGCCGAAATTACAAAGGCTGGGGGAAGACTTCCCTTCCTCCTGGATCTGCCCCAAAAGACACGGAAGAAAGGAGTTTTAGGGGAGAAGAAGGGCACCCCCGGTCAGGTTAGCACCCAGGCTGGGAGAAATGTCCAGCATCTACCGTGCCAGCCAGTGTCCCCCTCGCCATTCCCTGCTGTCCGGATTCTTTCCCTCACCCCCTCACCCCATCTAAAGTCCTGACACCTGGCACCTGGGACATTCTCCCCTGTCTCCCCGACAGTTATTGGCAGAGAGGATTCCAGACATCCTCCTTCCTTAGAGAGCAGAAGGTGAGAAGAAGCAGGGAAGATCCTGTCCCCTGGAGTCTTGCCCAGCCTGCCTGGGTTCTTCTGTGGGTAATCAGTTCCCACAGCATCGGCTAGCTCTTCCCCACCCCCACCCAGGCCTCTGGGAGGGCGGGGCCTGGCTTGTGCCCACATGAGAACAGTGCCAGGCAAGCCAGGCTGGCTCTGGGCCAAGGTCCGGGGCCCAGGCTTCTGGGAACGCGCACCTCGGCTTCCGAAAGCCTGGGCCTCGGTGTCCTCGCACCCCTACCTCCAGACTCTCCACACCACCCAGGGGCCGTAGGTGATGCGGACCTGCCGCGAGAAGGGGAGGTCCTCCCATCCACCCACCCCCTCCATGAGTACGCGTACAAAGAGACGTTGAGGAGAAAGGTCTGACAAAGGAGCTTTGAAGACCGATAGGTCGTGGGGAGGGGTAGACAGGCTGAAGGATGGGGGTCTAGAGACGTGCGGACCCGCACGCACCGACAATCCGACAGACCCAGCCCCACCAGCCCGACCCTAACCCGCTGGGCGCTAGGACCTGGGGGAAGGGGGGCGTGTTGCGAGCTATCAAAGAGGGCTCTTTGCGAGCGCGCCCGCGGGAGACTCGGGGATGAGGTCACTGAATGGATGCCCCCNCTCCTGGCACTGATCGCCTCCCAGGTCTCCAGGCCCTAACCCTGGCCTTCGACCCCGACCCACCCCGGCTACAGCCTGGGAGGCGGAAGAAGCAGCGCGCCCCCCTTCCCAGGACCCCCTCACCGGGAAGATTGGGGTGCTGACCTCCGCAGGGGGGTCTGAGGGGCCACGGGGACCCACGCAACCTCTGCCTCGCGCCCCCACCCCCCGGAAGCGCTAACAGCGCGGTTCTTACGTAATGCCCAGCTCCAAAGTCCCCCGAATCCGCGCAGCCCCCGAAGAGGCCTCGCGGATACCGGAGCCTCGCACGGCTCACCAGCCTCGGTGCCCGACGTCACTTTAGAGCCCTAACCGCGGGGGCAGCATCAAGGGGCCGCGGGATTTGATTTCTCCCTAGGAGCCCCCTGAGAGAGGAAGGGAGGAGGGAGGTGGAGAGGGAGGGGACGGACCTGAGGGAAAGGACCCGGGGGAACTGGACCCAGAAAATAGGGCTCCAAGTGCTGTACCTGCACGAAGAGGAAACCAGGGCCTCGGGGTGCGCGCTGGCCCAGGGGTCGGGGGGCTCCTACCTGCGCCCGGGGGAGCCCGTAGCTCGGTGCGGCTCCGGCGCAGCCCGGCTCTCCGCGTTTATTGCTTGTCAATCGCTACCCAGGCTCTTAAAGCGGCCAGGCCTCCTCTGCGCGAGGGGGCGGAGACCGAGAGGGGAGAGGAAGGGAGGGGGACACGCACCGCGCGGGAAAGGCCCGAGAAAGTAGTCTTCCCGGGCGGCTAGAGGGTAGGCGGGGAGGCAGTGGTTTGGGAGACACCGCACAGCCCAAGACCCTCTGCTGTCGTTCCACTCGGGGAAGCACAGGCTGGGACCTGTACCCACCGGCGTCCCTCGGCGCCCAGCGATCCCTTAAAAGGGCGATGGTGAAAAAGTGCTCCCTTCTCTCAGCGGAGACCCGCGGTCCAATTTCGGGCTTGCCTCGCCTTCCCACTCCCCCCCAACCCGCCCCTTCGCTGTCCTGCTCCCCGCTTCGGAAAAGGAAAAGGAGGAGTTTAGGGAGATCCCCAAGGGGCAAGAGACCATCCCCAGAGGGTCTCGGACTCAGGGGCAGCTTCGAAGGAATCGAATGGTGGATAACGGGATCCCAGACGCT
>NW_027533264.1:423120-437050 GCF_008692635.1 Crocuta crocuta
TGAAAGAATTTGCAAAAAAAAAAAAAAAAAGGGGGGGGTAATGTCTTCGAGGAGTAGTTTGAGATCTTATTTAAGTCTGGATCGGAGAGCTAGTCCAAACCCCTGTCTACGGGATACGAAAGAAGTAACTTGCTATCCTTCCAGAGTTCCATCTCAAGAAGTAAAGTGTTAAACCGAGTTCGTTGCCTGCCTTCGCCGGGCTCTGGCTCCACCCCAGACCTGCTAGTAAAAGATAGTGTATGGCCTTGAATACTTGGAGGTTCACCCTGGAGACCACCCTTGGTTCAAAGAGCCTAGCATTTGGCTAGGTTATCTCTCTGACCTCGGTGTTCTCCCACCCCCCTCTAATCGCCTTCCAGAATATTCTTTCTTGTTAGTTGGGATCCTAATATCAGAAATGGACCAAAGCTCCTGGCTGTCTCAGTGTTGGGGCCTGCGGCTCTTGATCTCTGGGTTGTGAGTTTGAGTCCCACTTTGAGTGTAGAGATTACCTAATAAAATCTTTAAAAAGAAAGAAAAAAGGGGGCTCTTGGGAGGCTCAGTCGGTCAACTGTCCGACTCTAGATTTCAGCTCAGATCATGATGCTCACGTGAGAACAAACCCTAAGTCCAGCTCTGTGCTGATAGCCAGCTTGGGATTCTTTTTCTCTCCCTTTCTCTCTCCCCCTCCCTGACTTGTGCATGCACACTCTCACTCTCAAAATAAACATTTTTAAAAAGAGAGAGAGAAAAATGGACTGCATCCTGGAATCTTACTTGGGAATCTCAGAAATGAGCTTGACTTGCAAATCCATCCAGGAAGCAGGAGACTGGCCCCGGGGCCCCAAGAGACTCAGTTCACCCCTGAGCTCTGGAGGGCTCTTGGTCATATAGGTATAGGGAAAAGCCACAACATAAGGCCAAAGTCTGCTGAAGAGACTGGGCATGGGTGCTCTCCGCCCTGACTGAGGAGAAGAAAAGTAGTTAGCGACCCCATATGGTGAAGACTGGAATTGCAGGCTTCAGTTTCCAACCAGAGGCTTGTAGAGCACGGTTTCCAACCCTCTCCTCAGCTCTCAAACCAGAAGAGCCTCCTAATTCAACTCAGAAAAAAAAAATCCACTTCCATTATGAAGGCTACCTACCACTGTCATCTGTCCATTTCTGGGCAGAGAATCACCCAGCTCATTGCATTTGGTGGGGAAGTGGAAGGATCTTGAATCCCTCCAAAATATTAATTACTTCTTCTCAATCAGGCAACTCTTATGCCATCACAACCCATAACAAACCTTCATTTCCATACAGGATCCTCAAGACAAGGTGGAATCCCAGACTCTGGCCCCACTAGGGAAGTGGAGCCAAATTTGTCATTTTTACCAGCTGCTTTCCCCATATGCACACTCCAGTAGTCAGTTAACAAGTATCTTTCTAAAAGGACCTTACAGAATGCCAGCCCCTCACATCTTTTTAGGATCTTACAATGGATAAGCGAATTCTCACAGCAGCCCGGTGAGGTTCTGGTGTGGGGAGAAGAATTTCTTAATGCAGAGTAGGATGCTCCTATTCTGTTTCAGACAAGGTGCAGGTTTCCATAATACCGAGTCAGATGCCAGCTCTCATGCCAGGTTCAGTGACTCCTCATCTCCTGGAGCTCAGTTTGGGGTCGAGATGGGGGAGGGGGGCAGTGCCTGATGGTATAGTTGAATGTCGTAACAGAGGTGCAGTAAGTGGTCCCAGGGATTAAGAGGTACTACTGGTGGGAGATAGAGTAGCTGAGAAGGGAAAGAGGTTGGAAGGTCCGCAATGCCCATTGTTCTGGGGTGGGGGGGGGGAAGGGGAGGGCGGGGAAGGGGACAGAGTCCTCTCTGTGGTCTGTAATGAGCTCCATCTTCCTCCCTGCCTCCGCAGGTCACAAGGGTGCAGGTAGTGTCTCTGCTTCCCCTAAAATCAAGGTTTCTCTCTGGTGGATGTTCATCCCGGGCCTTTGGAAATCAGGACACAGGGAGAAATAAAACTCAGAGCGGCTCTTCTGAATTTCAGGCCGATCCAGCCCGGTGTACAGTGACATTACACTGCCACTAAGGGCCAGCAGGGGCCGCCAACAGCTATGCCAAGTCTACTTAACACCCACCCGATCAGACCCCCACCCCTGCAACTTGCCAGTCTTGTTCTGGAAATTTTTCCTATTGGCTATATCTCTCAATAAAAAATAAAAATAAAAAAATAAAAAATAAAAGTTTGAAACTCTCACTGCATATATATGTGCGTGTGTTGTGTGTGTGTGTCCTAGGCCAGTTACATTACCTCTCTGGGTCTCAACTTTTTCATCTGTACAATGGGCATAACAGCCTCCACCTTGGGAGAGGACAGCTGTAGGGTGGCTGCCACAGTGCAAGGCACACAGAAAGTGCTCCGAAAATGTTCCCCGTTGGGTCTGGGTCAAACAGGCTCTAGCAAGGTGCCATCTGGGCAGTGGATGTTTAGTCTCTGCCCCTGGGTATCTGGTGTGCCCATAGCTGACCTCAGGTCCTCCTCGGGATGGGGCTTCCCAGGGCTGCTGGACCCCCAGGTATCTGGTGTGCATAGTATGTCCTCTTCCCGCTGCCCACACAACCATTAGTGGCATCATGCCCAGCCCTATCTGTGCCACCCACTTCTCTTCCTCCATTTCCCCCACCAGGGTGCCAAGGGCTTTGCTGTGGACACTGTATCGGGGGGGGCAGGAATAGGGCACCCATCACCAGAGTGGGGACGAACTTGCAAAAGGCAATGCGGACGCTAAGCGAGGGAGGGAGTCTTGCTAGCCACCCCAATCACCCAAATCCATTGCTGGAGACCCTCCTAAAGCAGTTATGCCTCGGACTGCTTCCCGGGGCCCCAGACAGGCAGGGATGAGGGGCCAAAGGGGGAGAGAGCGGAGGGAGGCTGTAGACAGTGGGAAAATATGCCCTGCGGACTGTGTGAGGCACTTGAGTCGTGTAGAGACAGAAAGAAAGGAGAGAGGAGCGTCCCTGCTTGAACTGGTGACCTGAAGGGGGCTGCATGTGCGGGCGTGCACGCACGCACTCATGCCCTGGGCCAAGGAAGCACTTGCAGAGTGGGCTGAGGCAGAGACAGAAGGTACAGGGGCCGTGGAGATCATTAGGGCGGCTCGCTGGGTGACTTCAGGCGAGTCGTTCGCCCTGGGCTGGGTAATATCCGTCTCATGTGTTCTGTGTAGACTGGATGGGATGACCCACATAAAAGTGCTTTGTGAACCATGGCAAGGGAGCCAGGTTACTCAGGACATGCCCTGGCCACGGCCCCTTCCCTAGGAGGCAGGGAGGCCCCAGCCCCAGATCCGTTCTCTGTCTCCCCCCCAACCCGACACACACAGCAACGGCTCTTTGCCCCCCAGCCCTGCTTGTTTTCAACTGCTCAGCTCCAAGCCTCCCCACCAGGACCTTCTCCTGCCCTCTGCATCGGGGTTTAGCCACACGGGGTGGGGGTGGGGTTCCCCTTGTGCGCTCTCCTCTCCGAGGTCACCACTTTCAGGGTCACAGCTAACACGCAAAGCCTGCTTGCCCTGAGCCGTCTCTGGTGCCTGCCGTTACACTTCTCTGCCAGCACCGATGTGCCCCAGCCTCCTACTTCCTTAGCCAGATGGCCAGATGGGCCCAATTCCACTCTCGATGGGGAAGGAGGGGAGATAGTACGGAATTAGGAGAAATGGGGTAGCTCGTTTCTTTCCACTGTGTCCGGGGCATTTGCCTATTCAGTTCACCTCACTGCTTAGATTTGCATCCTTTCATTTTTCAGAAAGCTTATTCATAATTCAAAGTTGTATCCGGCACTTGTGGGCTGCCGCTCTGGGCTCCAACCATCAGCCGCCCCACAGCTGCCATCGGTGAACCCTCCGCCAGGCACAGTTCCAGTCTCCTCGCACGTATACGTGCCTTTGATCCTCATAACAGTTTGTTGAGATGTGGACTACTATGGCCCCATTTTACAGATGAAGAACTGGGGTACACAGAGATTAAGCAATTGGCCTAAAGGCATTTCCACTGCTGAGCAGTGGAGCTGAGATTTTGCCCCAAATCCACCGTAGCTCCTGGACCTTGCTTCATAGGTACTATTTTTGGCTTTCATTTCTTCAAAGATGAAGAAATGAAAGGTTAGATGAGTTCAGTGACTTGCCTGCCCGGAACGCACAGCATGCAAGTGGCAGAGCGAAGCTTTAGCAGGTTTTGTTAGTAAAGAAACTTGCCTAGTTTTCCATAAATTATTCTCCCGTCTACAAAAATATGATAACTCACAAAACTGCTGCACTTACATAACATTTAAATTTGACTTAATTTAAGACAGTGCATAAAATTATCAGCATCACAAGAAATAAACATCTAGAAACAATTTGTAGTCTTTCTGGCTAATCCTTCGCTGTTATCCATCACAGCTTAAAGTAATCTTGAATTTATCTAGACTCGATTAAAGTACTTTTGGTAATGTGTCTTAAATCTTTTATGAACTTGGCATCTGAACCTGGCCTTGGGAACAGCTGAGCAGTTCTGCAGAGCGGCTAGCACTGATGCTCTAATGCAGGAGCCTTCTGGCTCCTCGAGCGCAGAAAACCTGGCTATTGGCCTTGGTTTTCTCATCTATAAAATGGGAGGTTGGGAGTTGGAATTCATTTCCTGAGTTCCCTTCCAACTCTGCCAAAATATGTATCCAAGCAGAGAGTCCCCACTCTGCTCATAAAGGGGATTAAAACCTTCTTTCTAACAGGGATTTCCAAGAGGTGGTATCTTGGTAGATAGCTCTTGATATATTAACTATTCCGTTCAATAACTACCTATTCCCACTATTGTGAGGTCCTTTGAAGATCATGACTATATCTTATATACAGGAGGGAAGGGGCCCAGGGAGGCTTCACAGAAGAGGAATTGCCAGGACTGAGTCCCACGTGGGACTGTCCCAGGCAGAAGAGTGGAAGACGCTCATTCCAGAAAGAAGGAGGAGCACGAGCAAGGGCTGGGGAGCGGGGAGTATGAAAGTGCAGAGCTGTTCAGGGGGCCACTGGAGTCTTAACAGGTGGAGTGTCAGACAGGTACGTTGAGGGAAGAACCCGTCCATGAGCAGGGGATGTGGTTAAAGAGAGTGGATGGAAATGCAAACATCCAGGACAGGGGAGCGATAAACTGATTGTGGTACATCCTCATCAAGGAACAGTACTACTTGGCAATAAAAAAGAACAAACGGGGGCACCTGGGTGGCTCAGTGGGTTAAGCCTCCGACTTCGGCTCAGGTCATGATCTCCCAGTTTGTGGGTTCGAGCCCCGTGTCGGGCTCTTGGCTGACAGCTCAGAACCTGGAGCCTGCTTCGAATACTGGTGTCTGTCTCTCTCTCTGCCTCCCCCTGCTCACTTTCTCTCTCTCTCTCAAAAATAAATAAACATTAAAAATTTTTTTAAAAAAGAACAAATGGCTGATATGCCTGGCCATACCGAGGAATGTCAAAAACATTATGTTGAGTGAAAGAAGCCAGACACAAAAAGAACAGACTGATGCCATTCACGTGAAGTCTAAAACAGGCAGAATGAATCTATAGAGATCAAATCAGTCATCATTTGGGGCCAGATGAACTGGAAAGGGGCAGGAGCGAACCAGCTCAGGCGATGGAAACGTTCTGCATCTTGACCGTGGGGCTGGTTACGCATTTGTCTAAACTCATCCGACTGTACACTTCAAACAGACGAATTTTATTGTGTTTAAATTACTTCTATAAAGTTGTTTTTGAAAGTTTTGTTTTTAATTGGGCTGTGGTAGCATTGTGAACGACTTCAAACGTCATGCTAAGAAATTTGGGTTTAATCCAGGAAATAATGGAAGGTTTGTTAGCTGAAGGTTTTTCAGTTTGCTTTGGTTTGGCTTGGTAGCAAGTAAAAATCCAATTTAAGATGGATTAAATGAAAGAGGGGATTTCTCTGAAGAGTCCTGGAGCAACTCACAAAACTCAAGGAGGACTTGGGGCCGGAAGCCTGAGGACCCTTCTCTCAGCTTCATCTCCCAAGAGCCCCAAGACCTAGCTTTGGTGTTTCTCCCCGTGCCTGAGGACACCGCGCTCAGAGAAGCAAAGTGACTTGTCCAGGGACACGCAGCCAACCAGCTACATGTCAGGCGTGGAGCCCAGGTCACTCTGATACCAGTGCCTGTGTCTTGACCACCAGACCTGGAGGAACAGGGAAGAGTTTACTCAAAAAGGTTTCTAGGAGAAACAGAGCCAAGCAGATGGAGGGGGGAACGGGTGCAGAGCATGATGAGAAACCCCACTCAGAGCCAGGAGTGGCTGACAGGCCAAGGGACTGGGAAGTGGTTTAGGGGGGACTCCGAACTGCAGATGGCCTGAATCCCGAGGGACAGAGACGGGGTAGCTGTCCAAGAAGATGACTGCTTCCCCAGATCCGAGACAGTCCTGAGCTTGCGTCTGAGCCCCACTCATATTTATGAGTCGTCTCATAACTTCTCTGAGTCTGTTTCCTCAAAGGCAAAAGGAGTTGAGGATGCCTGCAAAGTGTCACTAAAACTTACAAACGCTGCAACAGAGGGCTTCTCCCGGTAACTGGTATGAGCCACTGCAGTGACAACCAGTTATTAGTATATAAATATGGACTCTACAGGGCTGTTATAATACTTTGTGATTGTGATAATAATACTCAGTGCTTTCTGCCTCCTGCCCCAGCCTGCTCACCCCATCAAGCATTTGCTCTTCTTCTGTGCCAAGAAGGAGGGTAGATGAACACCATCTCCCAAAATTTGACAGTTCCTGGAATGAGTGAGGGGGTCGAAGAGAGTGAGGGACAGAGAGTCCTCGGTNTGCTCCGAAAATGTTCCCCGTTGGGTCTGGGTCAAACAGGCTCTAGCAAGGTGCCATCTGGGCAGTGGATGTTTAGTCTCTGCCCCTGGGTATCTGGTGTGCCCATAGCTGACCTCAGGTCCTCCTCGGGATGGGGCTTCCCAGGGCTGCTGGACCCCCAGGTATCTGGTGTGCATAGTATGTCCTCTTCCCGCTGCCCACACAACCATTAGTGGCATCATGCCCAGCCCTATCTGTGCCACCCACTTCTCTTCCTCCATTTCCCCCACCAGGGTGCCAAGGGCTTTGCTGTGGACACTGTATCGGGGGGGGGGGGCAGGAATAGGGCACCCATCACCAGAGTGGGGATGAACTTGCAACAGGCAATGCGGACGCTAAGCGAGGGAGGGAGTCTTGCTAGCCACCCCAATCACCCAAATCCATTGCTGGAGACCCTCCTAAAGCAGTTATGCCTCGGACTGCTTCCCGGGGCCCCAGACAGGCAGGGATGAGGGGCCAAAGGGGGAGAGAGCGGAGGGAGGCTGTAGACAGTGGGAAAATATGCCCTGCGGACTGTGTGAGGCACTTGAGTCGTGTAGAGACAGAAAGAAAGGAGAGAGGAGCGTCCCTGCTTGAACTGGTGACCTGAAGGGGGCTGCATGTGCGGGCGTGCACGCACGCACTCATGCCCTGGGCCAAGGAAGCACTTGCAGAGTGGGTTGAGGCAGAGACAGAAGGTACAGGGGCCGTGGAGATCATTAGGGCGGCTCGCTGGGTGACTTCAGGCGAGTCGTTCGCCCTGGGCTGGGTAATATCCGTCTCATGTGTTCTGTGTAGACTGGATGGGATGACCCACATAAAAGTGCTTTGTGAACCATGGCAAGGGAGCCAGGTTACTCAGGACATGCCCTGGCCACGGCCCCTTCCCTAGGAGGCAGGGAGGCCCCAGCCCCAGATCCGTTCTCTGTCTCCCCCCCAACCCGACACACACAGCAACGGCTCTTTGCCCCCCAGCCCTGCTTGTTTTCAACTGCTCAGCTCCAAGCCTCCCCACCAGGACCTTCTCCTGCCCTCTGCATCGGGGTTTAGCCACACGGGGTGGGGGTGGGGTTCCCCTTGTGCGCTCTCCTCTCCGAGGTCACCACTTTCAGGGTCACAGCTAACACGCAAAGCCTGCTTGCCCTGAGCCGTCTCTGGTGCCTGCCGTTACACTTCTCTGCCAGCACCGATGTGCCCCAGCCTCCTACTTCCTTAGCCAGATGGCCAGATGGGCCCAATTCCACTCTCGATGGGGAAGGAGGGGAGATAGTACGGAATTAGGAGAAATGGGGTAGCTCGTTTCTTTCCACTGTGTCCGGGGCATTTGCCTATTCAGTTCACCTCACTGCTTAGATTTGCATCCTTTCATTTTTCAGAAAGCTTATTCATAATTCAAAGTTGTATCCGGCACTTGTGGGCTGCCGCTCTGGGCTCCAACCATCAGCCGCCCCACAGCTGCCATCGGTGAACCCTCCGCCAGGCACAGTTCCAGTCTCCTCGCACGTATACGTGCCTTTGATCCTCATAACAGTTTGTTGAGATGTGGACTACTATGGCCCCATTTTACAGATGAAGAACTGGGGTACACAGAGATTAAGCAATTGGCCTAAAGGCATTTCCACTGCTGAGCAGTGGAGCTGAGATTTTGCCCCAAATCCACCGTAGCTCCTGGACCTTGCTTCATAGGTACTATTTTTGGCTTTCATTTCTTCAAAGATGAAGAAATGAAAGGTTAGATGAGTTCAGTGACTTGCCTGCCCGGAACGCACAGCATGCAAGTGGCAGAGCGAAGCTTTAGCAGGTTTTGTTAGTAAAGAAACTTGCCTAGTTTTCCATAAATTATTCTCCCGTCTACAAAAATATGATAACTCACAAAACTGCTGCACTTACATAACATTTAAATTTGACTTAATTTAAGACAGTGCATAAAATTATCAGCATCACAAGAAATAAACATCTAGAAACAATTTGTAGTCTTTCTGGCTAATCCTTCGCTGTTATCCATCACAGCTTAAAGTAATCTTGAATTTATCTAGACTCGATTAAAGTACTTTTGGTAATGTGTCTTAAATCTTTTATGAACTTGGCATCTGAACCTGGCCTTGGGAACAGCTGAGCAGTTCTGCAGAGCGGCTAGCACTGATGCTCTAATGCAGGAGCCTTCTGGCTCCTCGAGCGCAGAAAACCTGGCTATTGGCCTTGGTTTTCTCATCTATAAAATGGGAGGTTGGGAGTTGGAATTCATTTCCTGAGTTCCCTTCCAACTCTGCCAAAATATGTATCCAAGCAGAGAGTCCCCACTCTGCTCATAAAGGGGATTAAAACCTTCTTTCTAACAGGGATTTCCAAGAGGTGGTATCTTGGTAGATAGCTCTTGATATATTAACTATTCCGTTCAATAACTACCTATTCCCACTATTGTGAGGTCCTTTGAAGATCATGACTATATCTTATATACAGGAGGGAAGGGGCCCAGGGAGGCTTCACAGAAGAGGAATTGCCAGGACTGAGTCCCACGTGGGACTGTCCCAGGCAGAAGAGTGGAAGACGCTCATTCCAGAAAGAAGGAGGAGCACGAGCAAGGGCTGGGGGGCGGGGAGTATGAAAGTGCAGAGCTGTTCAGGGGGCCACTGGAGTCTTAACAGGTGGAGTGTCAGACAGGTACGTTGAGGGAAGAACCCGTCCATGAGCAGGGGATGTGGTTAAAGAGAGTGGATGGAAATGCAAACATCCAGGACAGGGGAGCGATAAACTGATTGTGGTACATCCTCATCAAGGAACAGTACTACTTGGCAATAAAAAAGAACAAACGGGGGCACCTGGGTGGCTCAGTGGGTTAAGCCTCCGACTTCGGCTCAGGTCATGATCTCCCAGTTTGTGGGTTCGAGCCCCGTGTCGGGCTCTTGGCTGACAGCTCAGAACCTGGAGCCTGCTTCGAATACTGGTGTCTGTCTCTCTCTCTGCCTCCCCCTGCTCACTTTCTCTCTCTCTCTCAAAAATAAATAAACATTAAAAATTTTTTTAAAAAAGAACAAATGGCTGATATGCCTGGCCATACCGAGGAATGTCAAAAACATTATGTTGAGTGAAAGAAGCCAGACACAAAAAGAACAGACTGATGCCATTCACGTGAAGTCTAAAACAGGCAGAATGAATCTATAGAGATCAAATCAGTCATCATTTGGGGCCAGATGAACTGGAAAGGGGCAGGAGCGAACCAGCTCAGGCGATGGAAACGTTCTGCATCTTGACCGTGGGGCTGGTTACGCATTTGTCTAAACTCATCCGACTGTACACTTCAAACAGACGAATTTTATTGTGTTTAAATTACTTCTATAAAGTTGTTTTTGAAAGTTTTGTTTTTAATTGGGCTGTGGTAGCATTGTGAACGACTTCAAACGTCATGCTAAGAAATTTGGGTTTAATCCAGGAAATAATGGAAGGTTTGTTAGCTGAAGGTTTTTCAGTTTGCTTTGGTTTGGCTTGGTAGCAAGTAAAAATCCAATTTAAGATGGATTAAATGAAAGAGGGGATTTCTCTGAAGAGTCCTGGAGCAACTCACAAAACTCAAGGAGGACTTGGGGCCGGAAGCCTGAGGACCCTTCTCTCAGCTTCATCTCCCAAGAGCCCCAAGACCTAGCTTTGGTGTTTCTCCCCGTGCCTGAGGACACCGCGCTCAGAGAAGCAAAGTGACTTGTCCAGGGACACGCAGCCAACCAGCTACATGTCAGGCGTGGAGCCCAGGTCACTCTGATACCAGTGCCTGTGTCTTGACCACCAGACCTGGAGGAACAGGGAAGAGTTTACTCAAAAAGGTTTCTAGGAGAAACAGAGCCAAGCAGATGGAGGGGGGAACGGGTGCAGAGCATGATGAGAAACCCCACTCAGAGCCAGGAGTGGCTGACAGGCCAAGGGACTGGGAAGTGGTTTAGGGGGGACTCCGAACTGCAGATGGCCTGAATCCCGAGGGACAGAGACGGGGTAGCTGTCCAAGAAGATGACTGCTTCCCCAGATCCGAGACAGTCCTGAGCTTGCGTCTGAGCCCCACTCATATTTATGAGTCATCTCATAACTTCTCTGAGTCTGTTTCCTCAAAGGCAAAAGGAGTTGAGGATGCCTGCAAAGTGTCACTAAAACTTACAAACGCTGCAACAGAGGGCTTCTCCCGGTAACTGGTATGAGCCACTGCAGTGACAACCAGTTATTAGTATATAAATATGGACTCTACAGGG
Organism: Crocuta crocuta; assembly: GCF_008692635.1. NCBI lineage: Eukaryota > Metazoa > Chordata > Mammalia > Carnivora > Hyaenidae > Crocuta > Crocuta crocuta. The sequence continues at coordinate 434,201 of NW_027533264.1, forward strand.
CTGTTATAATACTTTGTGATTGTGATAATAATACTCAGTGCTTTCTGCCTCCTGCCCCAGCCTGCTCACCCCATCAAGCATTTGCTCTTCTTCTGTGCCAAGAAGGAGGGTAGATGAACACCATCTCCCAAAATTTGACAGTTCCTGGAATGAGTGAGGGGGTCGAAGAGAGTGAGGGACAGAGAGTCCTCGGTAACTGTGGAAAAGCCTTGGGGTTTGTGAAGGCAGCTTGGGTCCTCAAAGCCAAGGCTACAAGAGGACACATCATCTGAGCTCTTTTAGGAATGGGGTCATCAACAGTGGGCTTGTGCCCAAGTGAAATAAAAGGGTGCCTGGGTGACTCAGTCAGTTAAGCATCCAACTCTTAACTCGTGGGTTTGAGCCACACGTCAGGCTCTGTGCTGACAGCACGGAGCCTACTTGGGAGTCTCTCTCTGCTCTGCCGTCGCTCGAGCTTGGGCATGCTAGCTCTCTCTCTCTCCCTCTCTCTCTCAAAATAAATAAATAAACTTTAAAAAAAAAAAAAGACACTATATCTATGTCTCTCCTCCCAATGTGTACGATGGAGTTTTATCATAGGAATCTCATTTCTTTTTCTTGAGAATCTCGGCTCCGTGGAAATAAAGTCCTGTCCCACTTGGCTACCAAGACATCACATAAACTTCAAAGACATGGACATTGAGTTTCTCATCCCTCCCACCAAGGGAGACGTGAAGAGCGGGGGAGAGGGTGCCTTCCTGAGCGGAGGAGCTCACATACGTCATCATTGAGAGCTAGGAGCTGCTCAAGGGCTTCAGCTCCATCATCCCACTCAACACTCACAACAGCCCTAAGGCTATTGGTGCGAGCAGCCCCATTTCACAGATGTGGATGCGGAGGCTCAGTGGAGATAATGTCCCTTGATCAGGATCACACAGCCAGGAAGTGGTAAAGCGAGGAGTCCTACCCAGAAGCCCCTGCTCTTCCTACTGTGTCCCTTCATGGGGGGGACAGGGGTTGGCATGAAAAAGCTTCAGCCCACTTTTTACAACCCCGCCCCAGAAAAACAGCAATGTTGAGCAGGTAGAGAGACCCTGACAGGCCGCACAGCCAAAGCTCTGTGACCTGAGGCAGCTCCAGGCCTGAGTTCATCATCATTCATCATTCAGCAGCCGAGGCCCACCCCATGTCAGAAAGCTCTGCGGGCCTCCCGTCAGGGTCTCGGAGGCGGCTGGACAAGCCAGGGAAATCTCCAGGGTGAGCAGTGCGGCCTGCAGTCTGAAGGCAGAAACCCTAACTTCACCCCTGCTTCTGCCAGCAGCTCTGAAGCCGGGAGTAGGGGTGCCGAGGCCCCAGCTGGGTGGGCAGGGCACCTGGTCTCTCAGCAGAGCCCCCTCCCTGGGCAAAGCACAGCCCCTTCTCCACCCCAGAGACAGTCCCTCCCTAGGATCTTTAGACTCATAGCAAAACGCGGCCATACNGCTACAAGAGGACACATCATCTGAGCTCTTTTAGGAATGGGGTCATCAACAGTGGGCTTGTGCCGAAGTGAAATAAAAGGGCGCCTGGGTGACTCAGTCAGTTAAGCATCCAACTCTTAACTCGTGGGTTTGAGCCACACGTCAGGCTCTGTGCTGACAGCACGGAGCCTACTTGGGAGTCTCTCTCTGCTCTGCCGTCGCTCAAGCTTGGGCATGCTAGCTCTCTCTCTCTCGCTCTCTCTCTCAAAATAAATAAATAAACTTAAAAAAAAAAAGACACTATATCTATGTCTCTCCTCCCAATGTGTACGATGGAGTTTTATCATAGGAATCTCATTTCTTTTTCTTGAGAATCTCGGCTCCGTGGAAATAAAGTCCTGTCCCACTTGGCTACCAAGACATCACATAAACTTCAAAGACATGGACATTGAGTTTCTCATCCCTCCCACCAAGGGAGACGTGAAGAGCGGGGGAGAGGGTGCCTTCCTGAGCGGAGGAGCTCACATACGTCATCATTGAGAGCTAGGAGCTGCTCAAGGGCTTCAGCTCCATCATCCCACTCAACACTCACAACAGCCCTAAGGCTATTGGTGCGAGCAGCCCCATTTCACAGATGTGGATGCGGAGGCTCAGTGGAGATAATGTCCCTTGATCAGGATCACACAGCCAGGAAGTGGTAAAGCGAGGAGTCCTACCCAGAAGCCCCTGCTCTTCCTACTGTGTCCCTTCATGGGGGGGACAGGGGTTGGCATGAAAAAGCTTCAGCCCACTTTTTACAACCCCGCCCCAGAAAAACAGCAATGTTGAGCAGGTAGAGAGACCCTGACAGGCCGCACAGCCAAAGCTCTGTGACCTGAGGCAGCTCCAGGCCTGAGTTCATCATCATTCATCATTCAGCAGCCGAGGCCCACCCCATGTCAGAAAGCTCTGCGGGCCTCCCGTCAGGGTCTCGGAGGCGGCTGGACAAGCCAGGGAAATCTCCAGGGTGAGCAGTGCGGCCTGCAGTCTGAAGGCAGAAACCCTAACTTCACCCCTGCTTCTGCCAGCAGCTCTGAAGCCGGGAGTAGGGGTGCCGAGGCCCCAGCTGGGTGGGCAGGGCACCTGGTCTCTCAGCAGAGCCCCCTCCCTGGGCAAAGCACAGCCCCTTCTCCACCCCAGAGACAGTCCCTCCCTAGGATCTTTAGACTCATAGCAAAACGCGGCCATACTGCCAGTGCCTCCCGCCTGCGCCGCCCACACCTATGCGCCCCCTGGCAGGAGCTGCGCCCTGGTCGGGACAGCTGAGAGCCCATGTGCGTCCACCCCCACTTTCTCCCTGTTCCCAGCTCCCAGGTTATGACACAGGGGCAGGAGGAGGCCAAGCTGGGGGGACGGGGCGGGGCCCTGAGTT
>NW_027533264.1:437071-437773 GCF_008692635.1 Crocuta crocuta
AGTTGGGGGGGGAGGGGGCGTGGATCTGAAGGAATATAAAGAGCCCCGGAGGTCCTTGACAGATACCCTTTGGCTGTGCCGCTCTGCACCTGCCCAGAACTATGGTAATGTCTGATGGCCAAGTCCAGGACCCCTGTCAGCTGTGCTCTCCAGGAGCTTGGGGATGGAGGCTGGCACTGAGGGCCCTTCCCCAGGGCACTAAGGGCATGAAGGAGTGAGGCCAGGGCAGCCCCCCTCTGCCAATCCGATGGCCAGGACAAGCTGCCAGGATTTCCTGTCCCTGCTTTGCGGGGTGGGGATGAGGGGAGTTCCTGGTCAAGAAAGGGTTGAGCGTCCCAGAGGCTCTGGACAGTGTGAGTTAAGTGAATGGGCATCATAGCAGGTGAATCATCAATGTGCCCATGGGTTACCAGCACAAAATTCTCTGCACAGCTGGGGGCATATGTGGGGATCCCTGGGCTGGCACTCCAGTAGGTGGCTGTATTAGTCATTCATTTTTTTAAAATATTTATTTATTTTTGAGAGAGAGGCAGAATGCAAGCAGGGGAGGTGCAGGGGAGAGGCAGAGAGANCTGAGTAACCAGGCGCCCCTATTGGTCATTCATTTAACATGTTTTGTTGAGCACCTGTGAAGCGTCCGGCACTGTTCTAGGTGCTTGTGCTACATCAGTGAGCAAAACAGGCAAAAAGCTCAGGTGTTAT
>NW_027533264.1:437787-437930 GCF_008692635.1 Crocuta crocuta
GAAGGGATGGGTTGCAACTTTAAACAGGGGGTCAGCGTAGGACCCTTTTAGGAGGTTGATTTTGAGCCGCTGCGAGAGGAGGGGAGGAAGTTGGCCGCGCAGAGACCTGGAGGAAGTCCTCCAGGCAGAGAACCGCCTGGAAT
>NW_027533264.1:438160-441337 GCF_008692635.1 Crocuta crocuta
CCCCGCATTCCCCGTGTCCCCGGTGCTTCGTGCGCTTATGTGCATCACTGCGCATGTCCCACTGCATACCATTCGGCCGGGACACCTGGGCACCGGGCAGTCCCTGTGTGCGTCCCGGAGGGAGCCGCGCGCCCCGGAATGTGAGCGCAGGTGCCGGGCTCAGCCACCCAGCCACGGGTCATCCCCCGGGGGGGAAGGGAGGTCACGTGACACCCGGCGAATCTGTCTGCTCTCCCCTCCCCAGACGCCTGCTCTGCGCTGCGCGTGCGCGCTGGCCCTGCTGTGCCGGGTGCCGCCGCTGCTGCGGCCNATGCCTGGCTCAAGCCTCCTCGCTGACCGGCTTTACCTCTTGCCTGCCCACCTCCCCCACCCCCAGTGAGAACAATAAAGAGAAATCTTTCTACTGCTTTGGTGACTTCTGGGGAGTGACTTCTGGGGGCTATAGGCAGAAGGGGACCTGTCCCTCAAGGGGGAGAGGGGACCCTGGAGCGCCTGCTGTGAGAAAAAAAGACTGCAGGTCTTCCCCGCCTCCTCCCTGCAGCCCAGTCACCTGCCCGCACCTTACACACATACGCTCCCTGGGGAGAGGGGTCTGTAACTAGAGGGCGAGCAGAGGTGAGAGGAGTGGGTCTCAGCAACCTCATAGGAGGGGCTTCAGCCACGACCTTCTCTCCAACCACGCACGCGAGCTTTGATGCTAGCCCGGATGTCTGTGTTGGCAGCGGAACAAGCCGCAGTGCCTTTGCTTGCCCCTCAGGGTAAAATGTCCTGCTTCTTCCTGCGGGTCCTCCTCAGCCCATCTGGCAATGACCAGAGCAGGGCAACAGGGAGGAGCGCAGCCAGGGCCTGTGAGAAGCTGGGGGTGAGGGTGGCACTACTCCCGTCTGGGGGCTGGTGGCCATCGGAGGGCCTGGCAGTGGCAGTGGCAAGGGCAAGTGTGTCCTGAGCAAGATCCTAATTCCTGCTCCCGGGAAGTGTCTACCTTTCTCCCTGCTCAGAGCCTATCCCCGTAGCTGCCAGAGAAAATTCTGGGGCTTCCACCCCCGTCATCCAAACTCAGACTTTGTTCTGCTGAAACCAGCCCGCTCCCATCCCCCCTCTCGGGGCTGAGAATCACCCCCCGCCCTGCATTTGCCTCATAGCTGCGTCCCCTCCAGCCCGGTGCCTTTTTAGGGCCTGGTTCCACTTTCACACATTCCAGACACAGCCAGGCTTGAGGGGAAACACGTTTGTGGTGTCTCTGTCTTGGGGTCAGTGTGAGGTGCTGAGCCCAGGAAGGTGGACCCTGTCATCCGCCAGATCCACAACCCCATCACTTCCGGCGGAACATGTCTGGAGGCGAAAGAGGCTATTCCAAGAACTGATTTTGTTTTAATTTTTTAAAATGTTTTTTAGATTTATTTTTGAGAGAGAGAGAGAGAGACAGCGTGAGCAGGGGAGGGTCAGAGAGAGAGGGAGACACAGAATCCGAAGCAGGCTCCAGGCTCTGAGAGAGCTGCCAGCACAGAGCCCGACGTGGGGCTCGAACCCACGAACTGTGAGATCATGACCTGAGCTGAAGTCAGGAAGTCAGGATGCTTAACCGACTGAGCCACCCAGGCGCTCCTCCAGGAACTGATTCTAATTGTCTCTTCAGGACCCACCTCTGCTATGACAGGTGCTTCCAGCCCCAGGAAAAGGGAAAGAGACACGCTCCCTCCCTCCCAGTCTCTCTTGCTCTCTGTCTCTCTGTCACACAACACACACACACACACACACACTACCCCATCCCCACCTACTCAGGGTGCCCAAGAAGGGCAGGGGCTGGAGAACGCCACCAGACCCGAGCCTCATCCTCAGTGCAGGCCTCCCTGGGGCAAGATCCGGGGCCTCAGGCTCTGGAACCAGAGCGTGGAAGCCACAGACCGGACTCCTGGGGGGTGGCTGGGACTCTCAGCTAATCCAGCCTCCTTCCAGAAGGCCGAACGTCCCCAGCGGCCACCCCTCCTGCAGCGGCTACACCAGGTCCTACACCGGGACTCCACTACTTCTTAGGATGAGTCCTCTCTACGTTTCTGGTTCTTCTAAGAGGGTTCCTTGTTGTCACCAAAAGCCTGCCCTCTGGAGCCGCATCCAGGAGCCGAGTGGAGTCACCCTCTTCTGGAAAGCGCAGCTTCACGTGTTTGAAACACACGTTTCTTCATTTACTAAGCACCTACCAGGGTCGAGGACCACGCTAAGTGCTTTCTACACGTTATTTCGCGTCACGCTCACTACCACCCTGTCATTTCTCCTGCTCTACGGATGAGGAAGCTGACGTTCAGAGAGGTTATCCCCCTGCCCCAAAGCGCACAGACAGGAAGTGGCGGATCCTGGAATCGGACCCAAGTTCAACTGATTCTATAGTCAGTGCCGTGGCCCCGTATTATTAGCTTGCTATCTGTGCAGGGTCTTGGATGAGGGGCTGCACCACTCTGAGCCTCGGTTTCGTCTTCTGGAGAATGAGGATAACAGTATCTCCCTCACCCGCCGGATTGTTGGGAGGGCTGAATGTGCCTTTTCCCAACAGTCTGCACACGACTCCGTCTCCAGATCCCTCCCCGTCACTGGCCCGTGCTTCTGCTGGGCCCCATGCTCCCCCCGCCCCCACCCCGATGAGCCGTGCTTCTACTGAACATTCATAGTGACACGTCTCTGACCAGTCCAGGGGAGGGTGGCTCTGATGCTACTGATGCAACTGGTGACTTAGCACCAGTCATTCCACAGGCCTGGGCCGTCGCCCCTGCCCCTGTGTCAAGGACACTGTAGTATAAATTAGTACTTCACCTATTGCCTGGGCAAGAGGAAAGAATTGGTGGGAGAGAGGGTATGTTTAGGGACAGGGCTGTCATCAGACTGTTGACCAGGAAAGTCTGAAGTGTTGAAATGGGAAGATTCAAGCCTCACTGACTTGCTGAATGGCCTTGAAGGAGTCCCTGCCTCCCCCTGGGCCCGCCCCTCTGTGAGGTGGGGAAGAGTAGCCAAAGGGCTCTGAGGCCCCTACAGATGTTCTGGATCATGGACAATACCCTCCTTTCCCTTCTTTGCCTCCCTCCCCTCCCCCTTTCTCTCCTGAGCATGCGGCCTGCCCCTGCCCCCAAAGGGGTCCACAGAGACACAGAGATGCTATGACTTTGATTTGCTTTATTTAGTCTTGGG
>NW_027533264.1:441440-455008 GCF_008692635.1 Crocuta crocuta
GGGGGAGCAGGGAGCGAGCTTTGGCCACTGCCAAGGGCACAGAGGGGAGAGCTGGGCCAGCACTGCCCTTGGAGTCAGAGGAAGCAGGCGGTGGCATTACCCGTCCATCGGGCTGCGTTCCCTATGAGGGGAGGGCAGGATATAGTGGAGATGGACACGTCAGGCCAGCCCTGGGCCTGTGTTCTCCCCTCCCCCACCCCCATTTCAGCCCCAGGGAACTGGGCACACACGGGGGGAAGCAAACCTGCCTGGCGGCAGCTGCATGGGGGGAGCCCCACTCCAAGATGTCCAGTGTTTCTTCTCGGTCCCTTTTCCCGTACCTGGGAGGGGAGAGGCGGAGGGCGGGAAGACCCGTGCCCAGGGGCCAGCCCGCCGGCCTCATGCCTACCCTTGGGCACCATCCCACCCAGGGCCAGTAGAGACTTTTCCCCAAGAGCAAGGAAGGGGCTGGGCTCGTGGGCCAGGCCGCAGGGACGGGGGTCTCGCTCCCTCTCGCTCTCGCGCACACCTGGGCCGGGTCAGCATGTTGATGTATCTGCGGAGTTCAGCCGCGTACTGGGCCATCTGCTCCGGCGTGGCATTGTCCCCCGGGTACACTGGCTCCAGCGGGGCCCCCCGGGCACCCAGCGGTGGCTGCAGCAACAGAGCCACACAGGCAGACAGGAGCAGCAGCAAGAGGCAGCGGCCGGCGACAGGCATCTGCGGAACAAGGAGCGGGCAGGTAGAGGCAGAACGGAGCCCGCTTGCCCGAACCCGGGACCCATCGCCCATTTCTCCAAGCCTGGGGACGAAGAGGCAGAGTGAAGGGCTATTCGGACCCGACTGTCCCACCTGCTAGACACTGTCCCCAGTGAGCACGGCCGGCTGGGCCATGAGCTGCCCAGCAGCCAGACCTCAGCCAGGCCCTTGGCACAGTCGAGGCAGAGAAGGTGGGGGACACGAGACAGGAGACCCAGGACTGGTGACATCCAGGGCCTTGTGGCTCAGAGGAGACAGACACAGGGTGGGATGATGCGGTCTGAGGAGGAGACGCGGTGGGTGCTCACTGACTGAATGGGAGCACACAGAATGAACTTGGGAACTCAAGGAGGGAAACCCACCCCTATGGGTCTGCCACCCCCCTCCCCCACCACGGTAGACATCCAGGTACAGGTCCCAGGGAGGACGCCGTTGCCTGTGTCACCCTTAGCCAATAGACATGGTTGCACACTCGGACCCCGTCACCCACGAGGTCACAGTACTCACATTTGTGCGCATGGCCACCACCCACTCCCCACACACCATTTCTGCCTTCTAGTCAGCAGACTGGTCTTCCAGATGTAGAGCCAGATGTAGAGCCAGCCCCAAGCAGGCCCTCAGACCTCGCGACACCCACCCCTGCTCTGCAAAACAGCAAGTCCTCCCTGCCCCACCCCCCAGGCTCAAGGAGCCTGCCGAGGCTGGCCTAAACCCCGGCGGAGACCACTTACCCTGAGTCCTGAGTGAGCGGGCGCTGATGGGTGCCCTGGCCCTCAGCCGTACCCCCTTTATAGTCCTCAGCCCCCCCGGAGTCCCCACCTCCTGTCAGCCTCTCTCGCTCCCCTGCCTTCACCCCTCCTCCCACCGTCTCCCTGGTACCCACAATGCCAGCACTGGGGCCAGGCCTGGGAGGGGGGCAGGGCAGCGTTGTGGGTGCCGGACCAGCGGCGTAACAGTGAACCGCGGTAAGTCTCCTGTGGGCCCCTCCCGCCTCTGGGCACCAGCACAGGCTTGGTGGGTTCCAGGACCCCAGGATGACTGAAGGGCTCCGGTGGAAGGCCCTGGACAGCTCCCCAGGCCTCCCAGGGAGTAACTGGAATTCTCAAAGGAAATCCCTCAGCGTGTAAGATTGAGGCTGTGGCTGGGAGACTTCAGGACAGAGTCTGGACTTCCTTTCCAGGCCGTGTCTAGAACCAAGTGGGAACAGGAGCGGATCCTTAGGTAACTAGGCAGTGTGGGAAGGAGTGGGGGCCTAGGCAGCGCGAAGCCCACTCCCCGCCCGTGTTGAGTGTGAGCACGAGCACCGTTGTGACTGGGGTCAGGGGAATCGGATCTGCGTGAGGGTAGCCGGTGCCAGACACATTTCCCCAGAGCTCCGTCCCCAGGCACCGATAAAACCAGCATTTGTTAAGCCTCAAATTTTCCAACGTGCTCCAAGCCCAATCTCCTCGCTGAGTCCCTGCAACAAACTCCTTGTGCAGATTCAGAAACGAACTCAGAGATATTAAGTAGGTAGCCTCAGGTCACATAACTCGTCCTTGGCAAATCCAGAGTTTAAAACAACATCAGTGGGGCGCCTGGGTGGCTCAGTCGGTTAAGCGTCCGACTTCGGCTCAGATCATGCTCTCACGGTTCGTGGGTTCGAGCCCCACATCGGGCTCCGTGCTGACAGCTCAGAGCCTGGAACCTGCTTCGGTTTCTGTGTCTCCCTCTCTCTGACCCTCCCCTGCTCATGCTGTCTCTCTCTCTCTCTCAGAAATAAATTTTTAAAAAGTTAAAATAAAATAAAATAAAATAAAACAAAACAAAACAAAATCGAACTCCAAAATCTGGACTCTTTTTCCTAAGTGGGGCTGTCAAAGTATTGTTACAATTTCCCATGTTTTGGCCGAGGCTCACAGGGGTGAAGACACCTGCCCAAGACCACACGGCTGTCTAGGACTCAAGTTCCGGCTTAGAATCCCACCCGCACAATCCCAGCAGCACTGCTTCCCCTCCACCCCCAGAAGCCTCCAGGTCTGCCCTGCTAAGCGCCCCTTCCTCAACCCCAGCCCCCTCCCCAGCTCAGGCTCAGGAGCAGTAACTGGCTGGGTGTCAATGACACACCGAAGCCTGAGTAGGGAGTAAAGGACCTTTTGCTCCTGAGGCTCGGCTGCCCGGGTTCAAGACACCAGAAGTGTGCGTGTTGTGTGAGATGACTAGTAGGGGGTGTGAGGACTGGAGGTGTCATCACCCCAAGGATCTAATGGGCTTAGACATCCAGGTCCTGGCTCTGCTGTTGGCTTGGTGCCAGCCTGGGAAAGAGTCCTTTTTAGCCTCTCTGAGTTTTTCTTTTCCTCAAGATAGGATAAAGCAAGTCTCAGTAAATGTCAGTGTTCTGCCTTGTTTCTCTCAATTCTTTTTTTTTTTTGAAGTTTTGATTTATTCCAAGAGAGACAGAGAGAGAGCGTGCGCTAGTCGGGGAGGGGCAGAGAGAGAGGGAGAGAGAGAATCCCAAGCCGGCTCCAGAAGCCCAACGCAGGCTCGAACTCACAAACCACTGTGAGATCATGACTTGAGCTGAAACCAAAAATTGGACGCTTAACTGACTGAGCCACCCAGGCGCCCCATGTTTCTCTCAATTCCTATTTCTGGTAACAAGAAGAACAATAATGCTTCACTGGAAGACAGCTTACATCCCAAAAGCAAATTTGGAGGTGGGTCTGTTTGGGCGAGCCCAGGCCCCCGGGTCCATTTTGCAAACCAAGGGTGATGAGGCTGCAGAGGCTGCATTGTGCCACCAGGGGGTGCCAGGCTCCACCCCTGGTTCGGAGGGTCTGGCCTTCCGCAAGATCACAGCCTGGTGGGACCTGTCGCGGCCATTACCCCTTGTCAGGACTGAGCCCCTCCGGACAGAGGGTAGATCTGGGGATTGACCTGAGTGCCAGGGCCACTTAGAGCTTTGTCTTGTGCCTAAGAAATGAATTGTATTCCGCCATGTCCGCCGAACCCATAGCTTTCAGTTTTCTCCTTTGCAAACCACAGATTCCCCTTCAGGGTCCTCTCGGCGATGCTGGGACAAGGAGGAAGACGAGGTCATTCCGTTTTCTGAGCGTGCGGCCACCTCCAGAACTGAGCCAGGCTGCTCACTCCTCTTCATATGTCCGAAGGCTCGCCGCGGAGCCCCGCTCAGAGGGGGCCCCACGTTCGTACCTGCAGGCAGACCGAAGGACAATGAAATGGTCCCCTGTCCTCCTGCCCAGCCCCATGACCTCTAGGATGGGGAGGATGGCCACTGGGCAGCGGTGGGGGTGGGGTGACAGCTCTGCTGAAAGCAGGCCAGGGACACCCCAGGGACGAACACATGGGGTCACAGGGTGAGGCCGAGAGCGTGGTAGCAAGCGGGATGGGGGTCCCTACGTAGGCATCCGGACTGCAGGGCAGGAATTTGACCTGCATCCTCTGTCCACACCTCTCACTAGGGGGCCTCCAAGGCAGCCTGGCCCAGCTCGTAGGCTGATGTCTTATTCCTGCACCGGGTGGCGGCAGAGGTGTGGGAAGGCGGCTGCCCCCAGATGCCAGGAGCCCAGGGGGCTCCTACTCCCTGAAGAAACCCTTAGGCTGAGGATAGCGCTCTCTCTCTCTCTCTCTCTCTCTTACACACACACACACACACACAAACACACACACACACACACAGCTTGAGCCCCCTTCCCACGCTCCCAAAATCAACTCAGGCCTGACCAGTGGCACAGGTCACTCATGAGGAGTTTGGACTCTGCCCCCACTTCTCTCTTCCCGGGAGACTCTGTCTGCATCCGGGGCCCCTGCAGCACAGAATTCTCTAGTTTTCCCTCCCCGCCCACAGCACCTGCAAAAGCAGATCTTATCCTTGTCGACCTAGATTTTTCCGAAAGGGGGGCTGGATGGGGAAGGAGGGGGTTTTCCCCTTGGGGTAAATGGAAGGGAGAGTTGTGACAGCAGTTTGGAGAAGGGATAGAAGTTGAGTAGGAGAGTAAAGAATGACAGAGGGTGTGAATAAGCCTATGCCAGCCTGTGCCAAGCTGACCTGGCTGTACATTCAGCCGTCACTCCTCATTAGCTCCGCCGCTCACCAGCTGTGTGACCTTTGGCAAAACACATAACCTCTCTGACTTCACTTAAAGGAGCGCACTCTTACTATTGTCATTCAAGGTGTAAGTCTCCCCGTATAGCCAGTGAAGAAGCGTGTGCAGTGGAATGAGGTGATGAGGCCAAAGTCACATGGCTGCCCATGGCAGACAGGACTCAAATTCAGATCTTTTGTCTCTGAGGCCCCTGCCATCGAAAGGACTCACGGAGAAGAGCCCTGTGTGACGGCTCAGGTTCAGACTCCAGAGATGGTCGGGCCAGGAGAGGAAGTTCCTAGAGGAAATGAGGCTTGAGATGGCCTTGTGGATGGTGGGAGAATGCTATTTCGCAGACGTGGGGACGTGGCAGTGGGACTGAGCAGTTGGGGGGACACACTGAGGAATGTGGGAGATGCTGTCGGAGGAGGAAGGGTGTGCTACGCAGAGCCTGGTGTTTCAGGCGCAAGAGTTTCGCCCTAACGGCTAATGGAGTCAGGACTAGCACACGACGGGCTCTTTTACCTCTGTCCCCAACTCTATGACTTCCTGCAGGCTTCTCCCTGTCTCAGGACCTCGGGACTCCCATCTACTTGAGGAAGAGATGGACCCAAATGATTGCCAGATGATGTTCAAAAGAGATCGTGTCTGGAACAGATAACACGAGTGGCCCCAATACCCACTCTCTCCTCTTTCCATCATAGACAAGCTTGGGGGCCTTGGCAGTAGAGTGGCGAGCACAGCTGCCGTCCGTAAACGGGCCTGAGGGGCGCCTGGGTGGCTCAGTTGGTTAAGCAGCCAACTTCGGCTCAGGTCATGATCTTGCGGTTCATGAGTTCAAGCCCCGCGCCGGGCTCTGTGCTGACAGCTCGGAGCCTGGAGCCTGCTTTGGATTCTGTGTCTCCTCTCTCTGTTCCTCCCCCACTCACATTCTGCCTCTCTCTCTCTCTCAAAAATAAAGATTTAAAAAAAGTAAAAATATATATATATATAAAATAAAAGGTGGTTGTTTATGGGTTGAATGGTGTCCTCACCCCCAAATTCATGTGTCAAAGTCCTAACTCCCAGTACCTCAGGATGCAACCTTATTTGGAAATAAGCTCATTGCAGATGTAACTAAGATGAGGTCAGAGCAGAGCAGGGTGGACCCCTACTCTAATATGGCTGCTGTGTTTATTTTATATTTCTAACTTTTTTTTCACATTTATTTTTGAGAGACAGAGAGAAAGAGTGTGAGCAGGGGAGGGGCAGAGAGTGAGGGAGACACAGAGTCCCAAGCTGACTCCAGGCTCTGAGCCATCATCACAGACCCCAGTGCAGGGCTGGAACTCCCGAACCGGGAGATCATGACTGAAGCCAAAGTCAGATGCTCAACCAACTAAGCCCCCCAGGCACCCTGACCGCTGTGTTTAAATAAAGGGGCGATTTGGACACGGAAAGAGACATGCAGAGAGGGAAGACGAGGTGAAGAAATAGGGAAGCCATCGATAAGCCATGGAGAGAGCCTAGAACAGACCCTTCCCCCACAGCCCTGACAAAGCCTTGGCTTCAGACTTCTGGGCTCCAGAACTGCTTCAAAATCACTCAGTTTGTGGTCTTTTCTCACAGCGGCCCTAGGAATCCAGCAGCCTTGCTGCCTCCTCCTGGTTCTCACCCTGGCAGGGAGCCAGCCACCACGTAGGTCCAACTACCTCCACCCCCTGCAATATTGTGCCAGAGGGGCCACCACACGTAGGTGCAGGGTCATCAGATGCAGCCGAGCCCCCAGCCAGCAGCCAGCAGCGTCCACCAGACGTGCGAGGGGGCCTTCTTGGGCATCAACCCCAGGGGTGCCCTCAACCGACGGCAGCCCCAGCCAGCCTCTCACTGTCACCGCATGAAAGACTCCAAGCGGCAGGTGCCGAGCTGAGCCCTTCCCAAGCCTGACCCACAAAACCATGAGTGACATGAAAAGGTTGTTTGAAGCTGCTAAGTCTTGGGGCCACTGCGACCCAGCACAGTGACAGCACGCCCGCACCTTCCCCATCCCTCCCTCCCCCTTGACTGGAACACGGAGACGGTCATGGGCCATCTTCAATCAGAGATGCCACAAAATAGGATCCTGGGCTTTTGGACATCCCTGGGGAAGGGAGCTGTTGACTCCCCAGATGCCACTTGAATTTTATATAAAAGAGAAAGAAGCTTCTGTCTCTTTTAAGCCACTGCTGATTCTGCCTCTATTGAAAAAGCCAAATCAATATCTTAGCAATATGGTGTGTGTAAAACAAATAGCTCAGCGTCTAGCGCGTGAGGAAGTGCTTCTTCCAAAAGGTAGCTATTATTGTCACCATTAATATTACACCCGAGGCCCCTCCGGCTGCCACATTGGTGGGGTCTGGTTAATCCACCGGCTCAATACTCCAAGCAAACAGACGAACCCATGTCCCTGATAGTCAACCAGACGTGTCAGACTGAAATGGCTGTGGTCGTGTAGGATTCACAGCTGGGGTCTCTTCCGTCGGCCTCAGACTGACGGAAGCTCTCCCAGGCAGACTGCCAGCCACGCAGCCACGGACTCTAACACAGGCGCACGCCGTTCCACTCCTCTGATGGCACAAAATGAACCAAAGCTCATGGCCGCCGCTCTGTGTTCCCATCCCTCCTCTCCTAGTGCAGAGGGAGTGGGAATGGGAGGGGCGAAGAGGGGGCAAAATGACTTGGGAAACGAGTCTCAGCTAATGACAGTACGATAGGGAGAGAGAACCAGAGACACCAACTCTACCCCAAGAAATCAGGAGAGGCTTCTGGGAGGAGGCGAACGCTACCCTGAAGACATTTTCCAGACCGAAGGGATGGAAAGGGCTCTGCAGGCTGGAGAGTGGCCTGGACAAAGGCTTAGAGCATCAGAGCCTACATAGCTGGTGATGTGCCCCAGGCTCTGGACCTGCTTCCACTTCCAGCCCCCCCTCGAGGTAGAGGTAGGCAGCACCAGAGAGGGTAGAGGCAGAGTCCCAGGCCCCTGAGGGCAGGTTGTGGCCCGCAGGGGCCTCCCCTGCAGCTATGGGCGGAGCCAGCTTTAGGATCTTCTCTCCTCCCCTGGCCACCTCCCTGCAACTAGTCCTGTGAGACTCCTACACGCAGCCTTCCTGACCTTCTGTCCCTCTCGGGGGGCCTGGGGCTTTGGCTTCGACCTAATTCTCCTCCACACCCCCCGGCTCCCTGCCTTGGACTTGTCCATGTCTTGCTGACCCAGAGGCCCAAGAGAGAGCCCAGAGACGGAAGGGGCTGTGTTGGAGGGGGGAGACATAGGCCCTTCCTTCCGGGGTTCCTCAGACTTGGAAGGGCGCCCGGGCCCCGCAGCATGGACAGAACAGAGCAGTGGCCGCAAGAGCTGGGCTGCCGCAGAGGGAAGAGTGCAGATCAGGGACAATCGGGCAGGCTTCCTGGAGGAAAGGGGCTGGGAAGGAAGGGTATGAGGGAAGATCAGCCTGCAGGCAAGCTCTGGGATTCTTCTGTCATCGGTACACAGTGGTGAGGGATTTGGGTGAGATGCCAGTGTAGACATCCCAAGTGCCTTCAGCCTTCAGTGTCTAGTCTAGGGAAGGACAGGGGCTGGAGGAGGTGCCCTGGAGGGTGGTCCCATAATCTTGTCACCAGGAAAGCACAGTTAGTGACATAGCCATTGAGTGGGAATTCGGCAATGTGGGGGAGGGCACTGCTAAGGGGTTGGGCAGCCCCCCCCCCACTGCCATTGCCCCTCGTGCCCAGGCAGTGGGGGGTGTTAGAAATGACTCATCCCCCTCATGCACCCACACCCACCTCACCCCCCAAATGACTTCCTCCACAGTCCCATACCCCACCTCTACTCGCAGCCACTGCTGCCCTGGAGGTTAGTAGCACATCTCCTCAGGGTAACTGCCCGAGCCCATGCCCCCGGGCACCTGCATCTTTGGGGCACCTCTGCCCCCATTTTAGGCTGCCTTGAGTGTTCCTTCCACCCCGGTCCTCCATCCTATCCCAGCTCCTCTTCCTGCTCCGCCTTGCCCCTTGTCTAGAACTTTCATCCTGCCCCACTTCCAGCCCAACAGGAGAGCGCCACTGAGGTCCCTGGCTTGGGCCATAATGTCTTCCCTCAGCTCAGAGCCCAGGGAGCCCCCAGCCCTGTCCTGAAGAGCCTTTTGTCTACAGCACCCAGTCTTCTCTGATGCCTCCACTCCCCCCTGAATGCCACCTCCACGAAGGAGAAGGGAAAGGAAATACAAACCCACACATTCCGTTTCAGTGAAATTTGCTCTTTATTTGGGGAGCAGGGAGAGACCACACACAGCCCTCCAGCCCAGGGGCTGGGGGCCCGGAGAACTGGAAAGAAGACCCCATCCAGCACCCCCTCCCCCCAGGCGCAGCAGGCAGCGAGAGGCGAACCCAGGTTCCCGGGTCAGGAGCAAACATGCAAACGAGGTCGGTGCAGTTAGCGCATCTCCCAGGAGGCCTTGGGGTCGTCACCACATGTACGCGCCTTCTGTCCTGTAGGAAGGAAAGGAAAGGAAAGGGATCGCTCAGAGGCCGGCCTTGGATCTGGGGAGAGACTGGGGAAAGCGCTAGGTGGTGGGGCTCAGGTGAGGCTCCGTGGGGCCGCACATCGCGGACCGAGCACTAGGGGCCACGAGGTGCGGCCAGGGGGCGCTTTTACCGTGACTTGACCCGGCGGTCCTCGCCGTCGGGGAAGAGCAGTTTCAAGAGGACGGCTTCGGGACTGTCACGTTTCCCGTACCTGGNGCAGTGGGTCGTGGGCCATCTCCAGCCTCGACACCCGACGGCAGGAGGCTGCCTGTCGTCGGGCCCGCTTTCCCCCCGGCCTGTGCAGCACTGTGAATGGGCCGAGGCCCAGCTGCTGGCTCGCCGTGTGTGCTCGGGCACTGCCCCGTCTCTGCCTCAGTTTCCCTGTCAGAGAGGCATAAGCCCTGTCGGCCTCCCCAACCCCCATTTGTGCTGCTCAGAACCGTAGTTAGAGATAAAGCCTATGCTGGCCACTCAGCCCCAGTTTCCACCATCCCAGCCTCAGTTTCCCCACAAAACAGCCCGGGTTCCCCGGCACCAGGCCATTCCTGGTCCCGGGCCACTCACGGCGACAGCTCTGGAAGCGGAGATGAGCAGGTGGAAGGCGAGAGGAGTCCCAAGGGCTGGACTGCTGCAGGTCGGGCTGTGGCCTCCTCCTCTGCTCAGTGCTTTCCCTGCGGGGCTTATATCCCCGGCCTGGGAAGGGAGGGGGAGTGTGGGGGGGGGGGAGCTGGAGACGTGGGGAGGGCCCTTCCTCCTCCTTGCCTCCACCCCCGCCAGATCGCTGAGCTTACACCCAGACAGTGCGTGATGTCTCCACCTTGCAGGAGAGGAGGGGGCAGCCACCGGGCTCAAACTGATTCTTGACAGAGCCCTGAGCCCCATCTTCACCCCAGAGCCCCCCAAGAGCAGGTGTTGCCTCCTGAGGAAGTGAAGCGTTCGTTTCTAGACTCCTGGGACAGCCCCTAAGAGCTGGGATGAGATTACATCTTCCCTAACCTGCCTCTGGGTGGGAATAGGGGCGTAGCCCGGATACTTCGCCTCCAGCCAGTGAGACCTGTGACCATTCCGTGGAAAATACAACCTTTTCAGCCCTCGCTCGCCAGTACCTTGAAGAGGGGCTGAGCGAATGTGGGGAAAGCCTCTTTCTACTGGAGGTGGGGTGGGAGCTATAACCTTGACTCTTGACCTGCGGTTTATGGTCCTAGAGGAGAGGCCTCTCTGGACACCCCACTATGTCCCTTCTCTGTTAAAGAGTTGGGAAGAGGGTTGAGAGGAGGCCGAGGCCCCACCCGCAACAGCAGCCGAGTCTAGCACCCTCGCACCCAGCCGGACACATGCAGAGCCCGGCCCCAGCAGGCCTGGCACAGAGATCCCCTTCAAAGCAGTTCACCCCATCCCCACCCAGGTGTCATTCAGGCACTGGCGTCTTCTGGGGTTGAGTGATCCCAGGGCTGCCCATGCACGTGCCACTGTCCCCAGCCCATTGTCATCTCCACCGGGGTCTGGGGCGAAGATCCGCACCCAGGGCCTTGGAAAGAAAGAGGAAGGGACGACTGTTTATTAGGCTCCTGCTGTGTACTGGGCAGAACAGGATTTCCGCACAACAAGGCAATGAGCTGAGTTTATGCCCATTTTACAGATAAGGAAACTGAAGCTCTGAGAGAGGAGGGAACCCAGGACTCAACCCAGAGAAAAGGGCTGGGGCAGGCCGCTGGAAGAGGCCCTCTCAGCTGAGGGGCAGAAAGGCTTACGGCCTGGGATCAGAAGCTGGGCATGGGAGCAGGGGAGGGGAGGCTAATTTGGGCGCCTGCTACCCTTTCTGGGGCCAACTGCATTGGACCTACCTGGCCCCACTGGGAAAAGGGGGTTGTTGGGGAGTGTCCCCATAATACCCTTTCCAGGTCCCCCCTCCCCTGCCTGGCCAGAGCCACCAGGGCTTCCCTGTGTCCCATCAGCCCCTGAGGGCAGGAGGGCCATCTTGGTAGTGGGCCAGCCCCTCCACCCTCTCAGACAGATGGCCGTGGGTGTTATTTTTAGAGCTCTCTCAAGGTGGAGAGCCTAAGGCTCCCTCAATCATCTTTTTACAGGTTCAATCATCTGCACTCTCCGGAAATGGTTCCTTAACAACTAGTCAGGCCTCGGGGGCCCCCCCGCACACCTGAAGAAAGGCCAGGGCAGCTGAGCGTGGATGTGGAAGAGGGGACATGGACCCTATACTCAGAGGGAGAAGAAAAATCATTCATCCAAAGGGCAGGGTTCAGCCCTGTTCTCCAGGAACCCCAGCCTCAGAGGAGAGTCGTGGCCATATCCTTAGGGATCCCCAGTCTGAGGGGAAGGGAGCAGCAGTATCACTGGGGGGGGGGTGCTCAAACCAAGGAAGGAGGCACCCCGCGATCCTTGTAGAGCCCCAGTCTGGAGAGTTCCCAGGACATAGGGACAGAGAGGAAAATAAAGGGACAAGCCTGGGTGCAGTTGGGGGAGCGGACAGCAAAAATAAAGAACACTCTTCCAGATGGCCATGTCAAGAAAGAGGCAGGCGCTCATGCTTGGGGTGGAAAGGACAGCCGGGGGTGGGGGGTGGGGCTGGTTAGGGCATCTGTAACCCCAGGGTCAGAGCCGAGACAAGGACCCTGAGGGCTAAAGGGGACAGGGATATCTGAGAGTATGGGGGCTGGGCACAGCAGCTCCGGCTGGGGTGCTGAGGGGGATGNTGATCCCAGGCAGAGAGAGATGACAGGGATCGTGAAATGCCCAAAGGGAATCGGTGGCCTCTCTGGAACCTTCTCATGCCTTGGGGAATTTGGGGTCTGAGGATGAATGGGAGCAGAGGAGAAACAGAGAAGCCAGAAGGCATTGGGGGAGGCCCGGATGCAGGGTACAACCCCTAAAGAAGTCACTTCCCTATTTACATTTAGAGTGAAAGAGAGAGGGACCTGAGACTGTCCCTCAGGGCCGACCCGGAGCCAGCCTCCCACACCCCACAAACCTCCCTCTGCCACACCCGCCCTCCGATTCCACTTCCCAATTACAGGGCAAGCTGATTGGTTCATTAATCACCACCTCCTCATTGAAGAGTTTATTAACTTGTTTATTAGTGGGGAGAATGTCTCAGCCCTCGATCAATGGGCTCAGTTACCCCCCACCCACACACCCGCCACCATCATGACTCAGTTGCTGTTAGACATGTCTGCAAGGTGGGGGGACTGATATCTGTAAAAGGAGAAACTTCAGAATAATTTTATTGTAGACTTGGGGCCAGCATCTGCCTCCAACCTGTGCTCAAAAGGTAGAAGGGACAGAATCCCTGGGGTCCCTTGATCCCCATTCCCGGAACACCTTAGCAAGGCCACTCCAGGGGTCAGGGAGGCCAGGAACTTGGACCCCAGCTGAGCAGTCCCCTTGCCCAGCGGGTTTAAGGGCCACCCATCAAGATAAGATGACCCATGCCACACATCGCCAGAGGCTTAGCATTCTGTACCCCACCGCACCACCAGCCCACTGTTCCCCACTTCCCGCTACACAAGGGCTCTCTGTAATATATCACACACTGGGCAGCGCTAGCCCCCTGCCTTCCACCTGCAGCAAGGCCTCAGGCCCAAGGTCCTAGGGACAGCAAGTTGCCTGAACTAAGAAAGAGTCAATCCTCATCCAACAAACCCTTATTAAGCCCCTCCTCGGTGGCAGGCGCCATGCTAAGCACAGAGGACAGAGCAGTGAACTAACAGGCAAAATCCTTGCCCCAGTGGAACTCACATTCTAGAGGCAGGAAATAGGACATCAGTAAATAAACAAGAAAGCATGTAGTATGCTGATTATGGTAGGTGCTATAGGAAAAAGTCAGGGTAAGGGGATAAAGAGTCCTGGGGTGCACAGGGTTTATTTTATGTTGGATGGTTAGGGAAAGCCTCACTTATACGATGGCATTTGAAGGAATGTCTACCTTCATTCTACCTTGGGAAGAAATGTTCCAGGTGGGGGAAAGAGCATGTGCAAAGGCCCTGAGGTAGGAATGTTCTTGGCAGTTTGAGGATGGCAAGGAGGCCCATGTGGCTGGAGTGCAGTGAGCAGTAGGGATATTGGAAGGAGAGATCAGGGAGCAGCAGGGGGCTGGATCATGGAGGGCCTTGTTGGCTGCTATAAGGACTCTGCCTTTTGCTATAAGGACTTTGCCTTTTGCAAAAAAAAAAAAAAAAAAAAAAAAAGAAA
>NW_027533264.1:455014-469162 GCF_008692635.1 Crocuta crocuta
TTTTTTTTTTTAAGTAATCTCTCCACCCAATGTGGGGCTCCAACCCACAACCCTGAGAACAAGAGTCACATACTCCACTGACTGAGCTAGCCAGGCACCCCCTGACTTAGGTTTTAAAGAAAGCATCTTGGCTGCTGTGTTGAGAATAGACTGAAGGAAGGCAAGGTCAGAAGCAGGAAGTCCAGGGGACTCCTGGATGGCTCAGGTGGTTGAGCACCTGAGTCTTGGTTTGGGCCCAGGTCATGATCTCACGGTTCATGAATCTGAGCCCCACACTAGGCTCCGTGCTGTCAGTGCAGAGCCTGCTTAGAATTCTCTCTTCCCCTTTCTCTCTGTTCCTTCTCCATTTGCTCTCTCTCTCAAAATATAAACTTGGGGGGGGGGGTGCCTGGGTGGCTCAGTCAATTAAGCATCTAAATTCAGCTCAAGTCATGATCTCATGGTTTGAGAGTTCAAGTCTGCATCAGGCTCTGTGCTGACATCTCAGAACCTGGAGCCTGTTTCAGATTCTGTGTCTCTGTCTCTCTCTCTCTGCTCTTTCCCCATTCACACTCTGTTTCTCTCAAAAGAAAAAAATTTTTTTTTTTAATTTAAAAAGAAGAAGGAGAAGGAGAGAAACAGAGAGGCCAGTTAAGAACCTACTGCAATAATCCAGCCAAGACACGATAGTGGCGCAGATATACACACACACACACACACACACACACACACACACACACTCCCCACAGGTGCAGCTATGCCTGACGTGTCACCTAAGTACAACTTGCAGTTATGCCCAGACAGTACTGACAGTGTTTCATCTGGCTCATCTAGCGAAGTCCCCGGAGGAGACGGCAGAAAATCAATGGATGTCAGCAGGAGTTAGACCGTGGATCTGTCTGCCCGCTAATTTTTAAGGCTCTCATTTGTTATCCATGTGAAACTCTCCGTTTCCTTGACTTGTTACCTTGACTGCTAGCCGTAGCCCGGGAAAATATTGGCTACCATGATGGCGCTTATCGAAATGCAAGCTTGTTCGTTTTGTCACGAGTATAAATGTCCTGTTACCTAAAACCACTCTGGCTCTTGGCTGGGAATGAGGCCGAGAATGAAGAATAGTCCGTTGACACCATTGAGAAATGGCCACCTGTCCAAAGGGATATTAGCCACATTCAAGTTAGCCTTGTCATCCGCTTTGATAAATGGCAGGGAAGCGGGCAAGGGCATTCTGTATTTCCCACGATCCGTCATTGTGTACAAAGCCCTGTGGGAGGCACATGGGACCATGGGTGAGTGAGTGAGGTCAATGAAAATTGTTCAAACTGTCACACCTTGGATTCTGCTTATATCTAAGGGGTAGGTTTGGGAGGTAGCAAGGCCAAGAAATAAAGGATTTTCATGCCTTACAACAGGAGTTCTCCTAGGAGACCTTTCCTTACCCCAAGTTGCTGGTCCTTCTGTAAAACGCAGCGACAGATGCCTGTGGCATGGTGCATTCCCAAGAGACAGGCATCTCTCTAGAACAGGTATCAGCAAAGTCTTTCTGTAAAAGACCAAACAGTAAATATTTCAGTCTCTGTTCAGCTGTTCAGCCTGCCTATCGAAGCACAAAAGCAGCCATAGAACTATGCAAAAGAAATGCGTGGGTGTGGCTGTGCTCCAATAAAACTTTATTTGTGGGTATTAAAGATGGAATTTCACATAATTTTCATGTCATATTCTTTGATCTTCCCCCCAACCATTTAAAAACGTAAAACCAGTCATCGTGAAACCATTTGACCTCAGGATGTGACCAAAACAGACCCGTGGAACCACAGTTTGCTGACCCAAGGTCTCAAAAAGCAGGTACTGGAGTTGCCCCCAGGGTTGAGTTGTTTGTTTACCAAGCCTCAGCTGGACGTCTAGCCCGTTTCAGCCAGGTATACTCGTCATTGTAATCCTATAACCACATAATCCTATTATCTCGTAATTCAATTAAATATTAGACAAACTGATGAAATGTGAGTGCACAGAGTCACTTCCTTGAAAACTAAGGTGGGCGCTTTGGAAACACTAAACAGAGACTTGCTGAAATGCTGAATTAGGCTCCAGCCCCTGCCCAGAAGGCCTGTGCACACCCCCCTCCACCACATAAATGCTCCTGGTCCTAGGGATGAGCCTCTGTCTGAGTCTGGAACGTTTCCGGGACCTTCAGTCATAGGAGACCTGTGCTGCTGGTACAGAAACTCAGATCCCGAAAGTGACGTGATTCTGGGAAGAAACAATTATAACCCGGGCCATTTGCGACCTTGTATCTGTGACTCTGGATGTCTCACGTGGTGCCACCCAGGAAATGATTGTTGAATCAATGAACAAGTCAGTCTATTAAGTTAAAATATTGGTGCACCTGCCTTAACAGAGACCAAATAATGGTACCATGGAAGTTTATTTCCCTCTCATACAAGGGTCCGAGCTGACAGATGGTCCAGAGGCAGGGCTCTGGTCATGGCTCTGACCCACAAGGAGCCCAGACACCCTTTATCTTGTTACCCCAAGACTGTTGCACTCATTTGTATGGTGGGAGAATGTCCATCCCTCCCCCCGCACAACCACATGCCAGCTCGTGGGAATGAGAAAGAGGAAGTAGAGAGGGAGCATTTTCCTCTTAAAGAGAC
Organism: Crocuta crocuta; assembly: GCF_008692635.1. Lineage (NCBI taxonomy): Eukaryota > Metazoa > Chordata > Mammalia > Carnivora > Hyaenidae > Crocuta > Crocuta crocuta. Next base: position 457,648 of record NW_027533264.1, read on the forward strand.
AATTGGGGGGCCGCCTGGGTGGCTCAGTTGGTTGAGGTCCGACTCTTGATTTCAGCTCAGGTCATGGGATCAAGCCCAGCATGGGGGTCTGTGCAGAAAGCATGGAGCCTGCTTGGGATTCTCTCTCTTCCTCTGCCCCTCTCCCCCTGTTCTCACTCTCTCTCTCTCTCTCATAAATAAAAACATCAATAAATAGATAGATAGATAGATAGATAGATAGATAGATAGATAGATAGATAGATAGATAATAAAGTGAGGAAGCTGCACGTGTTACTTCAGCTCCTACCCCAGTGGCTGGAATGTGGTCACGTGGCCATTCTTCACTAGGAGGGGCCAGGACATGAGTCCTCACCACAAGGATAGCCACTTCCGTGGGGTTCTCCAACCTCAACGGCCAATGCTCTGATTCTCCTGACACCAGGTGGGCGCCGAACAATTTGCCTCCATTCTGACGCTAACTACAAAGGTCGGCAGGGCTCCCACAGCTGACGGGTCCCGTCTCACAAACTGGCCCTACTTCAGATGCCCCCGAAAGTCCTGAGCCTCCTGTACTCCTTACCAACTGACTATAAATCTGGGAACCCCACGACCCCCTCCTCAGGTTTGATCATTTGCTAGAACATCTCAAAGAACTCAAGAACACACTTTGTTTACATGTCCTGGTTTATTATAAAAGATGTTGTAAAGGATGCAAATGAGCAGCCAGATAGAGAGGGACACGGGGGAAGGTGTGGAAGGGAGCTCTGCCCTCCTTGGGGATGGGGGTGGGGCTGAAAGTTCCAGGCTTCCAGGCAAAGCTTGGTCTCTCTGGCAACCAGAACCCACCCTGAAGCTATCTAGAGGCCCACTCACCAAGAGTCACCTCATTAAAACAAAAGATGCCCCTTTCACCCGGGAATTGCAAGAGATTTAGGTGCTCTGTGTCAGGAGCTAGGGACAAAGACCAAATATATATTTCTTATTATGCCACAGCCCCCTGTGCTAATAATCCCCAAATCTTTGTCACTTGCTCCTCTGCTGTGCTCTGAACCATATGATCCTCTGTGCCAGACATATCCATCTGGATGTCTCCCAGTCATCTAAAACTCCATGTCACCTAGAGAACAAAATTAATGAATCAGGGGCCCCCGGGTGTCTCGTTCAGTTAAGCTTCTGACTTCAGCTCAGGTCATGATCCCATGGTTCATGGGATCAAGCCCCACATCGGGTGCTGTGCTGACAGCTTCAGATTCTGTGTCTCCTTCTCTTTCTGCCCCTCCCCCCACTTGCACTCTGTCTCTCTCTCAAAATAAAATAAAGACATAAAAATGTTTTTAAAAAAGAATACCAGAACCAGGAGAAGCTTCAACTCACACAGACAAATGCAAATGTCAAGATGACACAGAGGCTGGGTTTCTCTGACAAAGACTTCAAAGCAGCGATTTCATTTCATTTCATTTCATTTCATTTCAAGAGAGAAAGAAAGCACGAGCAGGGGAGAGGGACAGAGGGAGAGGGAGAGAATCTGAAGCAGGCCCCATGCTCAGCACAGAGCCTGACGCGGGGCTCAGTCCCACGACCCTGGGATCATGACCTGAGTGGAAAACAAGAGTCAGATGCTGAACCAACTGAGCCCCGCCATGTGCCCCCCAAAGCCGCTATTCTAAATGCTTCAGGCAAATACACTTTAAGTCAATGAAAAGATAGAAAGTCTCAGCTATTAAAGATATAAAAAAAAGAACCAAATGGAAATTTTAGAAGTGAAAAAATAAAATAACCAAAATAGATATTCCATGGATGGGATCAAATAGCAGAATGGATATAACAAAGGAAAGAACTAGTGGACTTGAAGATAGAGCAATAGAAATTATGCACTAGAAGTCACAGAGAGGGGGCACCTGACTGGCTCAGTGGGTGGAGCATGTGACTCTTGATCTCGGGGTCGTGAGTTTGAGCCCCGTGTTGGGTGTGGAGACTACTCAAAATTTTTTTAAAATCATGGAGACAAAAATATTGGGAAAAAAAACATGAACAGAGCTTCAGGGATACAAAAGGATAATAGCAAATGGTTTAATATTCATGACATCAGAGTTCCAGAAGGCAAGGAGAAAGTGTGCTACCAAAAAAAGAAAAAAAGTTTGACGAAATAATGGCTGAAAACTTAGTTCTCAGATTTGGCAAAAGACCTAAACTTACAGATTTAAGAACCTCGGCAAACCCAGACAGGACAAATTAAGATCATAATCATGCCACTGAAAACCAAAGCCAAAAAAATCTTGGAAGCAGCCAAAGAAAACAAGTTGTTTATAGGGAAACATCTATGCAAATGACTTCCTATTTGTCACCAGAAACTGTGAGACCAGAAAGAAGTGGAATAACATTCTTCGAGTGCTGAAAGACGCTGTCAACCCGGTATTCAGTGAAAATGTCTTACATTATGAAAGTGAAGTAAAGAAAACCTCAGTGAGGGGCCCCTGGCTGGCTAGGTCTGTGGAGCCTGCGACTCTTGATCCTGGGATTGTGAGTTCGAGCCCCACATTGGGTGTGTATATTACTTAAAAATAAAATCTTTAAGGGGTGCTTGGGTGGCTCAGTCGGTTAAGTGTACGACTTCAGCTCAGGTCATGATCTCACATTTCATGAGTTCAAGCCCCACGTCAGGCTCTGTGCTGACAGCTTAGAGCCTGGAGCCTGCTTCAGATTCTGTGTCTCCCTCTCTCTCTGTCCCTTCCCTGCTTGCACTCTGTCTCTGTCTCAAAAATAAACATTTAAAAAATTTTTAATAAAAAGATAAAAGCTTTAAGACAAAAATTAAATTCTCAGTGAGAAAGAACTAAGAGAATTTAGTGCATATCGGCACTAAAAGAATTGCTGAAGGAAACTCTTCAGACTGATGGGATTTTCTTCTAAAGTTAAACTTTAGACCCTTCAGACCCTGTATGATCCAGAAATCCCACAAGGCATTTATCCTAGAGAAATGAACACATATGTCTACACAGAAACCTGTCCACGAATGTTTGTAGCAGCTCTATTCATAATTGCCCTAAGTTGGAAACAATCCAAATGCCCTTCAGTGGGTGACTGAATGAAAAAGCCATGGTACATTTGTATATTGGGATATTTACTACTTAGCCATTACGAGGAATGACTTATTGAGATGCAGGATAAATTGGATTAATGTCAATGGCATTAGGCTGAGTGCACAAAGCCTGTCTCAAAAGGTCACATACTGTATAATTCCAGTGATGGGGGCGGGGGCATCGGACTTCGGCTCAGGTCATGATCTCACAGTTCATGAGTTCGAGCCCCACATCGGGCTCTGTGCTGACGGCTCAGAACCTGAAGCCTGCTTCAGATTCTCTGTCTCCCTCTCTGCCCCTCCCTTGCTCTCTCTCCCAAAATAAACACTGGAGGTTCCTCAAAAAATTAACAATAGAACTCCCCTATGACTCAGCAATAGCACTGCTAGGAATTTACCCAAGGGATACAGGGCACATGCACCCCAATGTTCATAGCAGCACTTTCAGCAATAGCCGGGGCACCTAGGTGGCTCAGTCGGTTAAGCAGACGACTTCAGCTCAGGTCATGATCTACGGTTCGTGGGTTCAAGCCCCGCGTCGGGCTCTGAGCTAGCTGTCAGCAGCTCTGTAGCCTGCTTCAGATTCTGTGTCTCTCTGACCCTCCCCTGCTCACGCTATCTCTCTCTCTCAGAGATGAATAAAACATTAAAAAAAAAACCAATAGCCAAATCATGGAAAGAGCCTAAGTGTCCATCAACTGACGAATGGATCAAGAAGATGTGGTTTATGTATACAATGGAATACTACATGGCAACGAGAAAGAATGAAATCTGGCCATTTGTAGCAACGTGGATGGAACTCGAGGGTGTTATGCTAAGTGAAATAAGGCAGAGAAGGACAGATACCATATGTTTTCACTCATGTGTGGAACAGGAGAAACTTAACAGAGGACCACAGGGGAGGGGAAGGGGAAAAAAACAGTTACGGAGAGGGAAGGAGGCAAACCATAAGAGACCCTTAAATACTGAGAACAAACTGAGGGCTGATGGGGGTGGGGGAGAGGAGAAGGGGGTGATGGGCATGGAGGAGGGCACTTGTTGGGATGAGCACTGGGTGTTATATGCAAACCAACTTCACAATAAACTATTTAAAAAAAACAAAATAAATAAACATTAAAACAATTTTTAAGTCAATTTTACTGTATGTTAATATTTTTAACTGCTTTCTTAAAGTTACTATCTCTCAAGAGCTCAACACAGTGCCTGGTAAATAGGAAGCTTTCAAAAAGTGTTAAAATAGGGGTGCCTGGGTGGCTTAGTCGGTTAAGCGTCCGACTTTCGCTCAGGTCATGATCTTGCGGTTCGTGGGTTCGAGCCCCGCGTCGGGCTCTGTGCTGACTGCCAGCTCAGAGCCTGGAGCCTGTTTCAGTCTGTGACTCCCTCTCTCTCTGACCCTCCCCTGCTCACGCTGTCTCTCTCTCTCTCCTAGAAATAAATAAAACATTAAAAAAAATTTTTTTAAGTGTTAAAATAAATTTCTGTCTTTTTGAAGCTGGGGCACCTGGCTGTATAAGGAACATATGAGAAAGGCCGGGTGGGAGCTACTGAAAGACCAGGAAAATATCCTGCTCCACTGGCGTCTGTGCCTTCATGAGGTCACCCCCTAGGTGATGTCCCCAGATGGTTTTGTGCAAGGGGAAGAGAAGCAGCATGAAGATTCATGATCATGGTGCAAACAGCTTCCGGGAGGAGGGGAAGTGAGAAGGCGCCGACTGTGGGGAGCAGGTCCAAGTGCATTTAGAGAGCGTAGGGTCTCCTAGAAGCTCAGAGTTCAGCTCCAGAGCCAGACAAATCCTGGTTCAAACTGTGTTCATCTGCTCCCCTAGCCTCTGTGGACAAGCTGCTTCATCTGAGCCTCGCTTCGTCATCTGTGAAAAGTAGATCATAAAACTAGCAGTAAAGCATTATGATGATTTAATGATACGGTGCTGTAAGTTGTTCAGCACCGTTGCCAGCTCATTGTAAATGCCCAATAAAATGCTACATTTTATGGCTATTATTTGCAATAAAGAGATTGGCAGGATACACCTTAAACGTGAACAGAGAGTTGTTTTCTGTGGAGCGATTTTTTTTTTTTTAAGATTCTATTTTTAAGAAATCTCTGCACCCATTGTGAGGCTTGAACTCACAACCCCAAGATCAAAAGTCCCATGTTCTTCCGGCTGAGGGAGCCAGGAGCCCCTTATTAGGATTTTTTTTTTCATCCTCAACATTTCATTATGAAAAAGTTCAAAGTTACAGCAAGTTGAAAAGACTGTTCAGTGAATGTTCTTAGTGCGATCCCGGATCCTTGCGTTTTGCTTATCCGTAGTTTATATTTTTCTACAATAGACATATATTGCCTGGATAATGAAAAATAAATACAAGGGAGGTGAAAAGGAAAAAGCCAACAACTGTGAAAGAGAACAGGAGAAAGGACAGAGTCCCACGGACAAAGTCACTCCCTCCCAGATAGATAGCCTCTGCTGTGCCATCAACTGTCTTTAGAAACGGCGCCACATCTAATTCGAAATTCTTCCAGCCGCTGAGCTATTTCACCCATATGTCACACTCGTGTCCACAGGATGTCAGGAGAGATTTTTGCCAAGCGCCTTGCTGAAGTCCAGACACGGGGACTCTGTAGCACCTCCCCCACCTCCGTCCAAGTAATTCCATTAATGAGGTAAATCAGATCAGCCCAGAGTAATCTGTTCTTATTGGTTTCTGATCACATCTTCCCTTCCACATACTTGTAAACCAAGGATGGCGGGAAAGGCATGGATCCTGGAGTCTGGCTGTTCTGGGTTTGACTCTTGCTTGTATCTCTCAGCTGTGTGACTTTGGGAAAGTTGCCTAACCTCTCTGAACCTGACCGCAAAAAGGGAATAGCAAAGCCTGTGTCACAGGCTTCTTTTGATAAATAAAATAATGGATCTGCCTGTCTCCCTCCCCATCCAAACTGTGGTCTCTTCAAGACCAAGGCCTGGGTTTCCTGTATTTGCACCTCCCCCACCCCCACAGTGCCCAGCACAGAGGGAGACCCTCATCCCAGCCCCTGCCACCCAATGCCCCCTCTACTCCTCTCTCTACACCTCGGCCCCCCCCGCGTCTCCCCCTCCCTCTCCAGAGGGACTCCCTTTCCACACATTGCCCTCTCCTCCGTCACCCAGAACTTCCGGCTTCTCCCTCTCTCCCCCTTACCTCCCTTGCCCAGCCCAAGTGACAGGCTTCACCCCTCCTCCATTCCATGTCCCCCGTGCAGCCCGTGGCCTGCTCCGTGGGCGCTGGTGGGTGATAAAGTGGTGTCGACTCACTTGCTCGATCACTTGTTAGCAGCTTCATTAGTTCTGAGGGCTCCGTGGAAGGCCATTAGTGTGACTCAGTCCGTGACATCCGTGAGGGGAGCGCAGAAGTGACAGCAGAGCCGGAAGAAAACAGAAAACAACTCACCATCCACCCTCCTGGCACCTCTTGGGGGACCGAGGCCTGGGCCAGCTGTCCGCAAACTAGGGTTCCGGGGGCCTCTCCTTGACACCCTCCTGCACCTCATGAGATACAGGGGCTGCTGGCCCAGCCGGGAGGACCCTGGTCTGAAGCCCGTTCTAGGCCAACCTACCCCCATGGGTGCCACAGACCTGCCCAACATTCGCATGAAGGGACTCCTTTCTGGGGAAGAGCAACCATGGCTTCCATCAATATTAACACCCCCACTCTCTCCCCTAGGTCACCCCCCTCTCCTGCTGGCGGGCGGGGCTTGGTGGCCTTGGGAATGATTCCCTGTACACTCCATTTCCGTCTGGGCCTCAGAGAGATAAGCGACAAACTTCTCCAAAGTACTGTGCTATTTGGAAGCCACACTCACACCCGTTATTTTTATTTGCTCCTCCAATAGTAAAGGTAGAGGAAATGTTATTTGTAGAGGTCACCCCCATCCCTGCTCTGTGGCTGGGCCTCCGAAAGCATAGCCCTCAACACCCTGCATTGAAAGGGCAGAGGTATCTGTCCATCTGATGCCCGGACTGTGCCCTTGACTCACTTCTCACGTACGGTGCCCTTGACTCACTTCTCTCCGTCGCGGCCCCTAGCTCAGTGCCAGGCTGGGGAAGAGCCTCAATAAACGTGTGTTGGACAAAGTCATGAATGGGTCTCCATTTCATAGTCAAAGATAAGAGACACAAAGAGGTAAGGTGACTTGCCTTACCCGAGGTCACCCAACTTTGAACCAGCTGGGCCTTGCCCCTCTGCACAGGCCTGGCTCCACGGCCCTGGGCTTGGTGGAGAGGCAGGGGGTGTGTTCCCTGGTTCTTGCTGGCCATTCCCAAATCTATTCTTCCCTTCTTCATTAGTCAGATAACCTCAGACTCGGCTGAAACCCGGCCATACAGAATAAAACAAAAACAAAAACAAAAACACAGTCCCAACCTCTCTTGCAATTAGTTATGTAGATGTGACCAAGTTCTGGCCAATGAATTTGCAAATGAAAGCAATGTTTATAATTTCCAAGAAGTGTCATTAAAGACACTTTAACAGGGGAGGGGGAGGGAAGGGACTTTAAGGCACCATAATGGTAGGTGGCTTTTTTTCTGCTCCATCCTCCTTTCTGTTTGTCCAAGGAGGACCCAATGGCTGGAGCTCAAGCAGCCATGTTGGACCATGAGGCAAAGGCCACATCTTAGGCAGCCAGAGTAAAAAGCCTGACAGACCCTGGGTCCATGACAAATTCATTACCACGCCAACCCTCAGCTGTCAACTTCTGAGCTCTTTACACGAAAGAGTAACACCTCGTATGTTTATGGCAATCATTCTCAAAGTGTGGTTCCTGGATCAACGGCATCAACTCAAAGCTAGTTAGAGAGACACATTCTCAGGCCCCATCCTGAGAACTGCTGAATCAGAATCTGCAGGGAGGGCCTGGATTTCAGCAAGTTCTCTGCTCCATCCTCATGCACATTCAAGTCTGAGAACCACCAGGCTGAGACATGATAAATTTGAGTGTTTCTTCACCTTCAGCTGAACCTAGTCCCTCATGATAAAACATCAAATCGAGAGCAAGTCTTCCAGGCAAGGACTACACTTGCCTATACAGCATGTTTGTGAAAAAAAAAAATTTTTTTTTAAGCCCTCCTTTCTCTAGCAAAAACAAGAAGGAAATGTTTAAATGTTTAAATGTATTGGAATACAATTCCGTGTCTAGAAGTAACTAGAAGTGGGCCAGAGGGGAAATGAGGGTGTGGGCATCCAGACGGGGCCTGGGGATAGAAGAGGGGGAAGAAGGGAGGAAAAATCAGGGCAGAGAGAAGCTTAGTCAGTGGCAGAGAGCTCAACTTCACCCAAATGGTAGTTCTATAAATGTTTAAAATTTTTTCCACCTTTCTTTTTGGAGAATAGCACCCATATATTAACATGCGCAAACTGTAAATGTTCAGCTCGATGGGTTTCCATAAACTAAGCACACCGGTGCACCAGTACCCAGCATAAGAAACAGAGCACATTACTGCCCTCCTCCAAGAAGTCCTCCGATAGCCCCCGCCCCCCCTTACCATCGCTTCCCTGCGGAGGGTGATCACTTATCCTTCCTTCCAACGTATCAATGGAATCACGTGGTAAGTATTCTTTCACAGCCAGCTTCTTTTACTCAACATTAGGTTTGTGAAGCTGGTCCCGCTGTTGTATGTGTTCAATGTGTTTACAGCTTGTTCATTCTCATCTTCTATGATATTCCATTGTGCGAATATGTAACTATTTTCTGGAGATTTTACTTTCAAGTAATCTCTACACCCAACATGGGGCTCGGACGCACAACCCCGAGATCAGGAGTCCCAAGCTCCACTGACTGAGCCACCCAGGTGCCCCTCATACTTTATTTATCCATTCCACTGTTGAGAGATATTTGGGTGATTTCAGATTCGGGCATATTCCAAATACTGAGGCTGTATGGAAGTGTCTTTTAGTGAATAGGTGTATACATTTCTGTTGAGTATATGTCCCCAGGAGTGGAATTGCTGGGTTCCAGGGTGAGTACGTGTTAAGTTTTAGTAGATATAGCCAAACAATTTCTCAAAGTGGTTTACCAATTCACACTCCCCCCGGCAGCGCGTGAGAATGCTGGCCTCTCCACATCCTTGCCAACACATGGTGTTCCCCCTTTCTGCATCTTAGCCGTTCCCGTACATGTGTAGTACTGTCTCATTGTGGTTTTAATTTGCATTTGCCTGATGACCAACAAAGTTGAGCACCTCTTCCTGCTTATTGACTATTTGAAGATTTTCTTTTAGTGAATTGCCTGTTCAAGCCTTTTACCTAATTTTTCCTACTGGATTGTCTACCTTTTTTCTTATTGATTTATAAAAGTTCTTTTTTTTAATTTTAAATTGTTTTTTTAATTTATTTCTGAGAGAGAGAGACAGTGTGAGCAGGGGAGGGTCAGAGAGAGAGGGAGACACAGAATCTAAAGCAGGCTCCAGGCTCTGAGCTGTCAGCATAGAGCCCGATGCGGGGCTCGAACCCACGAACCATGAGATCATGACCTGAGCTGAAGTCAGCTGCTTAACCAACTGAGCCACCCAGGCACCCCTCTTTATATATTTTGGATAGGAGTTCTTTACAAGTATCCTCTTCCACTCTATGGCCTGCCTTTCCACTCTCTTATTGGTAGGATCTCTACAATCCAATGTATCAATTTCTTTTTCTTTTTTCTTTATGAATTGAGTAAGCTCTGTACCCAACCTGGGGCTCGAACTCGCGACCCCAAGATCAAGAGTCGCATGCTCTGCCGGCTGAGCCAGCCAGGCGCCCCCTATGTATCAATTTCCATAAGCATTTTAAATGATCAGCCAGAGAAGTTACGCATTCTCTTAGGAACTGGGTGAAATTGTCTCTACATAGATACACCTCCAGCTCTGTCCGGCTCTGCCTGGGGGAAATCTCTGGAGCCCTAGTGGAAGACTTAGCCACGGGCACACTTGGACCCACAGTCCCACCCACAAACATCACCCCGACTCTGAATCTAAATGCCAGGGCAACACTAATTGGCAAGATTCCCTACTTCAGAGTAGATGAGCTGGGAGTCACACCCTTGGGTGTCAGGCTCTCAGGAAAAGCCAGAAGACTCTGGAATACAGCTTGGATCGAGTGGAAACTGCTTGCATGTGTGTGAGCTAGTGAGTGTGTTTTCTGGAGCATACACACGGCCCTGGGTGCCTGTGTGGGATTTTGTAGGAGGCGACTCCCTTACTGATCAAAGGCTTGATGAGGAGATCATCACATGCTCACATACACTACTCAATGTCTACGATGTGAACGGTGCCCCTGAGATTCAATGCTCTTGTGCAGTGCACAACCTGTATGCTAGTACTTGGTGACTTTGCTTTCAGGCAGGAGTCACGCAAAAAAACAGAAGGTTTAGCCAAGGTTCTGGCAAAAGGGAATAAAGCAGATGCTTTATTAAAAGCAGATGCTTGAAGCTGGACCAGGCTAGGTTCTGTGCTCAACTGGGCATCTGGGCTCAACACCTAGGACCAGTCTGTTCAGGAGGTTTCTGTGGTCTAGGGGCAGCTGCTCATTTGGTCTTAGATAAGATGGTTTGTCCCTCAGACAACCTTGGACATAGAGTGAACTAAGGAGAATGGTGGTGGCCTGAGTCTCTGGCTTCCGGCAGCATGCCAAGGTCCTGAAAGAGGCTGGGAGTGGAAAACAGGGGTCCAAGGAGGGCTTAGGGGGCAGAGCGACAGGGGATGAAGGAGGGAGAGAGAGGGTGTGGTCACCTTCCAGGGCCTCTCGGGTCAGGCCCCTCCTGAACTTAGCCCCCAGCCCTGGAGGCTGATCAGTGTAGCAGAGACGCAGCCCTGCCAGGACACCGCCGGCCAGAGCCCCTGGGTTTTGGGACCCCACCGGTCTGGGTGCCTGTCCCCCAAGGAGAGGAAGGTGAGACCTGATTGACCTCTGGGGCCTGGCTGGAGGCGACACCGCTGGGTGTGAAGGTTGTTTCCCGGGGCTCACACATCACAGGAAGAGTCCTTCAGATGCCCATCTGCACCCACCGCCCACCCTCCCATGCGGGCACGCACCCAGCTCTCGCCCTCAGGGACCTGACGCTGCAGAGGGACACCCGCGTGCCGGCCCCCCCACTCCACACCCTTTCCACCCCTCACCCCCCACCCTGATGGCTGCCGGCTGACCTCCGCGACTGTCGCACGCGGCCCCACCCTCCCGGGGGGTCCTGCACCGGCTGCCAGCCCGAGGCGAGCGGCAGGTGTTTGCACAGCTAAGTGGGGTCTGTGTACAGAGCCGGAAAGCTGTCGCGCAGCGCTTATCTCCCGCAAACACATTATCTCCCGCAACAACATCAGCGCGCTGTGCCGGAACCCCTCGCCCCGCCGCGCGTCCGGCCAGCGCTGATAAGGACCGGAGGGAGCCGAGGACACCTCCACTTCCCGGCACCCCGCCCGCCTCCGATCGGCCCCGCGGATCCGGAGAGAG
>NW_027533264.1:469222-487360 GCF_008692635.1 Crocuta crocuta
CGGATCCGGAGAGAGGACGGGGTCGCAGTTAGGACGGCCCCAACCCGGGAGGCTGGAGCCTCCCCAGCGCCCTGGCCGCTGCCGCCCCGCCCCCGCCCATCAGCCCTTGTCTCTCGTCTCCCAGGGCCACCAGCCCTGTCTGTTCAGGGTCTCCTTCCCCCTGTGGCAGCGATGACACAGCCAGGGACCCACGTCTTGATGTGGATTCCCAATGGGTGGGAGCAGGAGGCTCGTCAGGGATTTCAGTAGTAGTAGTAGTAGTAGTAGTAGTAGTAGTAGTAGTAGTAGTAGTAACCGGGCAGAACAGCTGCCTGAGAAACAGGACAAGCACCTGATGTCATTTCCCCAACAATTTCCCAACAATTCCGTGAGGTAGGTAGTTATTATTCCCATTTTTGCAGAGGTGGAAACTGCTTGCTTAGGCTCAAAACCTTAGCATAGGGATTTGAACCTGGCAACCTCCGAACCCAGAGCCTACACCGGCTTCCTCCTAAGAGACCAGCGGGTTAGGTTAACCGGTTGAGGAAGACACCAAGCCCCAGCCAGCGGAGGGGGCAGGGGGGGAGAGGCAGCCGGCATTTGGGTGTCAGGCACAGAATCCGCAGCGCTGAGGTCACTGAAATTGATCGCCTGAGTCTAGACCGGGACCCGGGCCCAGATCGTTAAATCTCGATTTTGCTCTTAATTAAATCCAGTCTGGTTGCATGAGGCAGTGGTACTGGGCATGACTTTGTTACTCTTTCAAACTTGTAGGAAAGTGGTTATATGACTTTTATAATGAAAAAAGGCCCTCCTAAATACAAAAACAAATGAAATAAATATTTTAAAAACTGTATCAGTGGGACTACGTTAATAGTAGTAATCTAATAAAAAGATTAAATTAAAAGGCAGGCCTTAAAATTAAGAAAATGTATTTACAACATATAAAACCAAAAAAGCATTAAGATCTGAAATATATGAAGAGTACCTACAAATCAATAACAAAATGACCGAGGTCCCCGTTTTAAAAAGAGAGCAAGGGTGGGGTGTCTGGATGGCTCAGGCACTTGAGTGTCCGGCTCTTGGCTTCCGTTCAGATCATGATCTGATGGTTTGAAGGATGGAGCCCTGCGTCGGTCTCTAGGCTGACAGTGCCGAGCCTGCTTGGGATTCTCTCTCTCCCTCTCCCTCCCTCTCTCTCTCTCTGCCCCTCCCTTTGTCAGGCGCTTGCATGCATTCTCTCTCTCTCTCTCTCTCTCTCTCTCTCAAAATAAGTAAATAAGGTTAAAAAAAAAAGTGAGTGGGGCATCTGGGTGGCTCAGTCGGTTAAGTGTCCGACTTAGGCTCAGGTTATGATCTCACGGTTTGTGGGTTCAAGCCCCGCGTCGAGCTCTATGCTGACAGCTCAGAGCCTGGAGCCTGTTTCAGATTCTGTGTCTCCCTCTCTCTCTGACCCTCCCCTGCTCACGCTGTCTCTATCTCTCAAAAATAAATAAAACATTTTAAATTTTTAAAAAATAATAGATAAAATAAATTTTAAAAAAGTGAGCAAGGACAATAACCAAATCACTAATAAATGTGAAAAATATTTATTCTATCTCACTATTAATCAAAGAAATACATATTAAAAGAAAGAGATCCTTTTTTTTTCCTATTAAAAAATTGAAAAGATTTTTTTTCAGCGAGAATACCCAGCGCTGCCCAGGCCATGACCAGACCCTTTGCAAACACTAGAGATAAGACTGTTGGAAAATTTTCAGAAGGTTGGTTTAGGGTAATGGGTGTCTACCTCTTATCCAGGTTTCCGTTTCTGTGAAGGGAACAAGTAGACATATCCAGAGGTGAGTACAAGGATACTCACTCAGCACAGCAGTAAATAACGAAACACACTCAAAAAGGGAAACACAAAATTCCCAAATGGCCAACAATGAAAGATGTACTATGTTAATGGAGCCATTAAAAATCACATTTTTGTAAGTTGTTGAATGACATGGAAATATTTAGGACATATGCTTACAGGTGAAAAAAGCTGAGTACAAAAATTGTAGGGGCGCTTGGGTGACTCAGTTGGCTGAGCGTCTGACTCTTGCTTTTGGCTCAGGTCATGATCTCAGGGTCGTGAGATCGAGACCCCAGCTGGCTGCAAGCTGAGTGTGGAGACTCCTTGGGATACTCTCCCTCTCTCCTTCTGCCCCTCCCCTGCTCTCTCTCTCTCTCTCTTTCTAAAAATTGAAATTAAAAAAATTGTTACAGGAGTACCTGGCTCCCTCAGTCAGAGGAGCATCTGACTCTTGACCTTGGGGTTGTGAGTTCTGGCCCTATGTTGTGTGTAGAGATTATTTAAGTAAATTTTTTTTAACTAAAAAAAAAAAAAAGGTACATACAGAAAGGCTCCAAGTCTCTCTCTCTATCTATATATCTCTCTATACATGGAAGGAAATCCCTCAGGGATATTCTATACGTAAAGATGTCAAGGATAGCTGTCTCTTGGCATGGAACTACAGGTGATTTTTCTTTATATTTTTATGGAATTTGTATAGTTTGCAAAGGACATTACTTTTACAGTCAGAAAAGTTTTAACTGAGAAAATTAAAAACAAAAGAGATAAGAACAAAAAAATGTATAATCCATCTGACATTGTTCTCTTTGTTTTCTTGGCACCCCAGCCGCGGCCAGGGAGCCATAGTTTTGACATTTGCCCTGGGGGAGGAGACCCCACATCCTCCTCCTGGGGCCCCCGACTTCCTGAAAGCTGCCCCCGGCTAGCCCACCCACAGGGACCTCTACCCTGGCCCATGGGTGTCTCCCCTGAATCCCACCTGCTGCCCTCCCTTTCCCTCCTGCCTGGTTGCCACATGGCAGGAATTGGTCCTGTCCCCCAGCTCCCCGTCGCCTCTCCCTCCATCTTGTCAGAAGGCCCCAGGACTATAACTTAATGTCTTCCACCAACACCTTCTTACCCTAGTGCCAAAGCCTGGCCCCTTCTCCCTCCCCCTCTCCAGCCTCTAGCCAGGAATGAAGCCAGAGGAAGGACCAGAGCCCAGAAGGGCTGTGGTCTCAGCCGGGGGATAAAGCGGGGGCTGGACTCAGTGCCTGGGAGGAGCAGAGACTCAAGACTGGCCAGGATTAGGCAACACGGTGGGCCCTTGGCCCATAAAGGGAGGTGGGTGCCCAGGTCTTTTCCTCCTGAAGACGTATGCCCAGGTGTCTGTGCAAGAGGGATGGCATTTGGGGTGTCTGAGGCTAGGTGCCCCCACTGCCCCCGGTGGTTCAGCACAAGGCTGGGCTTCTTGCAGTCCAGAGGCGAGGGTCAGCTGAGGACAGTGGCACCAGGCAGGCCTAAAGTGGAATCTCGGGTCTACAGCCCACTGATTTTGCCTCTCTCAGCCTCAGTTTTCTCACCTATAAATGGGAATAAGAATTATACCCTTGCAAGGTCATTGTCAGGACCACAGAAGGTGGAGAAAAAACCCAGAGGATGTGGCCATGAAACCTACCCAAGGCGTTATGCTGGCCCCAGCTCGGAACCGTGCACCACTGTCACGGGAGCCTGGACGCTCCTGCCCCTCCATCCGGTGCCCCGCCTGTGTGTGGAGGGACGGTCGTGCCCAGCCACAACCTGGGTTTTGACTCCCAGCTCCACGTGTCTGCTGCGTGCTAGGCACCCTGCGAGGCATTTGACATTTACTCCCCATTGTAATCCTATAAGGTCTGCGTCATTTGTTCCACGTTACTGATAAAGAAGTTGAGGCTCAGAGAGGTTAAGCAACTTGCTCCGGGTCCCACAGCAGGTAAATGGATACCAGGGTGGAATCTCAGGCCAATCTGGCCCCAGGTCCAAGCTCTTTCCTCTGTCTCAGGCCGCCCTCATGGAGCCGGATGCCTGCACACTCCTGAGGCTTCTGTGTCCACTCCTGTGGGGGTCAGCACAGATGTGGGCGACCGTGGCCCTGAAGCCATGTCTCTATTAACCTATATGCCCACACTGTGCAGAGCTCTCCCCTCCTCCGCCCTTGGTAATTGCACCAGGAGCCTCCCCAGGAAGTCAGGCCTCCCTCCCCCCAACCCCTGCTGCGCTCTGGCTTAATTACTTCTCCTCCTGGCTGTGATGAATGTCTCTGAGCCCCTGAGACAGGAAACTTCATCAGCACAGCCGCCTCCATGACTCAGCCCTGCCGCCCCACCACCCCCAGCCCTGTGTCCCTTTGGACCCAGACAGCGGCCCAGCCTCTGCCCCATCTCCAGCCTAGCCCCAGCTTCAGCTACGGAGGGCATCTGTGGGTGGCAGACTCCTTCCAGCCCTCAGCCTCCCTGTCCCCCATGGAATGCAGGCCCTAAAACCAGACCATAAGGGGCTGCCCCAGACTGGGCCAGAGGGGGGCGGTGAGGAGAGGGGACCAGATCCTCAGTCCCTCATCCAGCAATCTGCTCATGGGCATTGGAGCAGAGGCTCTGAATGGGAGCTCCTCCTGGCTTCCTGCATGCCCAGACCCCCCCCACCCCCACCCCGGGGATCAACCCAGAGAGATCATTCTTTCATTCTTTCCTCTTATCCACCCCCCCCCACTCCCACCCCCCATATTCCAGGAGCACATGCTCTGTCCCATTCCCTGCTCCTGGCAATGGCCCGGCTCGGGAAGACGACAGGGAGGAAGGCAGACAAGATGCCTGCCTTCTAGGAACGTATGGTCCAGCACGAACAAAGCCCCACCAACATGGCTTTGAACTATGCGATCCACATAGCTGCAGGTCTTTTCAATAAATACAGTACAGCACTGTAAATGTTTTTTCTGTTCTTTATGATTTTTTTAAATTTTTTTTTCATTTTTCAAAGTTAATTCATTTTTGGCACAAAAGCAGACACTCCGATCAATGGAACAGAATAGAGAACCCAGAAATGAACCCGCAAACATATGGCCAACTCATCTTTGACGAAGCAGGTAAGAGTATCCNTCTCTCTCAGAAATAAAAAAAAAAAAAAAAAAAAAAAAGAGAGTATCCAATGGAATAAAGACAGTCTCTTCAGCAAGTCACGCTGGGAAAACTGGACAGCGACATGCGGAAATGAACCTGGACCACTTTCTTACACCATACACCAAAATGAACCAAAGTTTATTTTTTTGAGCAAGAGAGGGAGAGAATGAGTGGGGAAGGGGCAGAGAGAGGAGTGGGGGGGGAGAGAGAGAGAGAGAGAGAATGAGAGAGAGAGAGAGAAAGAGAGAGAGAGAGAGCCCTAAGCAGGCTCTGTGCTGCCAGCTCAGATCCCGACTCAGAGCTCCAACTCACAAACCATGAGCTCATGAGCTGAGCTGAAACCAAGAGTCAGACTCTTAACCAGCTGAGCCCCCGACATGTCCCAAGGGTCAACTGCATTTATAAGGAGGGGGCAAGTGGGAGCTGAGATAGAGTGAGTGAGAGCTTGGGTCGCAGGGATGGGCAGGGAGAGATGGCACATTCCCTTCTATCCCATCCTGTTCGATCCCTACATCGGAAGTCCTTCAGCTGTCTGCCCTGCATCCTTTATACTTCAAGGCCGACATGGTTTTACTGGATTATCACCTCCAATCACCCAGGGCTTCGGCTACACCCACCCTACCCATCACCTCAGACAACCAGAGGGAGAAGAAAGGGTCCTCGGTGTGGGAGCCCGAGCCACCCTGTCAGGAAGGAGGACAGTAGAATGAAGACAGTATTCCCTGCGGCCGCCCAGCACCCCCTTTCTGCCTCTCTACCTTCCCACTGGGGTCCCATATCCCACCCCCTGCCCATTACTGAAGTAATTTCCAGGTAGGCTCAAGAGTTACGTATAAAAGTAAATTGAACCGTAGAAAATCAGGAAAAAAGAACAACCAGACCTCTCGGGGGAAGAGATCTTTATGAGTATAAAGCACTGGATGAAATCACAGAGAAAGGTCAACAACCTGGCCCACAGAAACATTAAACACATGTGTGTGTGTGTCATAAAAACGTCACTGAAATTACGCATGAACCACTTCTCTTTACCAGGCTCACTCCTACCCCGTCCTAGATTCAGCCCGCAGGGAACTTTCCCTCACTCTGCCCCCACCCTTCCACTTTGGGTTGGCTGCTCCCCCTGAATGTTCCCTGACCCCCTAGCTATTCCGTCTTCGGTCAAAGCACAGATGAAACTGTGTTGTGTTAGTTACTATCTCCATCCTCGTGGTCCGCGGGCGCCTTGACATCTTATTGTTTCCATAATCTCCACGCCCAGCGCACAGAAATACTTTACACAGAGTAAAATTCATTATGTAAAATTACTGAATATCTGTTATATTTTCTCCTCCCCTAGGTTTTTTTTTTTTTTAATGTAGGAAAATACAGGGGCGCCTGGGTGGCTCAGTTGGTTGAGCGTCTGACTTCGGCTCAGGTCATGATCTCACAGCTCGTGGGTTCGAGCCCCGCGTCGGGCTCTTTGCTGACAGCTCAGAGCCTGGATCCTGTTTCGGATTCTGTGTCTCCCTCTCTCTCTGCCCCTCCCCTGCTCATGCTCTGTCTCTCTCAAGAATAAATAAACATTAAAAGTTAAAAAGAAAAAAAAGAATAAGGAAAATAAACCACAGCTTTAAAAAAATAAATGTAGTAAAATACACATAACAGACACCAAAAAAATATATATAACGTAAAATTTACCATCTTAATTGTTTGAGGAAACGCCATACTGTTTCCATAACAGTGACACCATTTCACGTTCCCGCCAACAGCACACAGGAATTCCAATTTCTCCCCATCCTCACCAACACTTGTGACTTTCTGGTGTTTTTGACAGTAGCCACCCTGACGTGTCTGTGGTGGCATCTTGCTGTTGTTTTGATGTGCATTTCCCAGTAAGTAGTTTTTAAATGAAAGAGTCAACAGACTAAAAAAAAAAATCCATATGGCAGATATGAGAAGGGATTGATGTCTTTTTTTAAGCTTATTTACTTATTCATTTTTGAGAGAGAGAGAGAGAGAGAATTCTAAGCTGACTCCACACTCTGTGTGGCGCCCCACTAAGGGCTGGATCCCTCAACCGCGAGATCAGGACCTGAGGCAAAATCAAGAGTCGGAAGCTTAACCAACTGAGCCACCCAGGTGCCCCAGAAAGGGTTAATCCTTTCTATGTTAAGTGACTATACAGATCTCCACGTACACCATTAGAATCCCCAAAAGATAAATGGGCATGAGCAGACAACTCTGAAAGAAGAAAGATAACATAGACAAACGCCATCACTGGTAACCCAAAAAGACAAAACAGAATACCATGTTTTACCTGGTAAGATTTCAAAACTTAAAAATAAATTAAACTAAATTAAAAGAAAAGAAAATATAAAAGTTAGTGCTGACAAATAGACATACTCGATCATGCTCATGCATGATGAGTGTGCATTGGTACAACCCTTTTGAAAAGCAACTTCCAAAGCCCAAAAGCATTAAAAGTACGTGGGGGGGGGGGTGGCGCCTGGGTGATTTAGTCGGTTGAGCATCCAACCTCAGCTCAGGTTATGATCTCACAGTTCGTGAGTTTGAGCCCCACATGGAACTCACTGCTGTCAGCGCAGAGCCTGCTTGGGATCCTCTGTCCCCCTCTCTTTCTGCCCCTCCTCTGTTCACTCTCTCTCTAAAAAATGAATAAGCGTTTTTTTTTTTTAAAGTATTTATGCACTTTAATTCAGTGCCTGGACACTTACTAAAATAGACTTATTCCCGTAATATAAGCACAAAAATGGGAATTATTTATAATAGTGAAAACTTGGAAGCATCATAAATATCTAACAACAGCATGTTCAATATTAAGTTTTTTAATGTTTTTTTATTTATTTCTGAGTGAGAGGGAGAGAGAGAGAGAGACAGTGTGAGCAGGGGAAGGTCAGAGAGAGAGAGGGAGAATCAGAATCTGAAGCAGGCTCCAGGCTCTGAGCTGGCTGTCAGCACAGAGCCCGATGCGGGTCTCGAACCCACGAACTGTGAGATCATGACCTGAGCCAAAGTCGGACGCTCAACCGACTGAGCCACCCAGGCTCCTCCATCCAATATTAAATTTTAATAGAATCCTATAGTGTTAACACCATGCAGTCGCCCAAAAGATGATTCTGAATTATATGAGATGAGAAGCTGTTTGGGATTTTAAGTGGGAAAAGCAGGATACAAAATGTTACCTTCAATAAGATCTCAGCCCAGAAAAAAAAAAAATAAGGGGGGTAAATGTGTGTGTACAAATATACAACAGAGGGGCGCCTGGCTGGTTCAGTCAGTAGACTCTTGACCTTGGGGCTGTGAGTTCGAGCCCCACATTGGGTATAGAGATTACTTAAAAATAAAATCTTTTTTAAAAAAATACAGCAGANCAGCAGAGAGATGGAAGCTTTCTCTGGCTGATGGGCCTGCAGACAACTCTTCTTTTCTGCGTTGTCCTTTATCTCTTCACACCATACCTCTCCCCAAACAGAGAATATAATTCAAACTTTCATAAACTTTAATCAGAGAGTCCCTCTTCTGATAGTTATCCTTTTAAAAAAAATTTTTTCATGTCTTTTATTTATTTCTGAGAGAGAGAGAGAGAGAGACAACGTGAGCAGGGGAGGGTCAGAGAGAGAGGGAGACACAGAATCCGAAACAGGCTTCAGGCTCTGAGCTGTCAGCACAGAGCCCGACGCAGGGCTCGAACCCATGAGCTGCGAGATCATGACAGGAGTTGAAGTCGGACGCTTAACTGACTGAGCCACCTAGGCACCCCCTGAATATTTATCTTTAAAGAAAATCATTCAACAATCTGAAGGCCAATTTGCTGCATAAAGTCTTAATTACAATGCTGTTTATAATCTACATAAATTGGATGCAAATCAGGTGTTGAATAATACAAAATTGATGAAATAAAGGAGGGGATTTTACCCTTGTTGAAATCTGAGTCACTAGAAGGCACAGTCGGGAAGTGTTGTGGGTCGAATTGTGTCCCCCAAAAAGACATGTTTCCTACCCCCCAGGACCTCAGAATAGACCTTATTTGGAAATAGGGTGCTACCGTCATACTTAGCGAGGTCATACTAGAATAGGGTGGCACTTAAATCCAGTACATCTGGTATCCTTACGAGAAGACACACACACACACAGGGAAGGTAGCCATGTGACCACAAAGGCAGAGACTGGGGTGGCGCATGTACCAGCCAAAGGATGCCCGCGATTGCCGGCACACATCAATAACTAGAAGAGGCAAGGAAGGATTCTCCCCTCCAGGTATTAGTCGGCCCTGTGGACGCCTCAATCTAGGACTTCCCGTCTCCCCACCTGTGAGACCATACATTTCTGCTATTCTAAGCCACCCGGACTGTGGTCGTCTGTGAGGGCAAGCCTCAGAAACTAATACAGGACCTACTATGAAAAATGTCTCTGACATCCTTTTTTTTTTTTAATGTTTTATTTTTGAGAGAGAGAGACAGAGCGTGAGCAGGGGAGGGGCAGAGAGAGAGGGAGACACAGAATCTAAAGCAGGCTCCAGGCTCTGAGCTGTCAGCACAGAGCCTGACGTGGGGCTCAAACTCATGAATCATGAGATCACAACCTGAGCCACAACCTGAGCTGAAGTCCCACACTTAACTGACTGAGCCACCTAGGCGCCCCTGTGTCAGACATTCTAAGTGAAGATCAGGAAAATAATTATGGGTACATAGTAACACAGCCATGTTTGTGTGTTTAATGTATAGGAAGAGGGGCGCCTGGGTGGCTCAGTCAGTTAAGTGTCCAACTTCGGCTCAGGTCATGATCTCACAGTTCGTGGGTTTGAGCCCCACATCAGGCTTTGTGCTGAACATTTGCTCAGAGCCTGGAGCCTGCTTCAGATTCTGTGTCTCCTCTCTCTGCCTCTCCTCCACTCATGCTCTGTTTCACTCTGTCTCTCAAAAATAAATAAATGTAAAAAAAAAAATGTATAAGAAGAGCTTGGGAGAGAACAGACTGAAGGCAAACAGCAGCCATATTAGTAAGCTAGGGAGGTTATCCAATTTTCAGTAATTTTCCTAAATTTCTTTAAAAAAATTTTTTAATGTTTGTTTATTTTTGAGAAAGAGAGCACGCAGGGGAGGGGCAGAGAGAGGGACACAGAGGTTCAAAATCCACCTCTGAAGGGGCGCCTGGGTGGCTTAGTCGGTTGAGCATCCGACTTTTCACTTAGGTCATGATCTCGCGGTTCGTGGGTTCGAGCCCCGNAAAATCCACCTCTGGAGAGCAGAGAGCCCCACGTGGGGCTGGAACTCACCAATGGGGAGATAGTGAGCTGAGCCAAAGTCAGCTTCTTAACCAACGGAGCCACCCAGGTGCCCCCTAAATTACTTTTATAATGAAAAAAAAAAAAAGAAGTGTTTGGTTTGTTTGTTTGTTTGTTTGTTCTCCCTAAATGTAACCCCCAGCTCCTCTTTCCAGTCCCACCCTCAGGCCCCAGATCTCTGCCTGGGCTCCCCTACCTCCACCCCATCCTTGAACTTGCAGGAGCCCAGCTGAAGTCTGGCCACTCTGCTCCTCCAAGCCCTGGTCTCCTTAAGCGACACCCACACCACTGTCCTCACTCCCCTGGGCTTTTCCCTGGGTCGCCCTGGCCTGGCCCTGCTGCAGTAGCGGGCTCTGGAACCCTGGTACTTTCCCTGGGGTTTTGTGAGTCACCGGTGAATCCGAAGGGAAGCCAGCTTTCTCCCCACGGAGAGAAGACGAAACAAAGGACCCCTGCAGTGGAAGTGAAGGTCTTGCTCAAGCCCCAGGCTAGTCTGTGAGGCTGGGACTCCAACTCATGGGGACTGACCCCAGATGAAGCCAAGGGCCCGAGCTCTGCCCCCGGATTCACTAGCCCAGCACCCTACCCGGTCCATACTGGGCGCTCCCTTCACATGTCCCGACAGAGGACGGCTGAGCCCCCTCCTCCCTCCTTTGCCCCCACCCCCTGGGCTGGTAGTCTTCACGCAGAAGGGTTGGGGTATCGAGATGCAAGACGCAGAGAGAGTGGCGCGTGAAGATGGGGTGGCTCTGGAAGGGCATTGGCTGGGATGGGGGCAGCCAGAGCCCGGAGGGAGGGGCGGCAAGCCTGGGCACCAGGGGCCCAAAAATCGACCCCTCCCCAACCTGCTGTCCAATGCCGGTTCTCATTCGCCCCCTCGATTGGATCGCTGTAACTCGGGAAGGAGCGCATCTCGTACAGCCAGGCCGGGCCGACATTGCCCTCTCGTGGCAAGAGTGTGTCATTACCATCTTCAGGCCCACGACGGACCCGCGTCCTTATCCACGAAGGACAGGTCGGGTACTGCCCAGAGTTCCCTGGGTCGCGGAGGCTGGTGGTTCAACTCTAGGACAATTTCCTAACTCCTGATACCCCACAATCCCCTGCCTGCACATTAACTTCACCTTGGGACATGCATATATTAAGATGAACCATACGAAGCTTGGCATTTGTTGACTTCTAGCATATAAAAACACGAAAATATACAAAAGACCCAAAGCCCACCCNTCACCCACGCGCCCCACACAACACCCGACCCCCACAACGCCATAAACACATCACCCCTGAGTCCAGCTCCACTCCAGCATCTTCATCCCCCTCTTGGCCTCAAACTCACTAGGGACATCCCCGTATTGAATGCCACCTCTCTTGACCTCTAGGGACCAGCCCACATCTCCGCTCCAATGCTTTGCAGACTTTAATGCCCACAGAATCCCCTGGGGATCTCATTAAAATGCAGAGGCTAAGGGGCGCTTGGGTTGCTTAGTCGGTTAAGCATCGGACTTTCGCTTAGGTCACGATCTTGCGGTTCGGGGGTTCGAGCCCCGCGTCGGGCTCTGTGCTGACTGCCAGCTCAGAGCCTGGAGCCTGTTTCAGAGTCTGTGACTCCCTCTCTCTCTGACCCTCCCCTGCTCACACTGTCTCTCTCTCTCTCTCCTAGAAAGAAATAAAACATTAAAAAAAATTTTTTTAACGCAGAGGCTAATCGCATAAGCCTGGAGTGGCCCCCAGAGTCCGCATTTCCGACTAGCTCCCAGGTGATGCCACAAACCACACTTTGAATAATGAACCACACTTTGAATAACGAGGCTTTCCTCATTTCTCCAGCCACAGTTGCCTCAGGATTTCCTGTGGGCTCATCTCAGGCCCCTCCCCAACCATCTGCCACCAGGCTTTCCCATCCCACGTTCCCTCCCCACACCACTGAATTGGGAAAGTCACCCATAAGTGAAGCCAACAGCCTTTTCTTGGGCTTCGAGGCATCTGTGCTGTGGGCTATCCTTTCCTTCGTAAAACATGGCCCCATCTATGGATTCTGGGTGATTTCTGGTGGGCCCCCTTCTACCTCTCCATTGTGCCTTCCCCTTATGACAGCCCCTCCCTGGCAGCACATGGCCACGCTCATGGTCATCCATCACCTGCTCCAGGGCCTCTCCAGCCCCGACCTCTCTCCTGAGCTCCAAGATCCTTTTCCAGTCTGTTCAGAAGCTCTAACTTTGCCCTGAAAGCACGTTACCTTCATTTGTCTAAAATCCACTCCTAGGATCTCTGTAATAAAGGTGACACCTACTTCATGGTGTTAGTGTGGGAATGAAATTAAGTGAATATGTATCATGTGCTTAGAACAGCACCGGAGGAAGGCTTTGCCATCATTACCTTCACAACAGTAGCTTTTCCTAAATACCCCAATCCCCAGAGATCCTACACTGTAGGAAGGCTTCCTATCACAGGGTTATCATAGGGTTACGTACAAATTCTCCCCACTCCCTCTTTCTCTGTGTGTGTGTGTGTGTGTGTGTGTGTTTCTGTCACCTCAGAGGTCTCTCTCAGACGCCAACAGGTCTGCGAGTCTGCAGAGTCTGCAACAGCTCGCTCGAACTGCTGATAGTTTCCTTTTAGCATCTACCCCCGCCCCTCAGGGCAGCAGCCAGAGAGAGAGAGGCAGAGAGTAGGGAGTCCCCTGCTGGACAAGAGGCTCATGGCACGCTTGGCACTGAAAATCTCAAACTCATACATTATGTATTTGTGGAATATTTACTATTTCACACATTTGTGCCTTGGAGGCAAACTACTCATGGAAGAAGCAAACTAGCTTTTACTGAGCGTTTACATGTCAGACGGGTAACTTGCACATACAGGAATTCGCTGAACTTTTTTTCACTGGTCTCATCCTACATAGGCATCGATAGATAGTATAATGAATCCCCTGTGCCCAGTGTCCAGCTTCCACAGATGCCAACTCCCGACTCGTAGCCAGTCTCACTGCACCTATTCCCCTACCCTGCCTTCTCCCCTCCAGAGGGTTTTGAGGCAAATACAAGACATCTTATCGTTTCATCTGTATTCAGAATGCACGCTAAAATACGTGGAGTCGTCTTTAAAACATGATACACAATCACAGCACACCTAAAAACTAATATGCCTAATATCCCATGTGCAAAAGGTGTTCCAATTGTCTAATTTTTTATGGTTTGAATCAGAATCCAAATATGGATTAAAAGAGACTTTTTAAAAATCATTTATTTTGAAAGAGAGAGAGAGAGAGAGAGCAGGCATGCATGAGCAGGGGAGGGGCAGAAAGAGAGGGAGAGAGAGAATCCCAAGCAGGCTCTGCACTTGCTTTGATGCAAGACTCAAACCCACAAACCATGAGATCATGAGCTGAGCCAAAATCAGGATCAGATGCTTATCTGACTGAGCAACCCGGGTGCCTGGAGACTTTAAAAATACATCTTTTGGGGGCACCCAGCTGTCTCAGTCAATAGAGCATACAACACTTCATCTCAGAGTCGTGAGTTCAAGCCCCGCATTGGGTGTAGAAATTATTTAATTTTAAAAAATACATCTTTTCATCTAATTCCACCCTTTCCTATTCTACCTTTATTTGTTGAAGAAACCAGGGTGTTGGTCCCATAGGGTTTCCTACAGGGGGCATTTTGGTGACTACGTGCCCACAGAGACCTTTTCATCTTCTACGTAATGAGACTAAGCTTTATTCTCTTCCCCCCATTTTTACAGGTGAGAAAAGGGAGGCTCAGAGAAGTTAAATGCCACGCGCAAACGTTTGCAGCCAAGGAAGGAGCAGAGCCCGGCCTCCTGAGCCAAGGAGAGTGGGACCACATCTTCAGAGCACCCCGTTCACTACCCGGCGCATACCATGTGTTCCCAAGACCGGGGCTGACCGAGACGGCCTTCGTACATTCCCACTGGAGCCACTGGGCTCTGCCTCCGGACAGATGGAAGGCCACCTTGGGGCCGCCTGGGGAGTCCTGGGACCCGACCCATGACACAGAGCCAGGCCGCCCTTTCCACAGGGCCCTATCTCCTTTCTGTCTTCTCGTCATTCATTCATTCATTCATTCAATAAATGTTTACTGGACACTGTGTCCCAGACCAGACACCCTTAAGGCACGTGAATGAGTATGGCTCTTCGTCGCTGCATGTGGGTGGATGGGTGTGATCTCAGGAGGTACGTCTGTTTCTACCTCTGTATGGTGTGTGTGTGTGTGTGTGTGTGTGTGCGTGTCTCCAGATCTCCAGATCTAAGTGTCCCTGTAGTTGTCAATGACGACAGCTGGGTGTGTATCTGTGTGTTTATGCGTGTGTGTTCCTACAAATGACACAGTCACTGCGCACGTAAACACGCACAATTCTGCACGCACACATGTGTCTGGGTGGACCTGTTGTTTCTGTACCCCTGTGTGTCTATACATGTGTGTTTATGTGTACATCTCAGTGGATGTATGAATCACTACATTTGTGTATGTGTGTGGGTGCGTGTGTGTGTGTGTGTGTACCTCCCCTCAGGTGCTGTAATAGGAACTGTCACCTGTCACCCTTGACCCCTCACCTCCCCAGCTTCCTGTCACCTCCATGCCCACCAGTCCTGAGTGACAGCCAAGGCTTTTCCTGCTCTTAGAGGGGCGGTCTTGGTTGAGGGGAAGTATCTGGGGGGGTCGGAAGGTCCTAGGTCTTCTGCCCCCAGCATCTCCAGGATCCAGGGCCTGGGGAGGGAAGACCGGAACCCGATTCCAGGCACACTGACAATTTTTGCTTTAAAAAACAAAACAATGGCCTGCTTCAGAGGGGAACAAAGAAAATTCGAGCTGAACCACAGACCGACAAGGATCCGGCAGGACTTCAATTCAGAGGGGTAGGGTCAGGTAGGGGTGTTGACCTCATACACCCACATTATCTCCTCCACAAAGCAGGGTCAGTTTTCCAACCCCAGGCTGGCCTTCCCCCAGGGAGAGGCTGTGCGGACACAGTGGCCCCAGGGTCACTGGGCCTGGAGTTAATCATCTACCCAGGGTATCCCTGGGCCCATTGGCTGCCTGGGGAAGCGGCCCTCTGGGCTAACGCCCAAAGCAGTGGGAAGCACTTCCCAGCCCCACCGGCCCAGGGGCAATGGGGCTGATGGTGTTGGCTACTGAAATGAGTGGCCCCCAGTCTGAGGACGGAGACATCAGCCCTGCCCTCAGGGGAGCCCCAGGCTGAAGGGAGAAGCCATCCTTGCCCTCACATAGGTCCTGAGCTGGCAGAAGGCAGGACTCAGCGGCAGCAGAGGAGGGGTGGGGGGAGGGCCTGGAAGGGGCGTACATTTGGGAGGGGAGGAATGGAGAGAGGCCAGGGCTGGGGCCGAGAGACCCAGAGCAGCAGAGGTAGGAGAGGCAGAGGAGGAGGAATCCTGAGTGCGGAGGGGCCGGGGAGGGTGGGAGCTCAGATGAGGGGCTTGGAAAATGATTAGGACTCCCCTGAGTGAGGACCGCCTCTTCTGGCAGATTCCGGAAAGTGTAGGGAAGTAGGGGGTGGGTGGTAGTAAAGTGGGAGGAGAAAGAAGGCCCTAGAGGTGACCCCACAGTAGGGGGTACAGACACTGCATGGTTCACTGTCTAATAGAACCCAGGATATGCAAGTAGGAAAATGGAAAAGTCAGTGGAAGAGGTCACAAGTTCAGCTCCAGCCCCTCTGCCAGGAGTCTCCTGCCCGGAACAGTGCACGCATGTGCTGTGTGTGCACATGTGTTGGTGCGTACATGAGCGTGTTGGTAGCAGATGCCAGGAGGGGTGTGCTCACCCAGCATCCTCTGCGATACTCAGGAGAGCAGCAGCTCAGGTCACGGCTGGCCATTCAGGCAGTGCCGCGAGAGTCCTGACTCCTGGCCCAGGGAGTGCAGAGCTGGGCAGAGGGAATGAAAGAGCAGTGGAGAGAACTTAGGATGCCTAGCATCTGGCCATGACACTAACAGCTGGATGACCTTGGTCAAGTCACTTCTCCTCTATAGTTGGTTTCCTCCTCTACAACCGCAGAGAGTGGGACTCCATCCCAGTGACCCGAGTACAGGATGTGTATAACCCACAGTTGACAAGGAGCCTTTGGGCAGAGGGTAGATACAGTATCCAGTAACAATGAATGATATTCTGTGAAAGCTTTCGTTGCCCTTTTCAAATCTTAAGAGCACGGATCTGAAGCAGACCTGCTTCGTTTGAAAGAACAGCTCTGCTGCTCTGAGCTGAATGACCTTGGCCCTCACATATTTCTATGCCTTGATTTCCTCATCTATAAAATGGGCATTACAATAATAGCCATCCTGGAGTCATTGTGAGGACTATATATGAAGTGCTTTGCCCAGTGCCTGCCATTCTGCATGTGTCGGCTGTTTTTCTACACAGGAGAAAGTGTCTCGGGGGTCCAGGGGACCTCTGACGTTGGGCACCTGCTAGCCTTCTTCTGTGTGACCAACAGAGCAGGCCACACTATCCAGCTGGAATTTAATAACATTTTGTTCTGGCTTTATTCTTAAGGCTTTCTTCTGTTTACAGCAAGTGATACTGGCCTTCTAGTTACAGTTTCAATAGAAATACATTTTAAACTTGAAAACTTTCAATACTAGGGTTGCCTGGGTATCTCCGTTAAGCGTCGGACTTTTGATTTGGGCTCAGGTCATGATCTCATGGGTTCGGGAGTTCCAGCCCCAAGTAGAGCTCCATGCTGGTAATGTGGGGACTGTTTAGGATTCTCTCTCCACTGCTCCCCTTCAAAATAAATAAACTTTTAGATAGATAGATAGATAGATAGATAGATAGATAGATAAAAACTTTATTACTAACAAGGAATGATTTACCCTCTGGTTCCCTTTCCCATCAGATCTGAACATTGGTTTGGGTGGTTATAAGGGACGGAAAAGGAACACTGAAAGTGGACTCACAGTGCTTATGGTCTGGTATAGAGCTCATGGGCTAGTTTCAAACAAGGTAAAAAAAAAAAAATAGAGGCGACTGGGTGGCTGAGTCGTTGAGGCTGGGACTTCCGGTCAGGTCATGCTGTCAGCGTAGGGAACCCACGTCGGATCTTCTGTCTCCCCGTCTCTCTGCCCCTCCCCTGCTCCCTTCTCTCTCTTTCAAAAATAAGTAAAGATTTTAAAAACTTAAAACAATAAAATATTAAGGGGTGATTTGAGGATATGACAAAATTCTTCAAAGTGGTACCCAACGTCTGGAGCTTGGCAAACCCCGGTAATCTCACGATTCCGGATCTTCTTTGAGCTCAGCCGATAGGACCCAGACACACCCGGCCTCTCCAGCAGAGAGCGGGTACTCCCCCACCTCCCTTCCACTCCTCCCCGCCTCCCCCTTCAGATCTCCTTCTTCAGTCCCACGGTAACTGCACTTTGCTCTCCCCTCCTGCCCTCATCAGACTCTCCTTTAATCATCCAGAACCCCCGCAGACTGCCAAAGCCACTCCGGGTCCCCCGAGCCCTTCCTGGAACCGGCCTTGGCAGCAGATTAAAGACGCCCCACCACCGTTTATCTCTGCCTCCTGACCCGAACTAGTGGGTTGCGTCCCCCACCAGGGGCGGGGGTTTCTGTCGGCCCCGCCCCCTGACCCATGGCCTGACCCTCTTCAAACGCACCCAGAGACGACTCTGCGCCCCCAGTCTGCGCCCTGCCCCGGCCGGTCAAGCCCCTCCTTGCAGCAGGTTAGGAGCCCCCCAGAGCCGGGAGCTGCGGACGGAGCGGACTCGTTTTGGGGACGTGGGGGGGCAGCCGTTCTGGTTGTCATGGCGACCGCGCGTTTGGCCTGGGCCCTGCGAGCCACCTCTGCTGGGGTAAGGCTGCGCGGCCCCCGAGGCACCGGGAGCGCCCGGAGGCTGAGTGGCAGCGCGCGAAGGCGAGCGGCGG
>NW_027533264.1:487414-489998 GCF_008692635.1 Crocuta crocuta
CGCTCGCTGGTGCAGCGGGACATCCAGGCCTTCCTGAACGAGTGCGGGGCCAGCCCCGGGGAGGCGCGCCACTGGCTCACGCAGTTCCAGACCTGCTACCATTCCGCGGACAAGCCCTTCGCGGTCATCGAGGTGAGCGGAGCCCGGCGCCGGCCGCGTCACGGCGAGGGGATCGGGGTTGTGAGGGAACATGTCGCCAGGCATGGCGGGACCGACCGCAGACTCCGCGCAGCGGAAGCGGGAAGGGGCGCGACGGGGCCGGGACCAGGGCCCCGGGACTGGGTGAGGCTGCGCGCTCCTCCTGTAGCCTCACGCCCAGCTAGGGTGAGGAGCCTGAGGACCCGAATCCGCCAGGTGTGATGCGCTGGAGAAGAACTCCCCTTGGCCGTGGGCGCAGTTAGGGCCTCCGATGGCAAGTGGGGAACCTGGACCGGAGCCGCCTGGGTTACCCCTCCCCCCAAGGAGTCCTAAAGTCCAAGGTCTCAGGGAGGCACAGAGGGAGGAACATCAGTGTGAGATAAGGGGATGGCAAGATCCAACGGGGCAAAGGGCGGAGCAGGTGCTCGCCAGAAATGGGGCCTGCCTGCTTCTGGGCTGGGAAAGGGTCACCACAGGGCCCCTGCTGCTGGAGCAAGCAGGTTAGGCAGGAGTCGGGGCCAGTGTCGCCGCCCCTGAACGCTCACTCCTCCGCAGGTGGACGAGGAGGTACTCAAGTGCCGGCGGACGGTAACCAGCCTGGCCTTCGCCCTGGCATTCCTGCAGCGCATGGACATGAAGCCGCTAATTGTTCTCGGGCTGCCCGCCCCCACGGCGCCCTCCGGCTGCCTTTCCTTCTGGGAGGCCAAGGCCCAGCTTGCCCAGCACTGCAAGGTGCTGGTGGATGAGCTGCGGCACAACGCTGCCACCGCCGTGCCTTTTTTTGGCGGCGGGTCGGTGCTGGGTGCGGCGGAGCCAGCCCCCCATGCCAGGTGAGTGCCGGCCTTCCGAGGCCCCGCGTCTTTAGACCTCGCCACTCCGCCCACCCTGCCCCAGCCCTGCAGGCCTGGCGGGGGCCTCCTTGAGCGCCACGTCTGGCCCACAGCTATGGCGGCATCGTCTCGGTGGAGACGGACCTGCTACAGTGGTGCCTGGAGTCGGACAGCATCCCTATCCTGTGCCCCATCGGGGAGACCTCCGCCCGCCGCTCCGTGCTCCTCGACTCGCTGGAGGTGACCGCGGCTCTGGCCAAGGCGCTGCAGCCCACCAAAATCATCTTCCTCAATACCACAGGCGGCCTGCGCGACAGCAGTCAAAAGGTGTGCCCCCTCCTTCCCGGCCCCATTCTCCCCACTCTGGGCCTGGCTGAACCCCTCTTGTGTTCCCTGCTCGCCTCCCAGACGGGTCCCCAGAGTCATTCTCCGAGCCGGCTGGGTCGGCAGTGGAGTGGTGGCCAGATCCAAGCCCCCCCTGGCCGAGGACAATGAGAGGAAGTGAGGGGAAAGGAGTCCGTGAGGAAGGGTCTGTGCAGCAGGGGCGCAGTGGTGGCGGGCTGCGGGCCAGAGGCTCACCCCCTGGCCCTGGACGCAGGTCCTGAGTAACGTGAACCTGCCCGCCGATCTGGACCTGGTGACCAACGCGGAGTGGGTGAGCACCAAAGAACGGCAGCAGATGCGCCTCATCGTGGACGTGCTCAGCCGCCTGCCGCACCACTCCTCTGCCGTCATCACCGCCGCCAGCACGCTACTCACCGAGCTCTTCAGCAACAAGGGTGAGGGCCGTGCCTGGGGGCGAGGCGGGGCAGGGGGGAGGCTGAGTCTCAGGAGTGAGCAGGGGAGGTGGCTTCCTGAGTGGCAGGGGGCCGCCACCCCAAAAGCTCTCTTCTCTGGCTGGACCTGGGGGAGGTGAGCGCGGAGCAGGTGGGCGGGACTGGACAGGCAGGCGGCGCCAGGTGGGACGGACTTGGCGAGGAGGCTGGGGCGGGGAATTGGAGGGGCGGGGAGACCGGAGGCTGGAGACCCGGTTTCCGGGAGGTAGGCCGGTCTAGGGAAAGTAAGTGGGACGACCCGCGATGGACAGAAGTTTAGGGACAAACTGCCAGGGAGAAGCATCTCCCAGTATGGAAATCACCTGCATATCGATGCGGACCACAGAACGCATTTCACTGGGGAGATGCTCCAAAGAGGGTCATTGTCCCGCCAGCCCCTGCCCTATCTGGAATCCCCACCGGGACACTCAAATGCAAGAGCGGATGGGACCCGGCTCTTGGGCTAAAGAACACCTCCTCTTCCATCCCACCCCCCAGGGTCCGGGACCCTGTTCAAGAACGCCGAGCGGATGCTGAGGGTGCGCAGCCTGGACAGCCTGGACCAGAGCCGCCTAGTGAACCTGGTCAACGCCAGCTTCGGCAAGAAGCTCCGGGACGACTACTTGGCCTCGCTGCGCCCGCGGCTGCACTCTGTCTACGTCTCTGAGNGCGGCCGCCATTCTGACCACGGAGCCCGTATTGGGGGGCACTCCCTATCTAGACAAGTTTGTGGTGAGCTCCAGCCGCCAGGGCCAAGGCTCCGGGCAGATGTTGTGGGAGTGCCTGCGGCGGGACCTGCAG
>NW_027533264.1:490152-527760 GCF_008692635.1 Crocuta crocuta
CCACCCCTACCCCCGCCCCAGCTCTCCACAGCCACGCCCCAGAAGGCCGGCCTTCCCGCAAGGAAAAGGCCCCGACGTTCCCCAAGGGAGCGGACCACACACGGAGCCTGAGCTTTTCCCCAGAAGCCCAGCGCACGAAGCCCGCTCTGTCACGATGCAGGGGGCACTCCTCGACTTTCCCCCAGAATCGAGAAATCCTGACCCTCCAGGCTTTATTCCACGTTCAGTTGCTGAGCTCTGACCCCAGGCCCACTGCCTCTCCAGCGGAACCCCTTCTCCTCTCTCTCTTTCCTTTTGCAACTATCCCTTCACCGGGGTCTGTGGGCACCAAGAGGTGAACAAGACCCTGCCCCTGGTGGTGGGGGGGGGGGGGGGGGCACGGGGGGGGCTCAGTCGGTTAAGCATCTGACTCTTGGTTTTGGCTCAGGTCATGATCGTGGGACAGAGCCCAGGTCAGGCTCAGATAAGAGCAGGGTGGCTGGCATGGAGTGGGTCCTCAAGATAACCAGTGAGTAGCCACCACTGGCCTTGCCCTCAAAGGTCCTCCTTCCCCCCTCATCAGGTACTTCAAACACTGCGATGGCAGCTTCTCCAACAAGCAGTGGATCTTCTTCTGGTTTGGCCTGACCGATATCCGGGACTCTTACGAGCTGGTCAACCATGCCAAGGGGCTGCCGGACTCGTTCTGCAAGCCGGCTTCTGACCCGGGCAGCTGACCCTCACCACCAACCCTGCAGGCCCTGGGATAACCAGGGCGAAACAAAAGCCATGCCTGTTGGATGTGACCCAGGCAGCCGCAGGCTGGACCAGGCTTGTTGCCTAAGGATCTGCAGAGGAGGAACCAGCCCCTACTCTACTCTGCCCAGGGCGGGGCGCCCGAGTGGAGACAAGCATATGAAGAAGGGTGTGCCCAAGACACACACACCCCCCACTGGCTCCAAAGCTAGACCCAGACAGCCTTCAGTTTTCAGTCTAGGGATCTTGAGGGGCGGGACTGGGGGGCTTGCCTTCCAGGGCTATACTCAGGGCTAACCTTACAGGTGGGCCAGTGTCTCTGGCCTCTGTGCTGTTTTGAGGCTCCCTTGCCCAAAATATTACCTCATTTGCTTGATATTCCATCACTTATTTTCTTTTGGGTCTTGCAACTTCCCAAGAGGCCTCGATTAAAACACAAATACTTATCTAAGAGTCAGCTCACACTTGAAAAAAATGAGCAGCGACCCTCTGAGACCAAGATCTTGAGGGCCGGGGAGCCAGGGGACTCCCGAGGGGAAGAGGAGAGCTCAATGAGATAGAGTGCCTCCCCCAAGATCAATGCTGCCACCATCTCCCTCAGCTGGGTGTCAGCAGCCCCCCCAGAGGGGCTCCCTGACTCTGGAGTTAGGAAGCTTCCTCCTCCATCCCACAGACCAGAGCAACAGCAGCCGCAGCCCTCTCTCCAAGCAAGGCTCCGAGCCAAGCACAGCCTTGGATGCTCTCCCCTCGGCCCCGCTGGAGGCTGTCTGCATCTGTGGGAGCAGAACACCTCAGCCACTGGGAGCCCAAAGCCAGAGGTTTCCTTCCACATTTTTGACCCCCACGATGCACCAGGCCCCATACTAGCCGCTGGGCTACTTTCAACGAGGAGGTGAATGAACAAATAGGGGAAAGACCACCATGGCCCAGCAGGGGCCGCAACAGAACCGGCCGCCCAGAGCAGCCTCTGACTTCCCTCAGGAGAGGGGTGGTGTGGGGGGCACGGCTGTGCCCGGGCATCAGACAGGCTGGAGCTGGAATCCAGCTCTGTGGCTGGGGGGCGGTGGGGGTGGGGGGGAGCTGCTGGCCTTCTCGGAGCTTCCAGCTCATCTCTTAAGATGTAAAAGTCTCATAGTGGTCACTTTAACGTTAGTTCTGCCCCTCTCGCTGGCCTCAGAGAGTTCTTCAAAAGAAAGCAGGAGGACCGAAAAGGGGAGGAAGAGACAAGCTACAACACAGGGACCGAGGGGGTGGGTCAGAAGCAGACCACAGGGAGGGTCCTGAGCAGGTAGCCAAGGACTGCGGGAACTCTCAGAACAGGGCAGAGATCACAGGCGGGCTAAAGTGGGGCTTAGCCAGATGTGGTCATTCAAGAAACCCAAGATCAGTCCCAGCCAATGGCGAAGTGCCCTGTGGGGAGAACAGAGAAGCGAAGCCAAACGTCTATATAAAATGTTTATTTTTGGAGGACTGTGTGGTCTGGTGTTTGGGAGGGCACTCACCCCCACCAGGCCAACCATACCGCTGGAAACAGAAGGCAGGGGGGCGGGAAGCTGGCTGCGGCTCGCCCCACCCCTGCGCACCCCAGCCCAGGGTCTGCTCTGCGTTCAAGGTGGGGCATCAGTGCGGTTTCTGCCCCCGGCCTGCCCTGAGAACTCCCGTGACTTCTGTGGTGCCCGGTCCCTGGGCACCTCCGGGCCCGATCCACACACGTCAACACAATACGCACTCTCAGTCTCTGAAAAGCACTGTGGAGCCCGGCTGCTCCTGGCCAGTTCAAAAAGGGATTTTTCACATTTGCTCACTTCCGGTTCGTAGTCTTCCTTCCTCCGTCTCCCAGTCTTGGCACCCCCACCCGAGCCCTGCCTTACTTCCTTCTCTGGGACAGCAGACCCCGGGAGCAGCTGGCCTCAGCTCTCCTGCTAACGAACAGGGGGGGAAAAAAAACCAAACCCTGTAAGGCATCACCATCAGGGCTCCCACCCCCAAGGAGCCCAGGCCCTGGGGAAGCCACCTGCCTCTTACCGACACACACACACACACACACACACACACACACACACAGCAAAGAACCCACCCAACAGAGCAGAAAGCATCGAGAAACAACTGGGCCAGCAGGGAGGAAGGTGGGGTGGCCCTCTGTGGCTCCCGGCACCCCTCTCCGCCTCTTGTCGTGCAACTCAGCCATCGGTGGCCAGGATGATAGCGGCCCCGAAGATGCCCACACTCTCTCCAAGGAGCTTCATCTGGTTCCAGAACTCAACTCGCCGTGTGTGGTGCCAGTAGGCAACGTTGCCGTCAATGAGCAGCATGACCGGGGGCAGCAGTACAGCCAGGATCTGGGCAGCCAGCGTCACGTAGTAGCCGGACAGGAAGGCCAGCGCCAGGACCCCGTACAGCACGAAGAACAGCTGGATCATGAGCTCCCCACCCGGGAGGTGGTTCAGATACGCCAGCCGGTCCTCCTTGCTGTGCTGCAGTGAGTAGGCCTAGAGACGCACATCCGCTAAGTCTCTCCCAACAGGCCGGGGGAGCCTGTCCGGGGAGGGCCGCCCCTGACATGGCGCCCGAGAGTCAGCCTCTGCAAGCTGGGCTTCTGACTCCCATCTCGGAAGTGGGACCCCCTGAAAGTAGGGCCCGCGTCTCCCCCACGGCCTCGGGAGCTCACGGGGTTAGGGCTTGTCTCTCCTCACCCTAGGGGCTCAGAAGGGGCAGAAGCGTGTCTCCACAGCCAGCCCAGGGTTCTCACCCGTGAATACATAGCTCTGCACGCAAAATGCGGTGCCCAGTAACTGAGGTGGAGCCAGGCGCCCCAGGGCCTGTCCAGGTCCCCATCCATGCTGGGTGCCCCCTAGGTCCTCCATGAGGAGGTACCATAACTGGCTACCCTAGGCAACGCCCATCAACTCTTAGTGGTAGAGTCCATCTGGGGCCTGAACCCCCTCACACCCCTCCTTTGTCCCCTTCTCCCAGCCCTCTGGGGGCTGAATCCAGGAGAGGACCAGTCCATCTCATTCTCCTGACTCTCAGGCTTGGGGATGACAGGCCAATCCAACCTCCTCTCTCTCCAGTGGCAATAACACTGGAGGAAGGGGCTCTCAGCCGCGTCTCAGGCACCGGAAAGAAGCCCGAGTCCCAGAAGCTGGGCGAGGCTACTCCCAGGAGGCAGACCACCAGGAACTACGTGCCCACCTCCCTGCATTCTGCCAGGCACGGGCTCAAACCTCACTCCCACGCAAGCCCCTGCAGCCACCAGTCCCCCAACCTACCACGCAGATGAGGTAGATGCCCAGAAACACCTGGCCGGTGGACTGGAGGGAGCGGCTGCGGGGCTTCCGGCGGTACAGCTCCCCAGCGCCGCTGGCCAGCACAAGAAAGCCGCCGATGATAGCAACTGTGCGCGAGTACATACGGACCTAGGCCAAGGTGAGGGGACCCAGTCAGAAACCACAGCCGCCACGTTTCTCCCGGCGTCCAGCGCACAGAACCACCCATCTCTCTTCACCCCATTCAGTCTGATACACTCTCTTGCCAATTCCAAGCGTGGTAGGCAGATGCAGCCGACAAAGATTAATTCTTTTAATCGGAAGTGGAAACTGAGGCCCGGAGGGGGTTAATAAAATTGTCCGAGGTCCTACAGAAAGAGGCAGAACCCAGATGCCAAGCGCTGCCCCATCTCCACCCACGGACGTGTAGACTCAAATCCCAGAGTTCTTTCTGCTATATAGTGCGAGTCTGTGTCAGTAAGGAAACACTGATCTACACTCCTGAGGCTGTTCACACATGGGCCGCCCCTCCTGGATTGGCAGTCCACTGCTTGAGGGTGGTGCCTTTGTCCAGGCTTATCTACGAGCCTGCAGTGCCTGGCACACGCTCTGGCTTTGTAAGGCTTAAATGCTTCACGAAGATGAATTAAATTTCATAAAAATCAGATGGTGGGAACCGGTACTCTCCAAGGTCCCTTTTGCCCTATAGTCTGAGATGACTAAACTAA
Organism: Crocuta crocuta; assembly: GCF_008692635.1. Taxonomy (NCBI): domain Eukaryota; kingdom Metazoa; phylum Chordata; class Mammalia; order Carnivora; family Hyaenidae; genus Crocuta; species Crocuta crocuta. Next base: position 494,882 of record NW_027533264.1, read on the forward strand.
TGGTTTAAAGGGTTCCGGGAACTAGGTGACCTGGGTTCTGGTCTCACCTGCAGTGCTAACTGTGATGGGACTCTGGGAAAGTCTGTCTCTCCTCTTCGGACCTCAGTTTTCACACTCTGAAAGGCAACCCTGTGTGGTTCCTAAGGTCCTTTCATGCTTCCAGTCTGTAATAGTTCGCACAAGCCTGCGGTTTCTGCCTGCCCAGGCTTCACACTGTGCGCGTAGCTGACACCGTGCATTACCCAACTGCCCCCGGCATTGGCCTCTGGCTCCCTATCCCCCAACTCCCCTTAGGCCGAGGTGCTCACCTTCAGCCAGTCCCCGTAGTGGACGTGGCCCCCGATGTAGGCGGCGTAGGTGCTAATGGCCAGCTGGAGCGCGGCCCCCAGCGCGAACCAGCGCCGCTTCACGCCAAAGGACATGAAGCTGGCGCACAGCACGGCTGCCCCCAAGTCGAAGTACAAGTAGGGCACGGGGATGTCGGGCTTCCTGCGAGCCGGAGAGGAGAAGAAGCAACGGGGACAGAATAAAGCGGGAGAAGAGCCTTGCGACCCCTTGAGTTCCCACAAGCTCCAATGCCTCAAACCCGGAGCCCTTCTCACAGCCGGGACCCCCGCACTACGCTCGATGCCCAGCCGAGAGCCCCTAACAAGTCCAAGGTCCCAACTCCTCCCCATTCCAAGGGTCCCGGCTTCTTCTCCACCTCACCGCACCCCCGTTCCTGGGGCGGGCCGTACCGCCCCCCACCACGTGCGGCGGCCGCGTGAGCCCGCTCACCGGCGCGCCTCGGCCCGTTCAGCGTACAGCATGAGCTGGCTGAAGCAGCCCCAGAAGGGGCAGCGTGTGAGCAACACCGAACCCAGCTGCATGATCAGCTGCAGCGTCCAGCGTCGCGAACCCATCTTCGACGCCATCTTGGAGAAGGGCAGTCCGCCGCGGCGTCACCCCCGACGGGGAGGCCGGCTCCAGGACGCGATACGCCACTTCCGGGTCTCGCGAAGCGGAGGAGGGTGAGAGAGTAGCATTTTCCCCTTCCGATGGGAAACAACGCTCTCGCTTTCTAGTTCCGGACCGAAGGAGGTGTTCCGGCCGCGGAGTTCAGCCTCAAAACTCCGTTTGTGGAGACTTAAGGACCCCTCTCGTGGATGCAAAATTGAAAACTAGACTAGAGGAAGGTTTCTTATCAGAACCGTGGGCAATAACTTGAGGCAATGAAGCGAACTGGTCTTTGATGCTAGACCTGGGCTCCAATCCTAACTCCAACTCTGACTTTGGGTATATCGCCTACACTTTGAAGACCCATCTCTAAAAATGGAGAGGACATCTACCTCAGGGTTGTTCTGATGCGTCCATGTGGCAGTGTTGGTACTCATAGTAGGGTGTGTGTAAACACACACACACACCAAATCTCTCTACTTTTGTTTAATTTCAGAGTAAGGTGTTCCCTTGGCCAGGTCACTTGTAGACAAGTCTGGCTTTCCCTCCGTCCCCTGAGAGAAGAGTAAGATCTGATGTGGATATATGGGACATCTCAAATCAGTCTCTTGTCTCCAGCTCCCATGCTCCCGCTTTAGCCCAAACTACCATCTTTTGTTGGTTTAACTGCAGCAGGCTTCCAACTGGCCCCCTGGCTTCTCCTTTGGCCTCCTTGTTTATTCTCAGCTTCCCTATTCTATGTTTTTGTAACCATCAGATACCCTTCTTTTGAATCCCTGAGCACATTGTTAATTATATATTTGGGATTCTTTGTTAATGAGCAGATTGACAATAGATTGTGAGTTTCATAAGGGCAAGGTTTCTGCTCACAGCCTAGTGTAAGATGCATTCAAAAAAACATGCTAAATAGATACATGAACAAAAGATGTTGCCACTATATCTCATTCGTAGCAGGTACTCTGATTACCTGTTGAATAAGTAAGCGGGCAAAAGTTCCGGGCCCTCCAGGATTGCCACCACAAAGCCACCCTACCCATCTTCCTGCACCCCCTACCACCCTACAACACAAATTCATCTTCCCGTATTGAAGTTAAGACTTTACAATAGCACTCTCACTAGACTATTTAATTCAGGTCTGTTTCCAGTTCCCCGGAGCAGGGAGAGGGGCCTCATGTCCAAACAGTATTTCTGACCATATGAATTAAAAGTTCCCAACCAGCCAGTGAAAGCTGAACAAAACGCCTCTCACGTTTTTTTACAAAGTCACTGGGATAAAGAGTGGGTATAACAGAAACGTGATGGGGAGACATACTCATGCAAAAAAACCCCCTAGGGAATGGGATTGTATATATGCATGCTGGGATTGGGGCTGGGGGAAAGGAATCTCCAGGCAAAGGGAATGAGAAAAAGCCTAGATTAAAGGCCATTTTGTCTATCTCTGCCCATGTGCCAGTGACAACCACATGAGGTTAAGTTTTCCACAGGCACATAGCATAGAATCAGGTTTTCAAATTTTTTTTTCCAGTCTCCACACCTGTCCTTGATTCAAATGTGACAAGATGCACAGCCCTCAACAAGGAGCTAAGGTGTTGAGGATGACCGGAATGGGGACACTATACATCCGTAATACAGTTCTAGGAGCCTGGCTGGGGTGTTGCCCATAGGAGCAACACCCCTACCCCATCCCACCACCCTCATGACTTTAGCAATAACGAGGCCAAAGGGGAGGGGCAGGAGACCAACATTAACAAAGCTGCCCTTAGTTCTCAGCTCACCCCAGTTCCCTCTGGTCTTTAATCTCTACCTTTTACTTTCCTAGTGTCTGAAGGGTTGTTGAGAAGCACTAAGGGCCAAATCCCTCTTTCTAGGGTTGGGAAAGATGCTGGCATTGTGCTAATTCAGGGAAGAGGTGAATGGGAGGGTCAGAGGCTCTGAGAGAGGAACACAGCCATTTGTCCCCCTGCCCCCCACTCCTCCCACTCCTCCCTGGGGTGACAACTGAGCTGTAAAGACTTCTGAAGAACAGTCCTTCCCATCTCTATCCGCTCGCCCTCCTCCAGCTGCCTCCACTACTCTTGGCAGCCCCCCGAGGACTCTCCCACTCGCCCTCCAGCTCCCCAGAAGCCCCACCTGTGCTTGCGTTCTGCCACGACCAGGGCCACGGTGGCCAGGTAGAGCCGGGCCTCTGTGCTGCTCTGCTGCTCGGCACCACCTCTGGCCGCTGGGGGCCAGCATATGTCAGGTCGCCCAGGTCGGCCACCCACAGAAGGGCCACAGGTGGCCCAAGCTTCCCACAGGCCCACTGCAGGTCACAGTCATGCAACCAGGGGTTTTTGGCCGGCAGCAGCTGTGTGCCCGCCATCCAGATGTCCGCTGTCACCTTGAAACCAAAGTGCTACAGCCAGTTGCCTGTAAGAGAGGGGACGCTCAGCGTGAACAAGGCCGCAAAGGCCTCAGCCTCTAGCTCACTGATGTTATGCCCAGCAATATGCCTATTGCTCTCACTAGGCCAGAGGCCTTCCAGGCCCGATGTGGGGGCCAGGCCCCATATAGCAGTTCCCAGCAAGCAAGAGTCAGTGTAGACAGAAGAGGCCACCGAGCTTGGCTGTGCCTAGCTTGGTCAGCCTGTTTTGACTCAGATCCAACTGCTCCAGGTTTCCCAGGCCCCACAGGCTGCAGGGATCTGGGTGACAGGCAGGTTGTGAGAGCGCCCCAGGCGGAGTACAAAGCCCAGGTTGGCAAAGAAGTCCAGGGACAGGCAGGCCAGCAGGTTGTGGCCGAGGTGCAGCCACTCCAGGAAACCCAGGCACCCCAGGGGCTCCACCAGCGAGATCCCACGGGACACCATGAGAAAGCAGCAGCACCCAGTCACCACAGGCCCTGACAGGCGGCTCGGATTATCTGGCTCAGCTGGAAGAGCCACTCTGCCAGGGAGCCTGGGGGGGAGGCTGAGACAGTAGAGCCCCCCTCTACCCCCCGACAGTCCACAACACTGCCCGCGGCGGACAGGTGCGTGGTGCTTGGCGCACTGCCACCGGATTCCCAAGTCAGGCCAATGCCACCACTGTGGTCATGGCCACTGTGAGGAAGGAGTGGCCACCCCAGCCCCATCCTTGCCACAGGAAGCCTGCATTGGGAACTCATGGATGCATCGACCTTTGTGCCTCACTCGTCCACCCAGCACTCTGGGGAAGCACGGGCATGCTAGGGGAAGAGAAAACTAAAGACACCATTCAGGGCTCTCACCCTTTGCCATGTCCCCCAACATGGTCTGAAGGATACCTCCCTCCATCTCCCACAAATTTACCTAATACCGAGGCTTCTGGAAAGAGCCATCACAGCCCAAGACCCTAGCATCCTGATCCCCCACCCCAGCCACTTCTCATTCCCTGATTCCTACCAGGATGACAAGAAATCAGGGAAGATGGCCTTTATAATCCCAGGCACCCCATCTTTACTCCCACTCCATACCCACCCTCACTTGTTTCCCACACAGCCCAGGAGCAGCTCTGCCTTCTCCCACCCCTAAACATTCCCTTGGTCACTCAACCAGCTAACATTTGCAGAGTCACTGTGGACACAAGCTTGCAGAGAGCCTGGTCTAATGGGACCACTGAAGTCAGGGTCTCAGGCCAGGGAAGTTCAACACACTCACCTGTGTTCCCAGCAACACCACCTGCCGACTGCAGCCCCAGCCCAGGAATGACAGTGGAGAGAATCCCAGCTCTAGTCACTGCCCTCCTGGCAGAAGGCCAGTCCCAAGCAGGTAAGAGTTGAGCTCTCAGGGTTGCCACAGCGCTGAGGGAGAACTGGGGGGGAGGGGGGGGGGTGAGGGCAGGTTGAGGAAACCTCCAAGGCCTTGTGGCCTTATATCCAGGGGAACAGGACCCTGCCCTGCTTTCCCAAGAACACCACTCCCCACCCCCCCATTCCCCCCATAGCCTTCTCACCCTGCTTTTCTCTCTCATCCGGATGACAGCTTGAGGAACCTTGGAGACCTCAAGTCACCACACCACATGTCCACGAGTCAGGAAGGAGCCAGGCATCCCCTCTCACTCTACACTGCCTGCCTAAGATGTCTGCCACCATCCGTAATCCACCTAGGTCTTGTCCAGACACAAAGGAAGGAGATGCTCTCACTTGCTCTCACTAGGCCAGAGGTCAAAACAGCCTGTTCTGGTCTTCGGGGAGTGTCCAGCATGTTCTGGTCTTCGAGGAGTGTCCAGCATCACCTTCTGAAATAGAGAGGGATCTGGGGCCAGGTGGCCGGGACCCAGCCCTTCTGCCCTGTCCTCGGCAGCCAACCAAACAAGTTACACTCTAGGTTTCCTCGTGTGCTCACTAGCCCCACCCAGCAAACTCTTAAGAGAATCGTAATGGCCATATGGAAGAGATGGTTACCAAGGGCCTGGCATCTCATTAAAGGCTTCATTTAATCCTCAACTGAGACATTCATTTTCCTTTACGAAGGAAACTAATGCCTGGCAAGGATATATTTGAGTTGCCAAGTCATAGTGCTAATTAGTGGCAGGGGTGAAAGCTGACACAACATAGAGCTGTCTGACATGCTCCCGACACTAAACCACAGCATCCCACAGACTGGGCCAATGTGCTGCAGGCCGGCCAAACACCCCTCAAAGAAGTTGAGGTCTGCCAAGTGAATAACACAGACTATCTCCAGAATAGGAAGAAGAGTTGACCCACCATCAGCTTAGGGTATGAATCTGACACATTGGTTGATCAGATTTGAGCCCCTTTGAGCTAATTCAAGTGATCTGGCTCAAAGAAATTAGGGCGAAAAATTTGAAAACTGTCAATAATATTTGAGGGGCACCTGGCTGGCTCAGTTGGTAGAGCGTGCAACTCATGATCTCAGGGTTGTGAGTTTGAGGCCCATATTTGGTGTGGAGATTAATTCAATCCTTTTTAAAAATTAAAAGGGGATTCTGTGTGTGTCACCCTCACGCACTTCCCTGCTTGTGCATGCTCTCTCTCTCAATATAATAAACATAAAAATATTATCATAAGAATGCCTGGGTGCCTCAGGCAGTTAAACATCTGACTTCAACTCAGGTCATGGTCTTGCGGTCTGTGAGTTTGGGCCCCGCGTCGGGCTCTGTGCTGACAGCTCGGAGCCTGGAGCCTGCTTCAGATTCTGTGTCTCCCTCTCTCTGCCCCTCCCCCACTCATGCTTTGTCTCTTTCTCTCTCAAAAATAAACATTTAAAAAAATTTTTTAATTCTAATAATCGAGAAAATATTACAAACAGTTGCCAGAGACTTGAGCTCAGGAAAAGTTCCAATTTTCACGAGTCAAACAAGTGTCAACAATAATTAACAAAATTCAGAGCATGTTGTGACCTAAACATGCTGACACTAGGTGCCCACATGGGCGCACCAAAAGTAAGTTCCACTCAGACAACTTTAATTCCTTTTTTGATAGGGTTAACCGGATGACTCTCACAGACAAACATCTGGATCTTATTAAAGTCTCTCATCATATCCCTCGGGATAATGAAAACAGAAGACAGTGATACAAATTGGAACTAATAGGACACTGGGATGGTTTTTTAAAAGCTCTTAATAGGTTGGAAGAATTGGCTGAAAAAAAAAAAAGCCACTTCATGGGAGAAGACAAGGCAGCTCCCAGTCACATCTGTGTGCCCCTTACCCAGGGGTGGGGAGGCAAAGGAAACATCCTGAAGAGCAAGCACAAGCACACAGGTGACCTGAGCTCTAGCCACAGTTCTAGAAATGAGCTGCTGCTTAGGGCAAAAAGAAACACCATGTATTGCTTCTCAAAGCAATGGGCTCCCCCATCATTGAAAAGTGTTCAAGTAGAAGGGTACCTGGGGGGTTCAGTCGGTTGAGCATCCGACTCTCGATTTTGGCTGAGGTCATGATCTCACAGTTTGTGAGCTCGAGCCCCGCGTCAGGCTCTACGCTAACAGTGTGGAGCCTGCCTGGGATTCTCCCTCCCTCTCCCTCCCTCTCTCCCTCCCTGCCCCTCCCCACTTGTGTGCACACATCTCTCAAAATAAATTTTAAAAACCACTTTTTAAAAAAAGTGTTCAAATAGAGACAGTCTGTCAAGGATGCTATAGAAAAGATACTTAAACTGGAAGGACTATTCCATACGAACTCTCACATCTCTGGAGTCTCTAAGTGCTGAGCATCTGCTGCTGCCTGGGCCACGCCTGGCACTGGAGACATTCTCTGTTTGCACAATATTCACACACATCCTTCCTAGAGCCAGGACATGAGGATGACAGCAGGACGTTTCAGAAAGGCTAATCTGAACAAAAACCAAAGCGTATGTGATGACAGCCTCCATGTGGAGGGGTGAAGCGTCCATTAGTATAACCACTCCCCTGCAGGTATCTTCAGCAGAACTCCCTTCTCCCTCCACAGTACGGACCTGATGAACACCTTTGGTTGTAACTATCCACCTTCTGTGTCTGCACCTAAGGCACTTGACATGACGAACATGAAGTCACACAATGGGCATCTGGTTACACCCTAAATGTACAGAGTGCAGGCCTGAGCAACTGTGGCATGGCCCATGTGTGTTTACTGAACCACTGGACGGGTACTCCTTCACCCTCACCTCCCCGCCAAATCTACGAAGTCACCAGCAACTGTACCATCTCCTTCTTCCTTCTTTTTCATGGTGGAAGAAGGGCCCCCTCCTATCAGAGACCAAAACATCTTCTGTGGCCATGGTTCTCACCTCCCATCTTTGTGGAGTTCACAGTAAGGTGAAACTCCTGAACACCTAGTTCCAGCCCCGTCCTCCCCACGGAATGCCAGGCTTGTCATTCAGCCGCCCACCTGCCGGCTACCCTTCAGCCTTTCGGGGACAAGAATGGCAAAATAAGACTTGATTTTTCCATGAACCTCTTCCTCTCTCCCACTGCTCACCAGCCACACAGAAGCCACTCTCTGTTCCTCTGTCCCTCACCACCTTGGACCCAAACCATATCCATCAGTGACCCCTGTCAGTCGTGAAGTCATCTGTCACCACCAGCCACCACCATGTCCTACCTAGGTTTCTGCAATGGGCTCTTACTGCAGCGGTCATTCTGCCTCCTCCTTTGCCACTTGACCTCAGACTAACGCCCTCGACAGCCTAAAGCCCTCTAACAGCTCCCCACTGTGCCAAGGACAGACTCCAGCATCCACAACGGCAACCAGGCCCTGCATGATCGAGTTCCTGCCGCTTCCTCCTCCTTGCTCACTGGGCATTAGCCAACCTATCTTCTAGCATTTCCTAAACACCCCAAGTTCTTATCATCCTCAACATAGCACTTGCTGCCCCCTCTATCCAAGTACTCTTGGCTGGCACCTTGTTCAGATTTCTGCTTAAATGACAGCTCAGAGACCACCGCAGAGCAGTACACGTACACCCCTATACTAAGCATGAGCAGCTGCTCAAAACTAGGATAGAGACCAGAATAAAGGGGCCAGATTAGAAAAAGTAGGGACCAGCCACTACTTGTAGTCCTCCACTAAAACTAACTGCTGGAAGGGTACCTGGGTGGCTCAGTAGGTTGAGTGTCTGACCTCTGGTTTTGGCTCAGGTCATGGTCCCAGGGTGGTGGGATCAAGCCCCACATTGGGCTCCAGGCTGAGCACAGAACCTGCTTAAGATTCTCTCCCTCTCTCCCTCTCCACAAATGGCATTTGTTTGTGCTCACTCTAAAATAAAAAAATAAATTAAAAAAAATTAGGGGCACCTGGGTGGCTCAGCCAGTTAAGCAACCAACTCTTAATTTTGGCCCAGGTCATGATGTCATGGTTTGTGAGATCAAGCCCTGTGTCAGGTTCTGTGCTCACAGTGTGGAGCCTGCTTGAGATTCTCTCTCTTCCTCTCTGCCCCTCCCGCACTTGGTTGCTCTCAAAATAAATAAACTTAAAGAAAAAACAAAACAAAACTGTTGAAGTCAGCATCAGGTGGGTTAGTTGACAGAATGGAAAGAGCAGTTGAGAGAGAGGTCACTAGAAATATGCTTCCCCCTCACCGCACTCTGCCAGTTTAGGAAGAAGAAATTTAGTTCCACTTTAGCCTTTTCAGCAAAATTGAACGTTACAGGAAAATGGGACAGGAAGGCCATGACCTGACCAGGGTTGGTCCCAGCTGTCAAAGTCTGCTCTCAAGAAACCCGAGGCACAGCCCTGCTGCTCCCACCTTGCTCCCTGTCTCCCATGTCCTTTACTGGTCCCTTGTCCTCTTGCCAAGCTTGACTTCAGGCTTTCCTCAAATCCCAGCCAGTCCTGGGTCACTTTCCATCTTGACTCAGGCAACTCATCTAGTTACTGAGCTGGTCACTTTCAAATGTCTACCTTCAGTCATACAACGGCTGGGCGCTGGGGAATAATACGGAAACGAGTTCGTCACTGGCCTTGGAGCCTCAAAATTCCCCACTAGACGACTCCAGAGAAACTTCCAACAAGTAACCACAATGCAAGGCATACATGCCATATGACGTGAGTGATACAAAACAATTCTAGGAATTCCTTTCCATGAATTAAAGAGTCAAGGATGACTTCACAGGTGCCTTTGAAGCAAAGGCCTTGTAGGATAAGACGGACAAGATAAAATAAGATAGGCTGGGAGTAATCGGAGAGATCACCTACCCCATGCCTCTCCTACAGAATAATTCTAAGATGCTAAGATTATAGAGTGAGGCAACCAGTTGGCAAGTTTCTTCAGACATCGTAAAGCACACTGCACTGTACAAGGGGCAGGGGAAAAAAGTGCCTTAGAATCTGGAGGGTATGAAAGATGTTTACAATGGGAGGGGCTGGAGAGAAAATGCTGGCCTCATCTTCGAGTTTCCATATAATGAGCCACGTAAGGCTTGTAGAGTATCAAAGAACGAACTTGTTCTGAAGCTTTATTACCCAGCAGCAGTCTGGGTAATACCGCTAGGTTAAGACCAGTGGATGGCAACGCACAGCACCCTTTCTTCACCTGTTAGTAATTGGGTGATATTATGCCAAACCCCTTCAGTTCAGGCAGTACATGCTAAGGATGTCAAGTTTCTCAAAGGGGAATTCTCTGGCATGAGCAGACTCCAGCCTTGATAAGAAAGTAAATCCATCACTCAGACAATGACCAATCCCGGCTCCCAAACTTGCTGCTGCTGCTCTTCCTGTAGCTCACCCTGTGGCGGTACAGGTCCTGGCCTTACACGTTCTTACCACACTGTTCTCAGTATCAACGGGACAGTCGAGTCTATCCTGGCATGGGATTGAAAGCTCTCTACGTCTTTTCCTAACTAGTATGTCTTGTGGAAGGACAGATTGCGACACACACATTCTTAGCTTCAAAAACGTCAAGGAGCCTTTCCCCTGAATCACTGGCTCTGGGCTGAAGCCCCTGACCTAACACTGAAGTGCCTGAGCAATTTTCAAAGCAGCCAAGAAGCTGCTCAGACTCTTTTCAGCACAGACTCAGGATCAACTCACCATGGGAAGGATCCTTATGCCCTACGGACAGTTCTACGCAGCAGTAAACTCAAAGGCATGTGGCAGTGGGAGGTCATCAGGTGCCGGGGTGGGGAGGTCTGTGTGCACTGAGGCCGCTGGGGAGGGGAGAATGCCGCAAAGCCAAGGAGACATTGCACAACTACCTGTACGTGTGTCATCAGGGATGCGAGCCCGCCGCACCATACTCTTCCACAGGGCAGCGTGCCTCTAATCTAGTGGGCAAACTCACACACGTCCCGTCCTACACCTGGCGAACAAGGGAGCGGTGCACATGCCATCAGTTTGGAAAGTCACAGAGCAGCAGGAGGCGTACACGAGTGGATAAAAGCCAGGGGTTCGGTTCCAGTTCCCCCACCGCAGGCAGCTGTCATTTAACTTAGCCCCGTGGAAGCCACTCTCCTTTTGTAAAAGGCAGGCTTTTCAAACTATAGTCAAAGGAATTCCCCCGGGACTCCGGGGCAGAGAGAAAGATCTGTGAGAGACGGAAGGCAGAGATCCCTCTCCCCATTTACCTGTTTTACGTATTAGCCTCACTTAAAACGCCATCTAATGCAAGATTTCTAGGGGCACCCGGGTGGCTCAGTAGGTAAAGTGTCTGAAATCTTGATTTTGGATTAGATCATGATCTCACGGTTTGTGAGTTCAAGCCCCGTGTCGGGCTCTGTGCTGGCAATGCAGAGGCTGCTTGAGATTCTCTATCCCTCTCCCTCTGCCCCTCCCTGTTCACTCTCAAAATAAACAAACTTTAAAAAAAAATTTTAATTGACAACAAACTATTTGAAAAAAAAAATTTTTAAGAAGAACAAAGACCAGCTTATACCAAAGCTGGAGCCTCTGACAATCACCTAATCCAACCTCATCCCCAGACTCAACCATCCCAGCACCCAGCTAACATTTATACCAACATTTACAGAGCACCTTCTAGGTATCAAGCATTTTAAGTGTCTTAACTTTCACACCAATCCTAGGAAATGGGTAGGAGTTCTATGTTTACAGTTGGAGAAGCTAAGGCTCAGACTCGTGAAATGACTTACCCACGGTCTCAAAGTGAAGAAGGGGAGGTGTGGGGATTTGAGCCCAACTATTCAGGCCACCAAAGCCCTTGTTCTTTCTTCTTTACCTCACTGCCTTTCACACCACCTTAATCCCACCTCTTGAAGTGCTTCAAGTTGCTCCCCACCTTCCCCCCCATCACTTCATAAGCCAAAACTGAAGAGTCAAAAGTGCTTCCTACCAGAAACCGTTGCTACCTACTATCTCCCCACTCACAGGCTTAGAGACTAAAGAGACTAAACGGGAGGAAGTGACGGTGTGAGACACAGGGCCGCACTTCCTCCCAGCCGTCTAGTTTCCATGATTCACACTCACTGCTTTAATGGCATCTCTTAGCATTTCTAGAGCTTACAAGGTCCCTCTCGTTTCTCCCTTTTACCTTCTCCAGAAAGCTTATACTTCCGTGCAAACTCAATTGAAAGCCTGGTACTTTAAATCTAGTTCTGACCAGGGACGCCTGGGTGGCTCAGTTGATTAAGCATCTGACTTCGGCTCAGGTCATGATCTCATGGCCGGTGAGTCCGAGCCATGCGTGGGGCTCTGTGCTGACAGCTCCGAGCCTGGAGCCTGCTTCGGATTCTGTATCCTCCTCTCCTCTGCTCCTCTCCCACTCACGTTCTGTCTCTCTCTCTCTCTCAAAAATAAACAAAAAAATAATAATAGAGCCCTGGCCAATGGCAAGTGGGTATGAAAGTACGCCCATCAGTCTTCTCTGGTTTTTCTTCCAAACAGCCCGTAACAAACAGCCTTGCATACGTGCCCACCCCTCTATGCCCCTGGCCCACTCACATACACACCTCCCAACCCAGAATCCCCTTCTTATATACTTTGCACGATCTCACTGGGAGAGCTCCAGGAGGTGGAAGGAGAGAGAATAAAGAGTAGGAAATAGAGAATCTAAAGGGAAAGATCACCAAACATGTACTCCCCCCTCACGCCCCTTTCCCCTGGGGTCTCTAAAGCATGTACAAACCTGAGACATGAGTGATGGTTAAAAAAATTTGGGTTTTATTGTTTTTGCTAAACAATACTAAAAAAAAAAATTTCATTTTGAAGGCAGGGCTTGAATTATTTAATTTTGATCCATTTATTTAATTAAAAAAAAAAAGGAAGGGGAAAGAGATCATGGCCAAAAAGATAGTAGTTACCCCCCACCCCACCCCCAAAGCTCTAGCCAGTCACATGAGCGTCACCCATGTCCCACTCGGTGCCTGACGTTCAGCTGGCGGCCTGCTCTGCCCCACTGGACTGCCCTGAAGGCACGGGGCAACAGGTGCCAGTTTTAGCACTCAGCAGGTTAGTCAAACCAGACAAACTGGTGGGCTGAAGTCCAGAAATCCTCTCCAGGTTTTCCGCCCATCGGCTGAGCACATACAAACTATCGTAAGCTTGTAAAATTTCAGGGGGGTGGGGAAGGGCATAAAAGCAGAAGGTTGGTGGGAGCAGAGAAACTACCGGCCACCCAAGCTTTCTCCTGGGCTAGTGGCTCTGGATACAGACTTCGAGAGACTGGGAGAGGTGGGCTCCAGGTTTCTTAGGAAGAAAATCATCGTTCGAGGAGGAGCTGAGACGTGCCATGCAAAATAGTTCTTCCTGCAGAGGGCACAGGAGACAGGGCGGCCGACTCTCCCATCTAGGAGACAGGAGTGTGGTGAGGAAGTTCTTCTAGTACCATGAAGTAAGACAAAAGGCAGAGGGAGAATCCTGAGGTTTTGGCCAAATGTGAGACTGGTACACACACACAGTTAAAGACTAAAAAGCCATCAGGAACCCTCACAGCCGAATCCCACCTGCAAACACCGGCTCTAGAAAGTGCTGCAGAAGAGTCTTGCTGTGAACCAAGTCAAGTTAGTTGCCTGGCTATAGGTGGTGGGGAGGGGAATACATTTTTATTTTCGAAGGGATGAGGTGGGAAGAGCGGCCATGATCTAGTAAAAAGAGACCTGCAAGAAGCAGAAAATATTTAGAGAACATTTTAATATATATTTTCATATATATATTTAAAGTTAAGAAAAATAAAACTAATTCAAGCCATGCCCTGTGCAAAAAAAGAAAAAAAAAAAGAAAAAGAAAAAAAAAGACAAATTTAAAGTGAGACCTCTGTCTGCTGCTCTAGTCTCGACTTCAGTGTCACAGTCAACTTGTTACTTTTATTTTGGAAGAGAAGATGTAAAAGTTTCTTTCAATCACTCAGAAGGCAAGTGAAGCCACTTATAAAAACAGAATGGCAGGGACAGACTAGGAAAGTCAAAGGTGAAAGGGCAGAGCAGGAAAGGAATTTTCAAAAATAAAATTAACAAGGTGACTGTTCCAAGAAGGGGACTGTGAAAAGGACATGGTGGACCGAAGTCTGTTAGTCAAGTAATGATTCAACTTTTAAATTATTCTCTTGTTCTTTTTTGTTGGGTGTTTTGTTTGTTCAAGTCTAAGATTTGGAAATGCTGACCCTTTGTTAACAAGAGCCAACAGGAAATATAGGATCCCTTCCCTCCCCCGGCCTGCCTCCGCAGAAGCCACCACCATCGCCTCGCTGGCTGGATGCTGGAAGAGCCCTCCGTGTGTATGGACTCAGGATGACAGGGCAGCCTCCTTCTGTGGTTGCTGGGCTTGTGAACGCTGCAGTATCTTTTGGCTTTCCACGTCTCTAAAATGTTTTTCAACCTGAAAGAGACCAGTTCAGCCTAGGTCAGAACAGGAGATGGGCAACAAGGCCTCCCCCACAGTTCACTCCAGGTCTCCACAGCCTCACGGACTACTCAGGCATCTCTGCCCTTGCTGTCTGCTGGCCTTCCCGGCCAAAGGTAGGCAGAGGCCTCTTGTTTCAACCACATTCGCTGCAGCTTTGGCTAAGACCATCTAAAAGAAAGTGAGTCTAGAAGCTAAGACACAGTATAAACAGAGATTATGATGACCCAAACTCCTTTGCCCCTCTTCGAATAAGTGCAGAATGAAAAGCTGATAGGGAATTAACAGTCTTGGACTTTTTACATCTACGATGTTGCTCTCTTAATGCTCAGAGTGGTTTTGTGTGTATGTGTGTGTGTGTGTGGTTTTTTTTTCCTCCCAAATGCTGCAACGCAAAGTAGACAACCATGTGACATATGCAGGGTCAGAGACCCAACAGCAACTGAGTTACACCAACCAGCCCCTCCTGAGAAGAAACCAGCCTGGGATGAGAGGAACTGCTCAAGTGCGATACCATGGAATGGCTTGGCTAATTCCAAAAAGCCACACCACAGAGGACGTGGGGCTAGCCACTTGCTTTACGGCACACTGTCCAGCGGGTTACATCCCCACAGAAGCAGCCAGACTGTAAGCTCCAGGGCACTGCGGTGCAGGGGACAGGTGGCGGCAGGGCTGCTCTCGGGCTGGTGGGTTGGAGGCAGGGACTGCGGCACAATGTCCTATCCTGTTGCTGGGGAGGGTAGAAGGTCAAAGAATCACCCTCTCTCTAAAGGTCCGTGGCTCCTTTACTTACTATTTTGCGTACATGGCTCAGTGCACTCCCCTCTTTGCCTTTACAGTTTTCCACTTGATATGGGGGTGTAATAACAACTTCTTCCATGACTACGATGTTTTTTTCTTGCCATTTACAGTCTTTAATGCTGGAAGGAGAAGAGAGCAGGTGAAAGTTGCCTCTTGTGGCATCCCACACCTCCTGCCTGAATAAATAACTCCAGAAAACTGACCCCAAGTTCTCTGCTCACAACTCCACCAACAACTAGACGCCAGCAGCCTACAGGGAAGAGTAGCCAAGACACCCTTCCTGGGCACCAGTGGCTAGAAAAAGCAATGCCCTGGTGTGTGTTTATTCTGAGGAGGGCCCAGGAAAGGCACTCTGAAGCATTGGGGACCCGGAAAACCACAGAAAACTTGGTGGCGGCCTCAGAAATCGAAATCAAATTGAATACAGAGCTAGGCTCGGGCCACTAGATGCAGGTTAAGTAGCAGCCTAGGGCAGGGGTTGGCAAACTTTTTCTATAAAGACTCAGACAGCAAATATTTTAGGCTTTGAGGGCTATACGACCTCTGTCACAACTACTGAACTCTGCCGCTGTGCTACAAAAGCAGCCACGGATACCACAGAAACAAAGGAGCACATCTGCCCGCTGGCTGGAGTCTGCCAACCTTTGGCCTAGGGAGAAATGGCACCTTTAGAAAGACAGGAAAAGAAATTCCCCATCTCACTATGATCTGCACTCTGCCACCCACCTCTCAAAATAGTAACTGCTCCTCAAACTGGCCCCTCTCAATTATCAGACAGCTGGGCCCTGGCCAGACTGGGAAAACCCATTCCAGTTCACACTTGGGAAAACACAGGGCAGCTGATATCCCTAAGAGTTCCTTCACATACCTGTAAATGTTCAGACACTCATACCATGGCCTCGAACAGCTCTGATGCCAGCTGCCATCTGTGCACCAGACCCAGGTGGTTAAATAGGGTAACAGAAGGCAGCAGGGGGGAGGGGGAGTGTCAAATGTTTCAGTGTTTCGGCAGCTAGGGACGCTAGTGGAGAGTCAAATGATTTCTGCTGTGACAAAATGTCTTTTAGGAGGTGGTAATAAGGTGGCCTTCTGCTCTCCCTAACTCCATATGATCGTCCCAGCATACAATTAGAAAGAGAGAGAGACTTGTAACTACCTTAATAAAACCGCATCAGCTTCTGGAGGAAGGTACAATAAGATCAAAATAATGAAAAAGAAGCCACATGTTCTAAATTATGGACTACCAGTTCTGAAAGAAACTGAGGATAATCTCATCCCAAACCAACTTTTACACATGAAGAAACCGAAGCCCAAAGAAGACAACCTGTCCATGATTACACCATTCTTCGTCACAGGAGGGCAACAGACACCCACATCCCTGAACACCAAGGTGCTGCCGACACACTACCCAGCACCTCTACTGACTTTCAGGAACACGGCTACCCCAAAGCTGGCCACCACACAGCACAGCCAGGCAGCACTGCCCCCGGGGACAAGAGACCCCTATGCTCCCCCAACTCACGTCTTGTGTATGGTCTGGAAGAGCTGCTGGCCCTCTAGGGAAACACCAGCGCTGATTGCATAGGCCTGGCTCAGCTTCTCCTCCTTCTCTGTCCGTGCTTTGCTGGCAAGCTAGGGTGGGGGAGAGGAAAGAGACTCAGAAAAGCATTCACTTTCATTCTTCCCAACAGTCAGGACCTGTCGAGGAAAGGAGGCTGGAAAAGACTGGTTTGGTAGATTCACTTCTCTCAGAGTTCAAAAGCAAAACATACACATACACAATATGCCCGAGGGGTTACTGCCACTGCCGCAGACATTCCTTCCATCCAGTACTTACTGAGCGCCTACCACATACCAGACATGCCCTGTGCTGAACCAGAGTACAGCACTGACGCCGGGACTGGACACAGACTACAAACAGAAACATACACAAAATAACTACAGATAGTGCCAAGGAGCCAGGAAGAAAATAAAGCGGGGCAACAGGGCAACATTACACAGCAGGACTGGGAAGTGACCATCAGATAAAAGGTAATGCACACATTTCCATGAAAGGAGAAAATTGAGAAGTTTTATCAGCCTCTGCTAGAGTCTCAGTTTTAGAAATTAATGTCTACAACACCTTCACAGACCAGAATATGCGGTTCCAAAGACTATCTTTCTGGAACCACTATCTGTGCTCACATGGGGAGCCAAGACCCAAGTAAACCTAACCCAGTAATTCCACCTTCAACTTGAGCTACCATCACCCTGCTCTTTAGAAAAAAGGAATGGTCTACATTCTACCTTATGTCTGTTCCTTAACTGCCCTCTAGTGGAATGCTCCCAAACTGATCAAAAGAAATTCTAATTAAATCTACTACAGTAGTCGCCCCCACCCCCCACCCCACCCTTATCCAGGGTCAACTTGGTCTGGAAGCAGATGATCCTCCTGCAGACATATCATCAGGTCAACAGTAAGGTAACAACTACATCACAGCTCCTAAGTCACTCACCTTACTTCATCTCCTCACGTAGGCATTTTATCACCTCACCTCATCACAACGAGGTATTCAGAAAGAGCCATATTCACATAACTGTTAAGACAGCATACGGTTACAATTTTTCTGTTTTATAAATAGTGATTGTTGTTCATCTTTACTGTGCCTAATTATAAATAAAACTTTATCATAGGTATGCATGTACAGGAAAAAAACCAGCAGATCTAGGAATCAGTACTATCCAAGGTTTCAGGCATCCTCCAGGGTCTTGGGATGCACACCTGCAGGTAAGGGGGGACCACCGTAGTCCACTAAAATCTAGTAAGTCCTTCCCCGAAGGGGTGGGTTGAGATGGCAACCCCTACTGCCCCTCTAATAAATACACTTCTAGTCCCCACTCTACACTACTGGTTGCTAGAGACTCCAGAAGTACAAATCTGCTAGCATGTAAGATAAAATAAATATGCTAAACAAGACAGTTAAAATGAAAGGTAGATAATGCATCTGAGAATCAAACATGATTTAGAGATTTTCAGAACCATGAACAGCTTAGTATACTGGTGCTGCAGCTCGAGAGACAGACAGACAGACACATACATACACACGTGAGCACACATAATTTGTCCCCACATACCAACTCCTTAAAACTGAGATCATATCTCTTGAACACTCCCAAAGTACCTAGACAT
Organism: Crocuta crocuta; assembly: GCF_008692635.1. Classification (NCBI taxonomy): domain Eukaryota; kingdom Metazoa; phylum Chordata; class Mammalia; order Carnivora; family Hyaenidae; genus Crocuta; species Crocuta crocuta. The sequence continues at coordinate 513,017 of NW_027533264.1, forward strand.
TTGGAATTCTTAAACATCTATATTCTGCCTAATAGTGACCCTTCAAACCACAGACCAAATATAGTTCTATAGGCAAAGTGTCTAATTTTGTCCATTTGCTTGTTAGCAAAACGGAGCACTTTATTAAGGTGTGGGTTTGACTATGAAGAAGAGAAAAAGGAGACCTTCAACTGGATATAGGGAGCCCTGCCTCTGAGTTTCAAAGATCTGGNGGCAAAGAAGGAAGAAAGGCCCAAACTGCAGGATCTGAAGCCGGAGGTCCTTTCTCACATGGTTCCCCAGTACATGGAGACAGACACATAAAGCAGCAGTAAATAAATAATCTTTCAAGCCTGGTTGTGCCAATCTGGCCCCACCAGGCCAAAAGTCTGCAGAGAAATAATGCACAGGGCTGACAGTATTCCCTGAAGCCTGGGCAATCCCACTGCAGCAAGAGAGCACTTGATCTCTCTGCAAAAAGGGCTGCTGCTGGTGTGTTTTAAGCAGCAACAAGCAAACTTCATCACCAAGAAAATCCTCATAACAAGGAGTCTCCCTGAGTCTCACTTTTCAAACAACCCTGTACAAATCTGAAGTCTCCAAAGAAAGAAGGAAAAACCAGGGGCAACAAAAGCTCTCCTGGCTTAACCGCACTCCTACAGGGCCCCAGGGAAGCACAAGTGACCAGGCAGATATTTATGCTACCCCATAAACAAGCAGGAGGGTCTCACAGTTTGAGGTTTTTTTAAATAACATTTATCCCTGAAAACCAAAAACATCTCCCAGCGTTAGGTCTAACAAAGCCGGTTCTATAAAGCTTGTGTTGACCAGACAATATGGATGCCCAAAGCAAAATATCCTTGGCATCTACCTAGTAGATTAAAAACCTGATTATCACCCATTCAGTGAGAGGAACTGGCTCAGGGAAACCAGGCACCTATGCAGAATGTTTAAGAATGGAATGGACAAATTAAGCTAGAAGAGAAGGAAAAAAGGCTGGGAGCCACTTTTGAATTGTTGCCAGAGGCATGAAATACATATAAATCTTGGCCAGAAGCAATTCGTTTGGACAGCCTGAGTAACAGCAACACAATGACTAGAGAACAATGATTTCAAAATACACTTCTAGCCCCCAAAGATACCTCTTCTAAAGGCTCTGCAAGCAAAGGAGAATAAACTAGGTAATTCTTCATTTCAAGTCACAGTGCAAACAGATCCCAAATGCCAAATGATATAAAAAACCCTGGAGAAGTCAACAGAAATCAGAGTAAGCTGTTATTTCAATTTGCCCTAATATCCTCAACTACTCTACCTGGACCTGCAATTGTGCTTCGGGGGGCCTGGATGCACTGCAAACCGTGAAACCTCCAGCTGTCAGTGCATGAACTGTATTTTCAGGGCACCCTGAACGTTTAAACCTGACATTCAGGGGCGCCTGTGTGGCTCAGTTGGTTAAGCATCGGCTTTGGCTCAGGTCATGATCTCATGGTTTGTGGGTTTGAGCCCCGCATCAGGCTCTGTGCTGACAGCTAGCTCAGAGCCTTGGAGCTTGTTTCAGATTCTGTCTCCCTCTCTCTCTGCCCCTTCTCTGCTCACGCGGTCTCTCTCTCTCTCAGAAATAAATAAAACATTAAAAGAAATTTTTTTAACCTGACATTCAGCTATACAGATATGCTTTCAGCAGGAACTTGTGCAAATGGGGTAAATTTCTCCTACAGAGGATCCTATCAATTAGGCACAAGGAAGGTTACCCTCACAAAAGGAATCTAGAAGTCTTCCTTCTCTCAAAATTGGAGTTGCGAAGGGAAGATCACCTTGCTTGTTTTAGGCAGCTTCTTGAAAACTCATGAAAAATGAAGACAGGCCTCCCTTTGAGGAGCAAATAACTATCACTCTACCCTCAAGTTAGCAGTTATACAGATGTAAATTCCTCCACATCACATTTTTGTAAACTAATGCATATGTATAAACCATCCAGTTTTTCCAAGAGAGTAAGTTTACAGTTTTTGTCACACCACGAGAGGGAACCAATAAGAGCCGCCCTCAGGAGAGGTGTAGACTGTGCTTTCTAAGCTTGGGAGGGTTATTGGGGTTGTGATTTTAATTCAATGACCATCACCACACTACATCTATTTTCAATGCAAACATGCTAGCTGCTGGCCTCTCCTCCAATCAAATCTGAAGCACTAACTGGGTAGAATCTCAAAGAATACTTAAGGCACCACTTCACAGACACTGGGTTCCAGCAAACTGAGAAGCATGTGTTACTAACGCGCACGTGGCTTACTTGGAAGGCCTGCACAGGACAAGCGGTGCTAACCTGCCTCTCCTTTTATTCTGTATGAGACCCGTTGAAAAAGTGACTCCCGGTCTACTAACCAGCACTTCCTCCTGTGGCCATTTTATATATAACAACCTGACGCGGGCTATAGGGAAGTCCAGGAACCCTGTACCGGAGCGCATCGATATGAAAGGTGTCCAGTCATGCCTTCTGTTAGGTAGCCCTTGAGTGAGTGAACAAAACCAACACCAATGACACATATCTCCTGCCACTCGGTGACAGGGAGAAAAGGAAGCAGCCACAACAACGAAATCCAAGCACGACGCACTTCATCTTGTTATTCGGTCACCAGCTGGGCCATCTCATTTCCACACACCCAGACGGGGAAGGCACAGGTGCCGTGGGGAGCCCAGAGGGATTCCTACCGCAAGTATTTAACAGGCTGTGACAGCTGAGACAACAAGGGAAGCAGAGTCCAAAGAGGAACATGCTGGATGTGACCTACTGACTCCGAGCCACTCTCAGTCTGCCTCCGCTGTGTACACGGGCTTTCCAACCAGCTGCCCTCACAGAGAGGTTAGGAAGCACCGCAGCTGCTGCCCGCAAGGCCTGGCGGAGGCGGAGGGATGACAGACCGCAGCAGCCGAGAACAACTGTCATCGGGAGGGCCCGCGCTCCTTTCTGTGGTTTCAGTTCTGGGGTGCGCTCTTAGAAAGCCCTTCTTCCCAGCTAGCAATAAGCAGGCTCTCAAAAGTATTTCTTCCAACGATCAAGTCAATATCCTGAAGCCTTCCTGTTCCCTAGCTGAAAGCTCCTGTCTGCCGGTTTCAATAAAATACTATTCTTTACAACAGTAAAGAAGAACCATACTTCGCACGGCCGGGAACTCCAAAAATAAAGGACCCCACTTGCCACTGTGTCCTAGAATACATAATAATGAATCAAAACACTGAATCAAACAGGAACCGTAGAGCCCAAGAGGCCTGGTGGTGAATATTAATATTCTAAGAATCAACTTGTAGAGTGAGACTTTTTCTACCCTAAGCACCAAGCTACACACTTCATGTGTACTAAGCATTTAACCTGCACAACAAGCCTATGAAATAGGGAATTTCTCCTATTCACAGCTGTTAAGAAACTTGCCCAAGTCTCCCAAGCCACAAGTCGGAGAGTAGATTGGAACCCAGTCTGACTCCAAAGCTTGTATTCTTTTCTTTCCAAAGATATAGTTTATTGTCAAATTAGTTTCCATACAACACCCAGAGCTCATCCCAACAAGTGCCCTCCTCAACGCAAAGCCTGCATTCTTAACCCTGCACTACAAGCAGTTCCACCTAAGAAAAATAAGTTCAAATGACTACTGAAAATATAAATTTGAATGCAAAAGAAAGTATTTTCAGAAAGGAAAAAACAACTTTTTTCCAGAAAGAAAAAAATATTTTAAAACTTCGCGGCCACCTTTTCTTTCTGTCAGCGCGTTCTGGCGCTTCCATCAAGGTCCCCAGTGCAGAACACAGCTGTGGGCTTTCTAGTGAAGGATCTCTCTTTTCTGAAAAGGGCCCCAGTCTCACCCTAAACCTCAAGGACATCCTTTATTTCTTTTGTTAAAGGTAATTTACAGGAATGCTTTTCAGAAAACTGCTCTTATGTGAGAAAGCATGTCAGACTAATAATGACAGATATTCCCTGGACCCATCATTTTCTTTTTCTTTTTTTTTTTTTTAACGTTTAAGTAATCTCTATGCCCAGTATGGGGCTCGAACTCATGACCGCAAGATAAAGAGCTGCATGCTCTTCTGACTGAGGGAGCCAGCCAGCCAAGCATCCAGTGGACCCATCATTTTCTGAATGGGCCAAGACTAGGGAAGCTAAGCCAAGCAAGTGTCTTGTACTTGCACGTTGAGATATGTTGAGTGCTTTGAGCTACAATAAAAAATCCCTGCAAATCCAGGGGTCACAGCTCCACCTCCATCTCCAGGCTTCAACACCATCCTCATTACCATGATGTAGCTGCCACACAATACAGACCAGCCTTGAGTCACAGTCCACACTACAGGCAAAACTTATTCTTTCACTGGGTTGAAAACAACTAGTTCTAAGTCAAGAGTTTGTCGGGGCGCCTGGGTGGCTCAGTCAGTTGGGCGTCTGACTTCCGCTCGGGTCATGATCTCATGGTTTGTGGGTTCGAGTCCCGCATCGGGCACTGTGCTGACCACTAGCTGGGAGCCTGGAGCCTGCTTCAGATTCTGTGTCTCCCTCTCTCTCTGACCCTCCCATACTCATTCTCTCTGTTCTCAGAAATAAGTAAAACATTAAAAAAAAAAAAAGCTTGTGAGCTATCTGTAAATCATGTCACCAAACACATTTCACAGCTACAGCAGAAAACTAACCCTCCAGGACACTCATTTCCTGGTCCTGAGACCCCGAAACCAGGACTGCGGTGGAGCCTGCACACGGCCCTGTCAGAGAGCAACTGGCTGTGATACAGGCTGCAATGTGACCTCAACAACCCACCTCTGAGAATGTGCGCTTGAATTAGCCAGCTCATGCGCAGCCATGAGGATTAAGGGAGACAGTCTGGGTGAAAGCACTAGGTGTAAAGCACTGTACAAATATTAACTGTTAACATTATTATTATAACATCATTATTGTTAGCACAGAGAAGGTGGCTTGTGGGTCATTTCAGAAAAATTCATACAACCCAACTTTCCTTTAGCCAATGAGCTCAGTGCCTCCCTTTCTGGCTTTCATAAGAGCTGCTAGACAGGTTTTAAGACCTAAAGAGGGCATCTTTCAAAATATAAACGGAATAATAAACTGGAAATCCCTTTTCACATACCAAAATGGGGGCACTACCTAGTGGGTAGAGTTGCTTTTAGTCAATAGTGAAAGAGCCATACACGGTTGTTTCCTGGGCTCTGAAAAGAGAAAGCAAAGTAAGAGAAGCGCCACCACCCTTACTTACACCCTCAATAAGTTCCCAGCTCAAAGCCCTGCCTACTACGTGCTAGCCGCATGAACCCGAGCAAGGTGCATGACCTCTCCAGAGCCTTGGCTCATTCACCTGGGGCCCATCCTGAAGGGTTACTGTTGGGAGGTCAGGAAGCACGTAAAGCACCTAACACCGGTATCGGCACGTAACCTGTCCCTTTGCTCCCTGAGAACTAATAACCTCCGGGTTAGCTCACTGACAGGACAGCAGAAGTTTCTAAACTGCAGAGATGGACAAAGCAAGCACCTTTCAAATCCACTTGGTTCCATTTAACTTCCTTCCTTCTATCTAATATTCTTCAAGACCCTATTCCACTGTTACATCAGGAAAGCCTTCCCTAAAATGTTTACTACTCTATGCCAAGGACTGGCAAACTACAGCCTGTGGGCCAAATTCAGCCCAACACCTGTTTTAGTTATGCTTTACTGGAAAGACCGTGCCCATGTGTTTACGTATCATCTATGGCTGCTTTTGCTACCAAGGCAGAGCTAAGTAGTCGTGACAGAGAATGTATAGCCCACAATCCTAAAACATTTACTACCCAGCCCTGCACAGAGGAAGTTTGCTGCCCCCTGCTCTATGCTCTCATAGCAGCCCGCTCACACCCCCACTAACACTGATCCGGCCACACTGTCCCCACTAGTTAAATGCAGCTCTCCCTCTACCGCTGCCAACAAACAGAAGATTTTTTTTCCTGAAGTTTATTTATTTTGAGAGAGAGCAAAAGCAGGGGAGAGACAGAATCCCAAGCAGGCTCCATGCTATCTGCACAAAGCCTGACGTGAGGCTCGATCTCATGAACTGTGAGATCATGACCTGAGCTGAAATCAAGAGTCGGACGTTTAACTGACTGAGCCACTCAACATCCTCAAACAGGAGACTCTTGTGGGCAAAGGGGGTCTTAGTTATCTTGACATTCCCGGCATCTGGAAGGGAGAGGGAGCGAAAGGAAAGGAGGATAAAAGGAACAGAAACCTTGACTATTAGAGATTCACAGAACTAGCAGATCCCAGCTGCAGGTAAGTGACTAACAGTCACACAAACTACTAACAGCCCAGCTGCAAAAAGAACCCAGTTCTTTACCTTCCCCACATTCTGCCACACATGCTGGCTTCTGACCCAGCACGCAGATCCTTTTAGTTCCCATGTCAGGTACAATCTGCTTCACGCTCCAGGGTAGTATCTGGTAGTCACCTAAGCTAGTCTCAAAATTCCAATACTAGAACTTGACTGCATCACCTTTTTCTCCTCCCCTCCCCCCCAAGCCTGTTCTGTAGCAGGAAGACCAAACCAGTTAGAATGCCCTTTTCATTTTTTTTAAAATGTTTTAATGTTTTATTTATTTCTAGGAGAGAAAGAAAGAGAGAGAGAGAGAGAGACAGCGTGAGCAAGGGAGGGTCAGAGAGAGCGGGAGTCACAGACTGAAGCAGGCTCCAGGCTGTGAGCTGGCAGTCAGTACAGAGCCCGACGCGGGGCTCGAACCCACAAACCACGAGATCATGCCCTAAGCGAAAGTCGGACGCTTAACCGACTAAGCCACCCAGGCGCCCCTAGAATGCCCTTTTCTTAAGGCTGAAGAGACACCACCACTGATCCACCAGAAAAATCCTTATTTTCAATCATCTCTGTGTCAAAGAGTACAGAGGTGTCTTCAGTGACACACCCGTGGCACAACTCTGCCAGTCATCTGGGCACAGCAAGTTGACTTTTCAGGTGGACAGCGACTGTCCCCACACCCTGTAATGTCAAGAAAGCCCCCTTTGGAAGCAAACCCTTAACCTGATGAGGGCTCACCAGGTCAACTGGTTGCCATGCACCCTAGCCAGAACCGAGCACTGAGCCCTCGCCTGGAGCAGTTAGTTGTGCCCTGGGCCTAGAGCACTACATCCCCTACTGAGGCTCTATCAGTTTGACCCCAAAGTCTAAATGCCACAGAATGTGACATCCTTCAAAAGACTAATGATTTTGAAAATGGCAGTCCATCATTCTCCCTCTCTGACTCCATCTGGCACTGCTCACTCCTTAACATGTCCCCTGTCACTTGGCAGTAATGGGCTCTTCCTCTTCACCCCCACCTCTACCTTCATGACACTTTCATGAAGAAACAGCTGTGTCTGCTCACAGCCAGGAACAAAACTTACTGGTGGACTCTAACCTAGTACTGGGGCCTTGACAATATATTCTAATCAAGGAGCCAATAGGTTATACATGGTTTATAGAAGATAGAAAAAATTTAGCTGACAAAAAAGTCTTGCTTTCTCTAGAAAAGTAGTTCTTTCCCTTCCATTTACACATACTGTGAACACCTTCTACCTCCTACCAATATACACATAACCTAACATCAGGCCATCTGACGCTACTTGGCATTAACTCCATACCCCAATACATTCAGGTCGCAGTATGGTCAAGGGCCTGGCTAACAGAATAGGTCCATGAACACAGGCGACAACACAGCAGCTATTAACTACCCCAGGAGTTTACTTCAGTAAACTTAAGAATTAGCCCTTAAACCACTTAAGTATACATGAGAATTAACCCTCAAATCACTGGAAAGTCCATGGTTATGCTAAATACTAGCTTTGAAACTGGGAGAGCTCAAAACAAAAAGTCAGGTCTTCCCTCAGTGTGACATCATACCTAAAGGTGAGCATTGAGGTCAGTTTTTTTTTTTTAAAGTCAACTTTGTGACTCATTTTCTCAGCCTCTCTTTACAGACCTCCTTCCCCCACCCATCTCCAAATACCCTTTTAATTCAAAGGCAGCCAACTCACTCTTCATTACGAGGGGCTAATGATAAGCCCCTTCCATCTCTTTCTTCTTCCTGGTTGCATTTGAGGACTCACTGCTTGTTAGTAAGGTATAAATGGGTAATGAATAGATAAAAGCAGCCAACAAATTAACCATTGGTCTGGTGAGGGAGGTGGACACCTTATCTGTGGATTTCAATTTTCAATGTTTTGTCACTTTTCCTGCCTCCCCCCACAACATACAACTATCTCCTCACAAAAGTCTTCTCCAACTCAGCAAAATGAGATTTACATCTCGTTCAACACGTTAGATGATTTAGCTAAACAAATCCATACACGTGCCTTGGCTGTGTCCGCGAGTTCTTTCCCAGGAGTCTCAGAGGCTGAAAGCAAAGCCTCCTTCGCTGTGTGACTGCTCATTCACTCTAAACTTCAGGACTCAGCCGAGTGTTCCCTTAACTATGCCACCTGGTAACACTGCTCTGGAAGTTCAAGTTAATTCCGGTCACCAAGAAGAGATCCCTTAAAAACATGTTTTAACTACATTACATAGTAATGGTATTCAATACAATTTTGATTTCCCCCCGTCTTCGGTTGGCAAGTTTGGATAGCTGAATAAATGTCAGACCAAACCCAGGAGAGACTGACATAGTAATGGCATTCGTGTTCTTGGCTACCTTCCCTCTGTCATACTGCCCCTTTCCCCCCCTCCTGCCCCTGTGCCATAATTCAAGGAACATCAGTTGGCTACATATAGCTAATGCAGAAGAACAAAGCTAACATTTGCCAATTCCAGTCAACGTGACCTAATCCCCATAACAACTCTCTGAAATAGATACTAACATCCCATTTTTACAGTGAGGAAACTGATGCTTAATAAGGTTAAGAGGCAGAGAAGTGACTTTAAAGACTTACCCGCGTAGCTCCTGTTTTTTCTACTCGACCGCACTGCTCTTGACCACACAATACAGATGTTTCTCTCTACACAGAAACATTACTTGATAGGGCTCCTGGGTAGCTCAGTCGGTTGAGCGTCCGCCTTCAGCTCAGGTCATGATCTCGCGGTTCATGGGTTCAAGCCACGCATTGGGCTCTGTGCTGACAGCTAGCTCAGGGCCTGGAACCTGCTTTGGATTCTGTATCTCCCTCTCTCTCTGACCCTCCCCTGCTCATGCGGCCTCTCCGTCTCTCTCTCAGAAATAAATAAAACATTAAAAAAAATTTTTTTTTAAAGAAACATTACTTGACAAGGGACTTCACAGACAAAATATTAGACCTGAGTTCAAATCCCAGCTCTATCGCGAGTTGCATGACCTTGAGCTGGTGACTCATTCTCGCTGAGCCTCAGTTTACTCTTCTCTCAGATGGTGATGGTAGCCACACCATAAGAACTATTGTCAGAATTAAATGAGAGGTCTACCAATTGCCAGTTCTGAGAATGGCACATAAAAACATGAGCTCCCACACTACTGGCCACATAACCTAGACAAATCACTTAAACCAGTAAGCCTGTTAAATGAAAACGGAAAGAATATACTACAAAGATCACACGGTGGTGGTGAGAATGAAATGAATGGTGTCAAAGCTCTTTGTAAACTGTAATGCTCTAGAAAAATAAATGTGGTACCCAACAGAGCTTACCACAACACCTCACACAAAATAGATTTCAGGAAATGATTTATAATGCTACATAAAAGACCCTTGTTAATGTTGACATGTCCCAAATCATCTCCCGAGAGCACTAACTCATGGGCAATCTCTAGCCCCAGGGAACAAGACGCTGAGTCAATTCAAAAGAACTCGTTAAGAAACACCTTATTTCATTCTACCACAGCGACCCGAGGATTCTTCTGAGGGTTCTTCTCACCCTAAAGCAGTATTTAAGTCTTCCTCCCGACAGAATCAACTAGTAAGCCACATGGTGAGCAATCTGAACCTCACTTATGACCGGCTTTGATGTGCTTTTGTATTTTTACTGAAATGCCTTTGTCTTATAGTCAGGAAATTCAGAACACTTTAACAGAGCACCATAGTCCTGTGGAGTAGATCAAATGATACTCATAAACTTCAACAACCCCGCTGACCTCTCCCAGGCCGCATCAGCCCGCATCCCTGCAGACACGGGACTTCTGAGCCTGCAGTGAATGGTCAACCAAAAACAAAACAGGCTCATCTCCAAGAACTGCTAGTTCGTACCTTCTCTAGTTGGGCCGGAATTAAGTATTTCCTTTTATTAAAAGGCCTCCTCTTCCATCTCCTGCTGGGTCAGAGTAAACAAATACCCATTTTATAGCAACAGAGTTAATAAAACAGAGTGCTCACTCTCTCAGCAACACGAGCCAACACGTGAGGGCATCCTCCCCTGGAAGTGGGGCACACAGGTCATGCGTCCCCAGACTGTGAGCAGCAGCAGCAGTTTTCTTCCAGGGACCTGAGCACTTCAGTTCCCGTCTAAGATGTTCAAACAATCCTACATCTTTAAAAAAAAAAAACCCAAGTCCATGCTCTTCCATGGGATAAACTTCTCGTGTCATTCAAGCGTTAGGTAAACAGCTGCCCAGATTAGGTTTCCAGTAACAGTGCAGCAAGCTCTTCTAATTCTAACTGAACCCAGGGAGGAATCACAAAGCATCCTCAAATGCTGGGTTTCAGAAAGCCAACACAGCTTATTCATAAACATCTCTGCAAATCAAAGAGTTAATAAATGAAATCCAAAGACAGCCCTCCAACCTAACTTTAGTGTTTAGTTTGACTCCTCTTCCCAGCAAATAAACCTTTTTCAAGACTTGGCAAGCAGGTCACAAAGAAAGTAAAAATTTCCGGTGTTCCCCAACCTAGGACTTAGAACCGCTTTCTTGAAAGAGTGGGTAAACAACTAGTTTACAACAATGCTCATAAGCTAAAACGGAGCAGCAGAAAGCAAAACCTCAAAAGCAAAGATAATCTGCAAATTAAATAACCAAGAACTATTTCTATTTGAGGTCAAACATGAGAGAATGACCTCTTAACAGTCCCACCAATAACACTCCAAGCCCTCTCAGATAAATGGTGGCACGGACTGGTCACAAGCGCAGAAACTTAATAGCTTTTACATTAGAGAAAATCATCCCTTTCAGATAATCTTTCCTCCACTACTCACTAAAGATTCAGTTATTTAGTGACAGACTTCTCCTACCCTATAAAAACTAAAGGATAACTTACAGCCTATTTTCTCTTCAACGTATTAGGAATAAATTATTTCACTTGAATCTTTTAAAATCTCTTCAGCCAAAAGAGGACAATGCAAAAAACTCCTACTCTAGTAGAAGATACCTAAGCTAGGGTTTCAAAAAATCTGTAAGTTTCTAAGAATAGGAATGTTCCTTTTTTTTCACGTTTATTTATTTATTTTGAGAGAGAGACAAGAGCATGAGCAGCGGAAGGGGAGAGACAGGGAGAGAGAGAATTCCAAGCAGGCTCCAGACTATCAGTGCAGAGCCCGACCGGGGGCTCAAACCCACGAACCGTGAGACCATGACCTGAGCCTGATTGAGCCACCCAGGCACCCAAGAATGGGACCTTCTATATGCAGCAGCTTTTTTTTGTTTTTGTTTTATTTATTTCTGAGAGAGAGAGAGGGGCAGTGTGAGCAGGGGAGGGTCAGAGAGAGAGGGAGATACAGAATCCGAAGCAGGCTCCAGGCTCTGAGTTAGCTGTCAGCACAGAGCCCGATGCGGGGGCTGGAACCCACGAACCGTGAGATCATGACCTGAGCCGAAGTCAGACGCTTAACCCACTGAGCCACCCAGGCGCCCCTATATGCAGCAGCTTTAATATGAAACCCAAGCAAGACCTTTCTGAATCTGTCCTCAGCCATCACTAAAAACACAGGGGCATTTCTCTGGAATCTGGAAAAGGAGCTCCTGATCTGAGGTAAATACACTCTGCCAGCCTCAGTTACCCTCTATTGTTTCAGCTGCCTGCATGTTTCCTTGCTTTGCTGAATTGGAGCCAACATACCACATTCCCAAGAGAGGTAAGAGAATATACATTATTACGAAACTCCTCTAGAGAGAAAAACTTCCACCATACTGATTCAAGAGACTAAAGGAAAGGCAGCTGCTACTATAATCAAAGATCTAACTTATTTATTCAAAGAATGCTAAGCACCTATTCTGTGCAAGGCTCCGTACATTCAGCCATGAACACAACAGGTACGGTTCCCATCCTCACAGAACAGAATTTGTGGAGATAAACAAGTAAACAAATGATACACAATTATAATTATAAAAAGACTACGAACAGGTAACCTTAAAGTTCCAATGTGCCCAGGACACACTGATCTATACCTGTCCCAGGGTGAATCCAAAGCACTCTGCTTTACTCTCAAAAATGTCCCAAGCTGGACTATAAGTGCTATGTCACCTTAATGCTGGCAGATAAGGTACTGTAAGAGAGCACAACAGGGGCAAATCACTTTAGCCTGGGTGATCAGCAAAGATTTCTTGGAAGAGGTGCATTTAACTAAGTCCTGAAGGATGAGGCTCCAGACATTCTGGAAGAAAGAGCATTCCAAATACAAGGACGGGAAATGCTACAAGGCATGGTGTGGTATTATTATTACAATACGTGAACTTTGGCTGAGCAAAGTGAAGAGTCAGAAGAGTGATTTGAGGGTTCCCAGATATCAATATGTACATCCAAGATTAAACTGTCCTAAGCCTCTAATTTTATCAGGCCTCAAAATTCAAACATAAAGACAAAAATGAAGCTCGAAGGCAGTTTTCAATTTTTTGTATGTCATGAATTGAGAATCTCCAAAATACTCCGTATGTTCACCCAAAACCACAGACACGCAGATACACAATTTCAGGAGGTTCACAGGCAACGCCCCCCTCCCAACCCGGCCAACACCAGAGGTTTGCACATGGACTCCAGGTTTAAAAAAAAAAAGCCCTCTTTTACAAAGAACAAAAACAAGCTTGCAACTTTATTTTTCTATTGGGGCACTGAAAGGTTTCTTAAATCTTTTGAAGGCCTCCAGGAATAAAGAGAAAACTTAAATTGATGTTCCTTCAAAAAGGTTATCAGAACAAACCATAAGTCAGTGAAGAAATGAAGAACAATGGAAAATGTATGTACCACCAAGAGTCAATGAGTCTCAATTTTTCCCACCATCTTAAAGGGCCAGAAGTGCCCTCAAGTCCTTACCTTACTAACATTGAGTGAAGCTAGAGGAGGAGGGGTTTCTGTTCGGTCATTAATTATTTCCACTTCTGAAACATACTGTAAGTTTATGAGCAAGATGTCTGCATGGTTGGGCTTTCCACTGGAAGAGGGACATTCTGGGGAGAAAATAAAGTTAAGGAAAACAGGGGTGTGGAGAACACAACTCACACAAGGCTGGTGTAAAAGGTGTGCCCCGAGCAAGAGAGAGGGGAGCCTCACAAGAACCACAGCTCTCCCCAGGAAATCTCTGCCTGTCACCATCCACCCGCTCAGAACCCCAGAACCAAAAGCTCTCAAGCTTTTCAAAGTGAAATATTATCCAAGATTGGAAACCTCAAAAAGGGCTTGTCACCTCTCTACTGGTTGTACGGAGGCAAATACTGTGTTAATGGCACGCATATATATACTTTTTCTTGAACCTAAGGAACCACACGGGAGAGGCGGTACTTTCTGTTCCCAGTAAAACAGTCCTTATATCTACATACTGCTCTTTCCACTTTTTAAAATTTCGGATTTCCCATTCTACAGAAGAGAAAACTACAGCACTGGAAATGAGACTCACTCAAGGTGACCCTGCCAGTTAACCCACTTATTTATGTATCCCTTCATTCATTTACTCACCCATCCTCCAACTATTTATCAAGAGCATATCATATGCCAATTAAAAGTAATTTCTCATTCCAAAATCCTTCCACTAATGTAAAAGGTCTTATTGGGTCTAGGTCTGAGTTTTTATATCCCCCCCCCAAAACAACAAAAACAAAACACTGTTCTTGTTATATAGTTCAGAGGACATCTTCCTAAGCTAGGAATCTACAACTAGTGGTTAAATAAATTAAAATACTTGCCACTCAAATGCCGCACTCAGTAGGAAACTTCCTTTTGAAAGATGCCATAAAGGATTACTCCTCCAAAAAAAAAAAAAAATCCAAATAAACCCACCTGTGGCTCAAAAAGAAGGGGAAAGGGTGGCACATTTATTACAACCAGGAAGTATTTTGTTTCCAAGACTGAATTTCCTGGAGTATTCAGAAATCATTTCCACCCCCAAAGAAGCAAGCCTTCTTTTCCATTCTGTTTAACACCGCCACTTCCAAAAGGGGAGGCAACTACTATGGAAAAGTCAGGACTCCATGTGCTGGGCTGAGCAAGAGACGATTAACTTACTCTTTCACCTGTAACCTACACAACCCCACCTAAGCCCCTAAAAAAACGTGGTCTCCTCTTCTGGACCCGGTTTCCAGGGCAAACACCCTCAAAACAGCAATTTTCAAATGACTGAGAAACCTAATTCAGTACTCCCCGCCCCCAACAGCACCACGCACATACACGCACCAGCGAAACAAGCCCCTATCCCCATTTCAGACACAAACTGTCCTCCAGTTACTCTCCCCCAAAGCAGGCAAGGCCCGTTTGGTCACCACCCCACCGCCCCTCCTTGGACTAAACCCCAGCAGGAGACACCCTCTCCTAAACTCCGCAGCCTTGCCCCACTAGCAGCTCCTTACTCTACACACCCACTCCCCAGATGATTCTA
>NW_027533264.1:527871-530936 GCF_008692635.1 Crocuta crocuta
CCACCAGCCCCCCTCCCACGACCACCCTCTCTCCGGACGACTCTGTTCCCTCTCATTGCCTTTCCCTCGAAAAAGCATCCGCGTGTCAAGCCCCCCTCCACCCACTGACCCTCGCTCCGGGCCCAGCTCCCACAAGCGGTGGGAGACAGGGTCCCCCAAGGCGGACCGAGGGACACGCGAAGAGGGGGAGGGGAGCTCAGGGCCGTGCGCATGCGCCCCGGGCGCCGCGGTAGCCGGTCGCCCCTAGGCCCGGAGAGGGCCCCAGCCGCCGCTGTCGTCCCCCACCCCCCCACCACCGCACAGACACGCCGGCCCGGCCTCGGGCTCCGCGCAGCGAAGGATACTTAAAGCCAGCATTTTGGACTGGTAGTCGAAGGCTACCACCTCGCCCTGCAGCCGCTGCTCCTGGCACGTCCGGCACGACACCTGGCTCCCAACGCTGAAGTACTCGCCCGGAGGAGCCGCCATCTTGGGAGAGCAGCCGCGGCCGGCGGCGGCGGCGGCAGCAGCGGGCGAAAGCCGGGCCCCCAGTGAGCGCCGCGACGCGACGCACGAGGCGTGCTGACGTCACACGCCAGGGCGTGGCCTGGCGCTGGGTGGGGCGGGAGCCTAGGTGGTAAAAGGAAAGAAGAGGAAATAAAGGAGAACCCGGGTGTGCGAGTACGCCCGCTTGATAAAGTGCTTGCAGAGTTCATTTTAGAAGTTGAAGATAAATAACCTACGTTGAGTGAAAAGGGGAAGGAGGACGGAGCTGCAGTCTCCACTATGTGCACACGTTGACACAAGAGTTTAATGACTGAACTCTGTATTTTACGTATGAGGAATCCGAGGCCCAGGGGACTTTCGCAAATTTGCCCACAATGATTATACCCAATTACAAAGTGGTAGTGGAAAGAACACTGGCTATAGGATTAGCTAAACTGAGATCGGAATCCCAGGTCTGCCACTTACTAAGTTCTATGACCTTGAGCAAATGACTAAACCTGATCCTGTATCTTTATTTTTTCTGTATTATCACTTACTGATGATCCAACGATCTTTTGAGGTAAGAAGCAACGTCTTCCTTTTACAGACGAGGAAACTGAAGTCTTAGACTAGACTTGGCCAGGGTCGCACAACCAGAAAGAATTCGGTCTTCCTGTTTCTAAAGACGGTGCTATTTGATGCTCTACTATATTAGATAATACTACCTACTAGAGTAGTTAGTAAGTGAGATAATGTGTACAAACGAATGACATGTAGTAGGGCTTTAATAAATGATAGTGCCTCCGTGATCACCCATCACCCTTGGAACTCAAGATGCTTCCCCATCTCCCATCTTTGCCGTCTCTAGAAAGCCAGGCAAAGGGCAGGAATGAGGAGCAGGAATGACAAAGATGGCCTGGGGGGCAGGAGTTTTGCCCCTCCCCCACTAGTGTCCATCTGATATATGAAAGTTTTAACATGTAAGATGCATTTTCTAGCCCTGTCATCACCAGTTTCCATCACTAACCCACCTACCTGCCCAACCCTCACCCCAACCCCCACCATAGAAATTCTGGAGCCTCCATGTATGAGTAACAGTAGGTTGAATTTTCTCTAGACTGAGGCAGAGAACCAGCCCTGGCACTACTTAACCTGAACACAGTTCAAAAGTGTCTCCTTGTCCTGCAAGAAACATCAGCTTTCTAATGTTGGGCATATATTAGTACAATCATTTAATAGGAATAAATATACTGATGCCTCTTAGTTGTGGTTTTTCAGACAACTTTCAAGTCTGACCCCCACAACAAGTCACATGTAACTGCCACTCCACTTTTATATGGCATTGTGATTATAGGTTTTCATATATATGACTGCCAGGTACTGTTAGGAAAAGCTTCCTGAAGGAAGTGAAAAAATCTGAGACCTGAAGGACAAGCAAGATCTCTAAAAGGAGAGGGAAGTTTGTGGATTTCAAGGAACATAAAGTAGCTCAGAAATATGAAATGGAGTTGTGGGGGTAGGCTGGCTAGAACCAGAGCAAACTTTCAAAGACGTAGAAAATGCAAGCTTTCTCCTTGGGGCAAATGAAAAACATTTAGCAAGGGAGTGAAATGACATTCATATCCAACCTGCATTCCCCACACCTTTTTAATTAGTGAAATCTCTCTCCCGAAGAACCACATTTACATCCTCATTTTCACTCACCCATCTGCAAACTCTCCAAGAACGAAGTTGCTTGGGGGAGCCACTCAACAGGCTCCTCCCACACCAACTCTGCCTCTGAGCAGGACTTCGGGTAGAATAATTGAGGATTCTATTTTGTGTGTGTTCCTAGAGAGGATTATTCCAGATTTTGCCAGGGGTGTGGGCAAACCTCCCACACCAACCCAGATACTACCTCTTGGTTTACCTGGCCGGCGGGGTTTTGGAAGGCAAAGAGGGAGGTAAGGAAAGCTTAGAAGTGGAAGTGTGACTAAGACTGCTATATGTAGGAAGAATTCGCAAGCGTTTAGGTAAGACGCTTCGAAATCAAGAGGCTTATCTGTCAGTTTCCAAATCAATAGCGGATGAATTCAGGTGGGAGATTCTTGGGCTGGGGTAGAAAGGCAAGGGCTGATCAGCGGTGTCTTAAAATTTAGAGTCCCGCTTCAGCGCCGACCGGAGATGCCTGGCTACTCCGAGGAGGGAGTGTCCCTAGCCCTCTTTCCACTACATCTCAGAATATCTTTGGAGGGCAGCGGTACGAGAGAAAAGAGATCTGGTCTGGAAGGAATCCTGACCTTGGAGGTTAAGCATCCAACCTCGCAGCAGCAAAGCAAGAACCCTGGGCACGTCGCCCACCCGCAGGTTAGTCCTTCCCTTGACCCGGAACAGCAGCGGGAGCCGACTCTGCGCCCAATGCCCACGTGCCGGCAACAGCAGCCACGTGGGGCTCTGCGGAAACGCCTTCGCAAAGATTTGTCCCCTGCGCTGCCCAGTAGAAAGGAAGACCTGGGAGACGCACTGGAGGAAACGGTACCGGCTAGAGGCCCGGCACGCGCGATTCTGGGACTCCCGGACGGGGGAATGGGGCGGGGGTAAGGGGGCGGGGCTTGAGCCCA
>NW_027533264.1:531579-548660 GCF_008692635.1 Crocuta crocuta
CGATAGCTGGCAGGGGGCGGGGCCTAGGGCTCTGGAAGGTGGGCTTTGGCCAGCAGTGGGGAGCTGCTTCCTCGTCTCCCGAGATTCCTCGGCTTCCACCTTAGAGCAAACCTCCGCCCCGCCCGGCCCTGGGTCGCCATGGAGTCCACGCTGGGCGCGGGCATCGCGATGGCCGAGGCGCTGCAGAACCAGCTGCCTTGGATGGAAAACGTGTGGCTCTGGGTCACCTTTCTGGGCGATCCCAAGAGCCTCTTTCTGTTCTACTTCCCCGCGGCCTACTACGCCTCCCGCCGCGTGGGCATCGCAGTGCTCTGGATCAGCCTCATCACCGAGTGGCTCAACCTCGTCTTCAAGTGGTGAGACAGCGAAGCCCTCGGCGTCCTGGTCCCCCACCCCCAAGGGCCCTGAGTCCTGGGCAAGCCCTGATCTCCTTCAGCAGGTGCCTCAAAGGCTCCGACCTCCCCCACCATCCTTCCCCACTGAACCCACGGCCTTAAGATCTCTTCACCCCTATCCCTGGGCCCCTGAATTTTTCCTTTAGACTCGGACCTCAGAGTCCCCATCGTTCTCATTAGACCAGTGTGTCTCAAAGAGGCCCGATGGGAGAAATCACCTAAAATGCAAATACCTCATCCCATCTCACACATACGGACTTAGAAATTTCAGGGAAGGGGTTGGGAATCTGTATTTTAAGAAGCATCTGTGGTGACTTAATAGCAAAAAAGTCCTGCTTCTCAGCTCATTCTTTTCAGTCATCTATTCATTCGTTTGACATAGTTGTTAAGAAGCATGCTTTGTGCCAGGCTTCACACTGACTGCTAAGGACTGAGAAGGTTTGACATACAAGGTGTGCTTCCCAGACCATGACCGGCAGCACAGGAAGCACTCGAAAACTTGCTAGAAATGCAAGATCTCAGGCCCCAGGCCAGAGCTTCTGAATCAGAATCTGCATTTTAACAAGGACCTCAGGTGATTCAGAGAGCATAGTAAGGCTTGAAAAGCACTGCCTTCCAGGGAACGCTTTTCTCTGCTTCCTTTTCTCCTTCTTTCACTAGTAGGCTCTTCACCCAGACTTAGATGCCACCAACCCCAGGCAAGTGGGTGGGGCCTTGGTCCTTATCTCTGTGCCACCTGGTCTCTCTTGGGTGCAGAGGGGAGCTGTGCCTCACCTCACTTCAACCTCTGCTGCCTGCGGGAGGGAAGGGAGTTCATCGGAGACACTTGAATGGGCTGGAATGACTTGCTGAAAAACCAAATAGGAATTAGCTTCCCTCCCACTCTTCTCTGCAAGGGCTTCATTCCTCCTGAAAACGGAAAAGTGGCTGTCTACTCATTTCCTTCTTGCCTAATTGCCCTTTGCTTTGTGCTCTCTCCCCACTCAGAGTCTGTATAAGCCTCCCCCTCTACTGTTCCCGACCAGACAGACCACCCCCTTGTGTGGACACTCTCAATACCCGCCCCCCAAAAGTGACAAAGGCCCTATTCATTTCCTAAGCGTGTTTTGAGCACCTGGTGTGTGAACCTAATGGTGAGGAGAGGCAAGTCCCTTTGTCCCCTGTGCTTCTCCTCCCAGCAGTATCTTTCTGCTCTCCTACCTCTTTCCTCTTTCTGGCCACAGCAGCTGAGCCTTTTCAGGATGCGGTTTCCCAGGGTCCAGCGAAGCACCTGGTAGGCTAGGGGGACTTTGAACTTTTTGTCTTCCTTATTCTTTGCTCAGCCTCCTCTGTCCATTTCCCACTCCCGTTCTCAAACATGAGACACTCACCCAAGGAGTTCACGTGTAGGTAATCCAGGCTGGAATTTGGGAACTGGAGAGAGGAAGAAGCGGAAGGATCAGTGGGGAGTCTGGGAGCAAAAGAGTCAAGTCCTGGGCTCTCTAGGAATGAGAAGAGCAGAGCTGGCCCTGTAGTGGGAGGGGCAAGAGTGGGACTAGTGAGCATTTCAGAGCGTGCGTGCGCACCCACGATCTCGTGCCTCCTTATCACTTCTTTAAACATAGCATGCGTTCTCACGTTCCAAGGTAAAAACTCATGGCAAGGTAATGCACAGAACTGGGCTCCCTTCCCGACTCCACCCTGCAAGCCCTCCAGAGTACTCCCGGGGCCCCACGTGCTCCCCTGGCTGCGTGTGCATACAATGCCATCTTCTTTCTGTTTTCTTCTAGGCTTCTGTTTGGAGACAGGCCCTTCTGGTGGGTCCATGAGTCTGGCTACTACAGCCAGGCCCCAGCCCAGGTCCACCAGTTCCCTGCTTCTTGTGAAACTGGTCCAGGTGGGAAGCCCCAAACCTCCCTGTCCCAGTGTGTTAGGGTTCGGCGAGTGTTTCAGACAGAGTACTGCTCAGCCGGGGCAGCCTAACCGGAGGCCCAGCCTCTCCGTAACTGACCCAGAGAACAAAGAAACCCCAGGAAGACTGAGTTGAATTCCGGGAGGAGGGCACCCATGCTAGAGTGCCAGCGGCCCACCTTGTTTCGAGCAGATCCTAGAGACATGGGTGGAAGCAGGAGCCTGAGAGCAGTGGCCTCAGGCAGGGGTGAAGAAAGCTTCAGGCCAGAGAGAGCTGTGGACCAGCGCAGGGGGTGGGCAGTTGGGTTCAGCTACTGCCAGGGGCTCCTGGGTTCCACCCTCATCCTCTCCCCTTAATCTGGACCTTCCGGCAGGCAGCCCTTCTGGACACTGCATGATCACTGGAGCAGCCCTCTGGCCCATAATGACTGCCATCTCTTCCCATGTGGCCACTCGGGCCCACAGGTACACTCTGGCGTTGCCTACCAATGGGGGCAGGGGCGATGGTGCCCCGGACCCAAAACACCCAGCAGGCAGGGCCGCCTGGGAGCTGGAGTTCTGGGGACCCTGGGGCCTTTGGTCAAACCATGAAGTGCTTGGGTGCTGAGGGAGGCCAAGCTGTGTACGGACACCCCCTGAACCATTTGCTTTTCTTCCTCACAGCCGCTGGGTGAGGGTGATACCTAGCCTGGCCTACTGCACCTTCCTACTGGCGGTCGGCCTGTCCCGGGTCTTCCTCTTAGCACATTTCCCCCACCAAGTGCTGGCTGGCCTAATAACTGGTGAGCAACTGGGGCAACAGGGTGGGCCTATGGGGTGCCACTGGTACAGCTGACCGCAAGCCCTTGTTATACCTCAGTCTGTTTCGTCCAGCTGCCCTACAGCTCGGGGAGCTTACATCCCCAAACTCCTTGAGGCTGCTGTCGCCCTACTTCCCTAGGTGCTATGCTGGGTTGGCTGATGGCCCCCCGGGTACCCATGGAGCGGGAGCTAAGCTTCTACGGACTGACCTCACTGGCCCTCCTGCTGGGTGCCAGCCTCATCTACTGGACCCTCTTTACCCTGGGCCTGGATCTTTCTTGGTAAGTCTTGTTTTGTTTTTTTTTTTTTAATGTTTTATTTATTTCTAGGAGAGAGAGAGAGAGAGAGACAGCGTGAGCAGGGGAGGGTCAGAGAGAGAGGTAGTCACAGACTCTGAAACAGGCTCCAGGCTCTGAGCTGGCAGTCAGCACAGAGCCCGATGCGGGGCTCGAACCCACGATCCGCGAGATCATGACCTAAGTGAAAGTCGGACGCTTAACCGACTAAGCCACCCAGGCGCCCCAATCCTGCTTTGAAGCTTGGGCAGGCCAGGGCCCGTTTTGCCTCGCCCGTACCTAGCCTGTTTGGGTCCCTGGTTTGTGATAGCCAAAAAGGAACACGCGACCTGTTCACAAGCACAGATTCTCCTGGGGTCACAGCGCAACATGGGGGTAGACGCCAAAGGGACCAAGAGCCATCAGCCCACTAGGTTCTGGGGGGGAATGTGTCTCCTGCAAAGACCCCCTCCTCCCCACAGGTCCATCAGTCTGGCCTCCAAGTGGTGTGAGCGGCCTGAGTGGGTACACTTGGATAGCCGGCCCTTTGCCTCCCTGAGCCGTGACTCAGGGGCCGCCCTGGGTCTGGGCATCGCCCTGCACTCTCCCTGCTATGCCCAGGTACGGCGAGCATACCTGGGGCATGGCCAGAAGGTAGTCTGTCTTGTGCTGGCTTTGGGGCTGCTGGGCCCCCTGGACTGGCTGGGCTACCCGCCTCAGATCAGCCTTTTCTACATCTTCAATTTCCTCAAGTACACCCTCTGGCCATGCCTCGTCCTGGCCCTTGTGCCCTGGGTGGTGCACACCTTCAGTGCCCAGGAACTACCACCTGTCCGCTCCTCCTGACTTCAAGTGCCTCCTGTTGCCATTTGCCGCCCCCCCCAACTCCAAAGCCAACACTCCGTGACCTCCCCACTCCAGGAGGTGGTCCCATCACCTTCCGGCTCCCAACAGGCCCCAGCCATCCTTGCATCCTTGGTCTCCCACTTCTCCACCATCTGGTCTTTGCCCCCCGAAATGTTGGTCCTCTTGACTTCCCCTCTGAGCCCCCAGAGAGCTAAGGCAACATCAAGACCACTGGGCTCCTGGGACACTGTGAGGGGCTCAGAGGCCCCAATAAAAGCCCTTGAATACTTCTGGATTCCTTTCTTGCCTATGCTCACATTTCCATTGAACTTGCCGGTGTGTGTGTGCAAGAGAGACCCTTGCCAGGCCGCCTGTTCTGCACTCCCCCCGACCCTTGTTCCCACAGAGACCCTCAGCCTGGGCGCAGCATCACCACCCAGGCCACAGAGAGGTCAAGTGCGATGCTATGGCTACATTCAGTGAAACCTTGTCTTTAACCTACAGGACAGAGACTCCCTCCCAGCCTCGCCTCCTGTTTCCTTAGTTGGCTAGTCCAGGGGCTGGAGAAAAGAAGAGCAGTTTTTTTTGGCCGGGGTGGGGAACGAAAACCTCTAGTCCATTTGGAAGCCCAGAGAAGAGAGACATCAGCCCCAGAAGGCACTGCCAGAAACAAGTTTATTTACATAAGGACACACAGTGTAACAGATTACAAAATACTTAACTGAAATCCATATCCAGGGACACAAAGCAAGGAGTGGGTTTACATGAGAACCAGACTGGCCATGGGGAGAGGGAGAGTTAAGGGGCCTGGAGCTGGGGCCCAGCATGGGGAGGCCCGGCACACTGGGCCCAGCCCCATCCGCACCCCCCTGGGAGGAGCTAGAACACGCGAACAACACGCAAGACACGAGCATGCAATGAACCAGTGGTGGTGGGACTCCTGCCCCTCCCCCAGCTCCCCCAACCCTACTCAGGCCCCCATTAGGATAACATGTAAACAGACTGGGGGGGGCGCCCTCAGGATGGGGTGGAAAAGAAGCATATGTGGTGTCGAGAACGGAGGACGACTCAGCCCCCTAGGAGCCGCTTCCCATCTTTGGTTTCCTACAGGCTAGACAGCATTCCCTAGAAGTCTTGTGGGCTCCCAGCCCCTCCCGGTCTTAGCTCCCTTGGGCAGGTGGCCAGCAGAGGAAGCCCAGGAGGAAGGGAAGCTACAGTTGAAGGCAGACTCTTGGGTTCCTGGGTTCTGGAAGCCCTCAGGCCTCCTGCCCCCTTCCAGAGGACCCCCCCCCCAACTCTCACCATCCCCCAGGCTTCAAAGTAAAAGGCCCCAGGAGGGAGGTGGGCCACTGACCACTGGTTAGCTGGGGAAATCTGGTCCTGAACAGCAGGGGGCTCTCAACAGCCTGGAGCACCCCTCCCCCTGTAGGGACCCCCTCCCCCAGGCTGTGCCAGCAGAGGGACAGGGGAGCCAACAGAGTAGGGAGGAGAGCAGGCCTGGCTCTAAGGCTCCTCCTGGTCCCTCGGAACCCAGGAGTCCAGCCCCATCCCTCCCCACACATGCTGACCCTCTCCAGCCCCTGGGAAGGGGAAACAGACCCTGAGGACCACAAGGCGAGACACCCCTGCCCACGGACCGCAGGATCGCACCCCAGGGCACAGGTCTTCCCTCGCCGCTGAGGCCAGGAGAAAGGAGGAGGAGAAGGGGTCTACGCAGAGATAGCAAGGACAACAAAGGGGGAAAAGGGTGGGGAATCGCAGGGTGGGAACCCACCTCCCCTCCACTCTGTATCTTAGACAGTAGAGCAACCTTCCGGATCTCCTGCTGCGGTTGGAGGGAAGGAGGGTGAAATTAAGGCATCTCCCCCAAGTCCGCTGAAGCCAAGGCACCAAACTTACTGCTCCCTCCTCACTTAGACCCCCAAACTGGAAAGTACCATCTGGGCCCCATCCCCACTTTAAGACAGCCCAGGCTCCAAGGGGAAAAGGACAGAATGCAGGAAGGTGGGTGTGGGGCACGACATGGAGGTGAGGCTGGAAAGGGCACCCCCATACCTTCCAGGGGGAGCAAAGTTCTAGAGCGGAGATGTGGGGAGTTGGTGGCGAGGCCTGAGGGCTTCGAGGAGCGGGGGGGCGAGGCTGAGAGACCCACACGGCACACGCTGTTGAATGTGTGACTTTTTGTTTTTAATAGAAAAAATAAACAAAATCACAATGATGAAGCCCAGAGGGCCGGGGGCCGGGGCATCACAGGGCAGGCTCCTGCTCCATGGGCTCCTCTGCCGGCCTGTGGGGACAAGCACAGGGAGGGGCGTTGAGGCGGCGCCACCAGCTTGGGGGAGGGCAGTGGTCAGGAGGAGCCTTACCTGGGGCTGTGCTCCCGGGCTGCAGCAGCCTGGGCCTGCTCGGCCCCCACCGACAGCAAGGCCATGGCACTCACAGTCTCAGCCTCCTCCGTCTCACCTGCCTGGGCCTCCCGCAGGGAGCGGCCTAGACCAGCAGCGAACCTCTGTACACAGCTCCAGTGTTTGCCTGGGGACGAGGGGCAGACGGCCATCAGGGAGGACAAAAAGCACATGCCGTCCCCAGCCCCCGGCAGGCCCACAAGCGTCTGCCCCCTTGACAAGCCGAGGTCTGAGCCTCCCGGCCTCGTCCCCACGCACTCTGGATCTCGATGACTTTCTCTAGCGTGGCCACTGCGTTGATGTTGGGCTTTTGTTGCAAGACTGCCTCGTCCAAGGGCTGCAGCTGGTGGGGGAAGAGAAGGCTTACGGTGGGGCGTGGGTGGCAGTGCCTTGGTCCTCTAAGCACCCTGCTCAGCACCCACCACCTCCCAGGACAGGGGTAAACAGCTTTCTGGAATAACCACGAGTCAGAAAGCCCTTTCTAGCCGCTAGGTGTCTTTGGAGACCAGGAAAACCTTCCCAAGGGCTCTCAGGGCTGCTTGATTGGGAGAGGGGCCCTCCGATACTGGCCTCTCCCTGGTCCCTCACCCACCCCCCCCGCCCGGCTCACTAGTCTACCTCCCCCAGGGCCTCCCTGCACCCCTTTACCTCCACGCTGAGTAGAGCTGAGACACAGGCCTCAGAGGCATCACAGATGGCGGTCAAGTCATGGCCTCCCTCCAGGGCCAGCACCACGCGGCCCCCTGCCAGCGTCATCAGCTGCCTGGTTAAGTGGCCAAAACCTTTAGGGATGGGTGAAGGGAGGAAAACAAAATGGTTTAAAAAAAAAAAAAAAAAGAAAGAAAACTCGAGAGAAGTTAAGAAGGGAGAGAAAAAGAAACATGAGAGGTGGAACAAACAGCCCGAAATAAAACAGTAGACTTAAGCCCAAATATCTATCCAAGATAGAATTCAATGTCAATGGACTAAATGCTCCGTTAAAGGCAAAACAGAATATGGGAGCCTGACTGGCTCAGTCAGCAGAGCATGCGGCTCTTGACCTCAGGGTCATGAGTTCGAGCCCCTCATTTGGTGTAGAGATTACCTAAATAAATAAACTTTTAAAAAATCGAAATAAATACGGACAAAACAGAACGGATGGGCTAAAAAAAAAAAATTCCAATTATGTCAGAAGGAGCACCACTGAAACACAGGAGCCACCAAGCTCCATCCCTATGACTCTGGGAGGAGATCTACTGTCTGTTACCCCTCACCCACATGCTCTCCCCCGCCCCGCCCCAAGGCCAAGGTTGGCAGAAGGAGAGCGGGAAGCCCCTGCCAACATGATTCCAAGTTTTGGACCTGCCCGCCAGCCTTCCTCCTCCCAACCTCCGCAATGCCAGTCTCTTCCTACTCCACGACCCCACTCCACCCCATCCTCACTGCTCCACGCCCTCCCGCAACCCCCCAGCAGCTCACATCTGGCGGTGACAGAGTAGCCACCCAGTGGAGACAGGTGTCCCTCAACAGCATCAAACCCGGCAGAGACCAGGACCACGTCAGGTGAGAACTCGTGGGCAATGGGCATCACCACTGTCCTGCAAAGGGAGGGCCCAAGCTGACCCCGGCAGGCGGCTAGGCCAGGCCTCCCCTCACTCTGCGTTCCCCCCACTCCAGGGACAAGCCCCCTTACCCACACCAGCCTGAATGCCTTCGGCCCCTCCCATGGCAGGGCCCAGGGGGCTCCCACCCTGCCCTTGGCCCTTCTCAGTCCCCACCTGAAGGCCGTTAGGTACTCCACGTCTCCGATGGGGGGATCCACACCTCCTGTCCATGCCACGTTCACATTGTACCCCACGCCTGGCCCTCCGCCAACCTGGCAGCGTGGTGGGGGAGGGGTTATTCTCCCTGCCTGGGGATGCCAGACATAGGCCCCGCCCTCAGCCCTGATTCCGGCCCTTACTCCACTCATTGCTGCCCTTCCTGGAAGGCCAGCTGGCCTGCATGGTCCTCCCCCTAGGAGCCCACACTCCCTGGGTATCAGCGCCACCACAGGCCTCCAGGGCTCCCTGCTAGGTCCCATTCTGCTACCTCCCCAAGGGGCCCCGCATTTGACAGAGCCCAGGAATTATACCTCTTCAGGAGCCCCAGAGCCTGGAAAGAAGTTCCCGTTGTCATAGCGATGCAGGGAGATGTAAAGCACAGAGGGGTCATTGTAAAACGCTTGCTGGGTGCCATTGCCGTGGTGAATGTCCTAGTGAGGAGACGTGGAAGCATCAGAAAAAAAGCCCAGTCTCTGGCCCCGAGGTCAAAATTCCACTTGCCCCCCACCTTCACCCTATGGTGCACTCTGGGGGTACCGGGCAGCGTGTTCTGCTCACAAGAGCATCGCCCCACACCTCTCTACCCAGGGTCTGTGGGCCGGGCCACGGCACGGCGCAAAAGAGATACGAAGCCATAGGACGGATATGGCGGCTCTCCCCGCACCATTCTCCCCAACAGCGTGGAGAGACACATTCAGGCTAGTGAGGAACTGAAAGCAGGTACGCTCTCAAGACCCCAACATTCACATGAATTTTTAGGCCAAAGTTGGGCTTCCAAGAGTCCTCATCACTGATAAGCACCGCTCTGGGCGACTTCCCAGTTACAGGGAGTGGTGGCTGCCTTGAGAGGCAGGGTTTGAGAAGTGGTGCCCACCAGCAAGAGCAGAAGTGTTGGGGCCAAAAGGTCTCATCCGAAGCGCAATGCCGATCCTCCAAATTATGTGACTTTGGCTGGCTCTTTCACCCGACAGCTCAGTGCCTCCATTTATAGAAATGCACATCCTAACTCCTACTACTCGAGACGGCCATGAGCGGTACTGTGTGTCCTGGCACGCAGGGGTGCCTCTGGCAATGGTGGTTAACAATCTATACTGTTCGAGGTAGGAAATCTCGGTTGCTTGAGCCTACAAGGTCCGGGCCAAGGTGGACTGGGGCTAAGACTACTTTTGAGTTTCTCTTAGCAAGGATGTAGGCCCATGGAAATGGGAGGGCTGGGCTGTTGCTCCAGCAGGGAAACATAAGGTAAGTCCTCAGGCCCAGCAGCAACATGGGCACCCAAGGAAGAGGTGGCAGTGCCAGGGCGGGGTGTTCCTAAAGGCTGACCCTGGTCCCACCAGCCCACTGCCTACCCAGTCCACGATGAGAACCTTGCCCACGTTCAGCTTCTGCTGCAGGAGTTTGGCTGTGATGGCTACAGAGTTGAAGAAGCAGAATCCCCTGGTGGGTGGGGGGTGGGGGGGAGAAGGATTGGGGAGGTCAGCTTTAGCGGATGTTTGCTGCATGAGCAAAAGATACACATCAGCTCAGCTGAGAGGGAGAGGGGAAGGGAGGAGGGCAGTGGGCCCAGGGCAGGGCGAGCGTGGCACTCACATGGCCGTGGATTCCTCTGCGTGGTGTCCTGGGGGCCGGATGATGGCAAAACCATTCTGAAGAGGTGCAGACAGAGGGACAGAGATGACAGACAGACAGACAGGCAAGGTGGTCACAGAAGGGGTGAATGCAGAGGAGAGAAACACACACCAGACAAGGAAGAGAACACAGATCAAAAACATGCATCCCACACGCTAGGAACACAGCCGCAGGCCACGTGGGCAGGAAATCACTGCCTCTGACCTCAAGAGCTCCCCCCATGAGAGCATCAGGTATCAGTGCCTCTTTGCCACTCATCTTCCTAGCTGGCCTGGGACCCATCACCTCCCCACCCCCCACTCTGGCCCCTGAGAGTTAAGGGTGCCTGCTGGCTCAGGGCAAAGCCAAGGCTGCCCCTGTCCTCTGCCCCCCGAGGATGCAGGACCAGGCCCCAGGTGTGCACTCACCTTGAGCTCTCCTGCTGCCACCTTGAAAGCCAGCTCTACCAGGCAGCCCACGGCCATGCGCACTGCACTGGAGGAGTGCATCTCGTTCCACACTGTGTCACTGTCCACCTGCGGGGGCAGGAGAGCAGGCTTCAGCGTGCCCCCTGCGGGGGGAGGGCAAGAGTGGGGGTGGGCACCTGGACAGTGGGCCAGCAGCCGTGGCAGGCAGGAAAGGGGAAGGGGGGCAAGAGCTGGGAGTGCCACCCATCCATCCCTACTCACAGGCGCCCTACTCACCCCAATGCCCCCACAAGGCAGCACAGCATACATCTTCTGGCTGATGGGGCCTGCAAGGAAAAGGGACAAAGCTACTCTGCAAGTTGCCTCAACCGCCAAGACTACAGGTTGGGGCCTGCAGAGGGCGGTGAGCTCCGTCCCCAAAAAGGAAGGCCAGACCCAAGCACAAGACAGGCCTCTGCTGCCCACGCCACTTGGGAGATGTCTGTCCCCTATCCTGGGGCAGGAATGCCTCACCTCTGGGCAGATGGCAGGGAGAAAGGAGCATGATGGTTTAGGGAGAAGAGCGGAGCCCTCCCCCATCCCTAAGCCTGACCCGTCCCCCTCCACCCTCCTGCAATGCAGCTCACCCACACAGTGGGCTGTGTGAATGGCGCCCCCTGGCGTTGTGCGGTGGGCCAGTGAGCCTCCTCCACTAGGAGGATGATTTGGGCCCACTAGGACGCCCTTGCCTACGCGGCCGGCTCCCTATCCCGCCAGTACAGCACGCACAGCCTGGCCCTGGCTCACCGAGCAGCTTCTTGCTGTCCAGCTTCTGTCGGTTGAGGGGGCTGGTCCCATAGAGCAGGGTGTGGTATTCGGAGTGCACCGTCTGGATCTCATCCAGCGTGGCTTTGCGACCCCGGATCCGCTGTGCAGGGAGAGCAGGCAAGGCCGGTGAGGGGTGCACTGAAGGCCCAGCTCTCCCTGATGCCCAAACCCTCTCTCTGTCCTACAGTCCGGGACACACGAGGCCATTTTCTGGCCTTAGGAGAGCAAAAGGGTTTTGAGGAAGTACAGTAAGACCCTGGTTTGGGAGCATACTTTGTTCCAGAAGTATGCTCGTAATCCAAAGCACTTGTGTATCAAAGTGAAGTTCAAGAACGGCTGGCTCAGTTGATGTTTGGTGGCACGTACGACTCGTATCACAAGACATTGCTCATTTATCAAGTTAAAATGTATTAGAAACGTTTGCTCGTCTTGTGGAACACTCGCAGAACAAGTTCCTGGCCATCCATGGTTTTACTTATGCCCCGGCCCCCCATGCGCCCCAGTCCAGGACCACCCTCCCCATTCGGCAAAACGGGCTATGAGGGCTGGAACCGAGAGGGGGCTAAGGGGACTGACCTTGAGGTCAGAGGCTCAAAGAAAAATGAGAAAGACCCAGAGAGAGGCCTCAAGGACACAGAGACACAAAACTCTTGCTGGATTTGAGGGGGGGTCCTGAAAGAAGGAGAGGATCCCTCACCTCGCACTTGCTGAGCAGGCCCGTCTCCTGCAGCCGGGACCAGATGCTCTGGATCCGGCCGGCGTGCTCGGGGTGCACGTGCGTGTTCCCGCACATGCACTGGTGCTTCAGCATGAATGTGTCGTAGACCACACCTGGACCAAGGGACACAGTTGTCAGCCTAGCCGCAGCCACCGCAGCTGCCTTCCCGCATACCCGCCCCTCTTCTCTCCTGCGGTTCCTTTCAGTTCCTTTCTCCCATCACCACTGGTCAAAAGCCTCCCTGCTCCTCCAGCCTCAACCAGGCTGCCCCTGAATGTTTATTTCGAGAGAGGAGAGATGGGGGGAGAGCACAAAGAGAAAGAGAGAATTGGAAGCAGGCTGTGTACTGTCAGCGCAGAGTCTGACACGGGGCTGGATCTCACGAACCTGTACGATCATGACCTGAGCTGAAATCAAGAGTCAGACGCTTAGGGGCGCCTGGGTGGCTTAGTCGGTTAAGCGTCCGACTTTCGCTTAGGTCATGATCTCGCGGTTCGTGGGTTCGAGCCCCGCGTCGGGCTCTGTGCTGACTGCCAGCTCAGAGCCTGGAGCCTGTTTCAGGCTGTGACTCCCTCTCTCTCTGACCCTCCCCTGCTCACGCTGTCTCTCTCTCTCTCTCTCTCTCCCCTAGAAATAAAAAAAAAAAAAAAAAAAAATTAAAAAAAAAAGAGTCAGACGCTTAACTGACTGAGCCACCCAGGCGCCCCGCCCCCAGCGGTTTTGCTTTCTGCAGGTCATGCCCTCAACACTGTAGCCCCCTTCAGGGAACATTCACCTTTCCCCCTTCTGTCACAGAGCCTGTGTGCTGCTCCCCCAGCCCCGCACAGTCCCCTGGTGAGGTAGGACCATTCCTGGGCACCTGTGCCCATTCAGAGCCCAGCACAGGGCAGTTTCATGCGGAAACACTTTCTGGAATGGACTGAGGCCTCGCTTTTGACCCCACAGGGAGGAAGACGGGCAGCTGGAAGGACAGGGACCAACTGAGACAGGGGACTCGCTTCACCCAGGCCCCCAAGGCCTTACGCAACGATGGTGCCAAACACAGGTGGTCCCTGAGCGGGTCGCACAAGGCGAGACACGATGCACAGGCACCCCGGCCCCTGCAAGGACAGCTGGCGGGGGGTGGGGCTCACCTGTGGTGAAGAGGTGTTTGGTGGGCTGGTCTGGGGGGCTCTTCATGCCCCCAGGGGCAGCAGGTGAGGACTGGGTGCGGCCTAGGGCCTGATGGGGCACAGTGGCCAGGCTGAGGGGTGCCTGGTACACCTGAAGGGGCTGCAGCTGCTGGGCATCAGAGAACACCTGGACAGGAGGAGAGAGTGGGTGAGACGGAAGTGAGGACCCTAAAGGCACCCCTATTCCAGCACTTCTCTTCCAAACCTCCTCCTTCCCCCATTTCCTCCCACCAGGGACAGGAGCCACTCCAGCCTTCACCGTCTCCACCTCCCGGGAGATGGGGGGGGCGGGGGGACAGAAAGGGATGAGTCACACACCAGAGTAGCATTGAGGTAAGAGGCTGGGAGGGACGGGGGCGTGGGAGGGGGCAGGATGAGTCAGGCCCGGAGGGCTCGGCTGTGTCCGCAATGAATGGAGCGCGTTCTAGGTGCAGGGGGACTGTAGTAACAGCGGGGGCGTGTGTGTACACACACGCGCACGCACGCCGAGACCAACGCGCCACCGGCCCTACGCAAGCAGAAACGCAGATACACAGGCCACGTGCGTACACACACACACAGACACACACACACACGCGCGCGCGCACCCTGGGGCAGGGGCAGACGCAGACACAGGGAGGGGCTGGCAGAATGGGGCACAGATGGCTCTGAGACCAACACAAGCAGCACCCGCTTCCAGAGCCCCTTGTCTCTTTCCCACTCCGCTTTGGCTCTCTTCAGAGAGTGCAGACTGGGGAGAGCGAAAGGCAGAGATGGAAAGGGGCTGCAGGGGACAGAGGGGCGGCCATCAAGGGCTGGGGTGGAGGGGGCACACCTTCTTGTAACCAGCACTGGACTCCTCCGAGTCGGGCCCCTCCTCAGTGCCACTCTCGCCTTCCTCGTCCTTGACCTGGATGCAGTCCTCCTCCTCCTCTTCCTCCTCCTCTTCCTCCTCCTCCTCCTCCTCCAGGTCTTCCTGCGTGCTCTCGCTCTCCGTGGAGCCTTCCCGGGGGATGGTCAGGGCTCCCTCCCCAAGCAAGGCCTCCTGCTGCTCAGTCAGCTCCTCCTCTGTCTCCTCGGGGTGGGTGGTGGGCTGCCGAGGCAGCTCCCCAGTCTTGGTGAGGATCTGGGAGCAGAGCAGAGGGGCACGTCAGCTGGGAGGGGGAGCCGCCGCGCAGCCCGTGGCCCAGGAGGGTCTGTCCTCCCCTCGCCTCTCCCGGGTAGCAGCCCAGCCCCGTACAGAGCTGCCACGTAAGGCAAGGTGCCAACCCTGAGCAGATACCGCCTGGGGAGTGGCCCGGGGTGCCCGCCCCCACTCCCTTTCTGCCATCCTGTGTCCCGCCCCCAGCACAGCCCTGGCCAATCGCTTCTCCCAGCTCACCTTGCCCAGCTGCAGCTGCTGTTGCTTCTGTTTCTCCAGGAACTGCTGGTGCTGCTGCTGCATGACCAGCTGCTGCAGGGCCTGGGGGCTCTGGGGTAGCGGGGAGGACTGAGTGCGGCTCAAGGGCCGGTGCCGCGGGAGCTTGCCCACTGTCCGCATGCTGGTGGCCACACGTTCACCTGTCACCAGCGGGGACTGCCCGTGGAGTGGCACTGTGCAGTGGGGAAAGGCGAGGAACCATCACTGTAGGGGCTCCGGGCCGCCCCTCCCATCTATCCCAAGGCTCTCCCCCTCCTAGAAGACCATCACCACCTACAGAATCAGGAGAAACCTTGGAGGGCCTGCCACCAAGCCTCAGCCCTGTTCTTCCTCCTCCCCACAGTGCAACAGTTTTGAAGCTTAGAGCCACCACCTCCAGGAAGCCATCCTGGATTCACCACACTCTCTCTTTGATTCCCTGATGATTGCACATACGGTCTTAGGCCCTCAGTATGGCGGGACAAGGACTAGTTTTCTCCAACTGCAACAAGACCTCCCTGATCACAGACAAGGATCCCATCAGGTGGGGGAGGCCGGGGCTCAGGATCACTAGTCTTTGAAGCAGAACCTCTTCTGATGTAACCAGCTGCTTATGGTCTGACTGTCCAATCCCGTAGTTGCCAGCCACATGCGACTATGGAGCACTTAAAATGTGGCCTGTCTGAATTGAGATGTGCTGAGTGTGAAATATACACTGGATTTCCAAGACAGCATGGGACACAAAACAAATTGTCTCGTAAAGAGTTCCCTGTATGTTCAATGTATATTACATGTTGAAATTCTAACATTCCAGATCTAGTGAATTAAACATATATCAAAGTTGGGGCACCCGGCTGATTCAGTCGGAGGAGCGTGAGACTCCTGATCGTGGGGTTGTGAGTTCAAGCCCCAGGTCAGGTGTACAGAATAATTAAGTAAATAAAACCTTAAAAATATGTATATGTACGTATATACATATGTATATATATGTGTGTATGTATGTACATATTAAAGTTCATTTCACTGGTTTCCTTTCACAATTTTTTTTTTTAAACATTTTTATTTATTGCTAGGAGAGAGAGACAGAGAGAGAGGGCGTGATCAGGGGAGGGTCAGAGAGAGAGGGAGTCACAGACTCTGAAACAGGCTCCAGGCTCTGAGCTAGCAGTCAGCACAGAGCCCGACGCGGGGCTCGAACCCACGAACCGCGAGATCATGACCTAAGTGAAAGCTGGACGCTTAACCGACTAAGCCACCCAGGCGCCCCTCCTTTCACAATTTTTTAAAAGATATTATTTTGGGGGCGCCTGGATGGCCCAGTCAGTTGAGTGTCTGACTCTTGATTTCAGCTCAGGTCATGATCCTAGGGTCATGGGATCGAGCCCTATGGCAGGCTCCACACTGAATGAGAAGCCTACTTAAAAGATTCTCTCTCTCTCCCCCTCTGGCCCATTCACCTGCTCTCTCTCTAAAACAAAAAAATTAGGGGTCCCTGGGTGGCTCAGTCGGTTAAGCATCCGACTTCGGCTCAGGTCATGATCTCACAGTTCGTGGGTTTGAGCCTCGTACTGGGCTCTGTGCTGACAGCTAGCTCAGAGCCTGGAGCCTGTTTGAGACTCTCTGTATCTCCCTCTCTGACCCTCCCCTGCTCATGCTGTCTCTCTCTCTCTCTCTCTCTCTTAGAAATAAATAAAACAGGGGTGTCTGGGTGGCTCAGTCAGTTAAGCATGCAACTTCAGTTCAGGTCACGATCTCGCAGTTCATGGGTTTGAGCCCCGCATCAGGCTCTCTGCTGACAGCTCAGAGCCTTGAGCCTGTTTCGGATTCTGTGTCTCCTTCTCTCCCTGCCCCTCCCCCACTCATGCTCCGTTTCTCTCTCTCTCTCAATAATTAAAAAAACATTTAAAAAAAGAAAGGAAACATTAAAATTAATTAATTTTTAAAAATTAAATTAAGTTTAAAAAATTAATTAAATAAAAATAAAAAGATTTGGGGCACCTGGGTGGCTCAGTTGGTTTAATGTCCAAGTCTTGATTTTGGCTCAGGTCACAATCTCACAGTTTGGGAGACTGAGCCC
Organism: Crocuta crocuta; assembly: GCF_008692635.1. Taxonomy (NCBI): domain Eukaryota; kingdom Metazoa; phylum Chordata; class Mammalia; order Carnivora; family Hyaenidae; genus Crocuta; species Crocuta crocuta. The sequence continues at coordinate 548,182 of NW_027533264.1, forward strand.
CGCGCTGCTCTGTGCTGACAATGTGGAGCCTGTTTGCGATTCTCTCTTTTCCTGTCTCTCTGCCCCTCCCCTGCTCAGGAGCTCATGTGCACACTTGTGCATGTGCTCTCTCCCTCTAAATGAATACACTTTAAAAATAAATAAATAAATAAATGAAATGAACTTTAATTCAAATTAAAAAAGATTTTGAGTAAGCTCCACACCCAATATGGGGCTCAACCTTACAACCCCGAGATCAAGAATCACATGCTCTACTGACTAAGCCTGCCAGGCGCCCCTTTTTATATTTTTTAACGTGGTCCTAGAAAACTTTAAGTTGCACATGTGGCTTGGGCAGTATATCTATGGGACGGCACTACTTGGGACCCTGAGCACGTCAGTCACAGCAGTCAATGTCAAGAATGGCGTCCAGGGGGGCCGCCTGGGTGGCTTAGTCGGTTAAGCGTCCGACTTTCGCTTAGGTCATGATCTCGCGGTTC
>NW_027533264.1:548705-552282 GCF_008692635.1 Crocuta crocuta
TGGTGGCCTCACGCCCTCAGCAGAGCCCGCCACCCCCCACCCCCACACAGCAGCCGCCCCCACTCACCTGCGATGAGGGTGCTCTGCTGCCGAGCCTGCTCCAGCAGCAGCACGTGCTGCAGCAGCGAGGCGTGCCCGTGCGGGCTGCTGTCACCCTCCAGCGCCACACCAAGCAGGCAGCCGGGGATGGAGGACGTGCTCATGAACTTGCCCGTCAGCGCGCCACCCTGCCGCAGGGACTGGAGGGCCTGCCTCTCGGCCTCCTGCTGCGTTGACAGCTTCGGGGAGGCCTGGCGGAGGGCAAGGAGATCGAGATGAAAGAGGGGCAGGAGTCGTCCCCGGTCCTGCCAACTAGGGATCAGCATCCCTCACCTACCACCTCCCGGCCCAGCTCTGAGGAAGGCCATCTGATCTCCTTCAGGGCCTCGTGGGGACAAAAGCCCCAGCTGGAGGCACCCAGGACCACAAACCTAGACACCAGAGGGGGGATGGGGCGTGTGCCTCATACTTACGGTGAGGTGCGAGTTGGTGACAGTGACTGTGGCCTGCAGCCCTAGGGAGATGTTGGGCAGAGAGGGAGACGTGTAGAGGCTGAACTGGTTGGGGGAGCTGTCCAGAGGGAGGGCCCGGTGCTGGGGGAGCATCTAGGGAGCAGTCGGGAGAGACAGGCATGAGGGCAGGCAAGGGGGGGCCGCCTGGGGCCAAGGGCTCCGAATGGTGCCTCGCTCCCCACTCCCCATCCCAAGCCCCACCTGGGCAGTACTGAGAGATCACAGTCTTTCAGAGGCCCGTGGGACAGATCCCACTTAGAGGCGACAGGTCCCTCTAGCCTGTCCACATGTGCAGAGAGGTCCCTGCTGGGTACTCTCAGCAAAACAGACAGGAAGGAGCTGCCTTCCTTCTTCCAAGGGAAACGGAGAAGCTCGGGCCCGCCCGCCCAGCCCTCGCAGGCCTGTACCTCGGTGGGGATGTTGGGGACCGAGCCAGTAAAGCCATTCTCAGCAATGGTGCTGTGGGAGCTGTTGGGAGAGCTGGGGCCGGAGCCTGGTGCGCTGTTACACACGGACGACACTATGGGAGAACTGGCTGTCACCTGGGCTTGCTCAGAGCCACCCCTCCCCGCTCCCAGGACCTCCGAATAGGCACAGAAGGGGAGCCCTTACCTCCAGGCCCAGCACCGGTGATCTCAACGGCTCTCTTCTTAAAGGTGCTAATGACTGTCCCATCCTTGCGACGCAGGAGGGGACTGCTTCTCCGCTCAGCCACCTTCTGCTTCAGCCTCGAACGCACTTTCAAGTTGGGTTCAGAGGCTAGGGAGAAGGTAGCCAGGGCTCAGACCCGTCTACACGGATGGGCACACACCTGCAGCCTGGCCCCTCCACCTTCCCACTCCTGCCTCCACGGAGCCATATTGTGGGAGGCTAGGCTGGGCACTGCTCACCTGTTTTGCGGAGGGGGAAGTCATCGCGGCTATCATAGGGCCCAAGCAAAGGCAGTTTGTAGGAGGGAGGCGTCCCAGGGGGGCCACTCTGGGGAGGGGAACTCTGGTCCAAAGAAGCATGGTGGGCTCCCCTGGGGGGATGGGGGGTGGGGATGGAAACAGATCTAGGTTATTACCCAGACAGCCAGACCTGCCACCTAGCAATCACATGTAGGAAACACCCACTACATAAAGGGACAGGAAAGGGATCCTGGGGAGGGAAACAGGGAGAGAAGCCAGGGGTGGGGATCTTGTCTCCTAAGAGAGATCGCAGGGCCTGTATCTGGCTTCTGGCCAGGCACCCCCTGCCACCCTGCAGCCAGGCAGCCCCTGATGGGGGTACCTCTGTGACCCATGCCTGCCCAGGGCCATTACCAGCATTTGGGATGCTGTGGGAGGGAATGGTTGAGGCCGCCCGGTGTGGGCTCCTTTGACTTCGACAGAAGGAATTCCTGGAGCCTCAGCTTCACCTCAGTGCTGGCGATGGCACCTGTGGGACAGGGCACCGCTGACCTGGGTGCTCGGGGCGAGGAGCCCACAGCTGGGGGGTGGAGGGCAGAGGGGGGCAGGAGGCCCCAGGCCTTACTCTCTTTGCTCTTCTCCTTGTTTCGCAGGATGAGCAGCTGCTGCTCCAGCCGCTGCTTCTCCAGCTCTTCCTGCCGCTGCTGCTCCCGCTGCCGCTGCTGCTCCAGCTCCTGCTGCCTCTTGGCCGCCAGCATCTCCTGCTGCTGCTGCAGGGGCATGGGGGGAGGGGAGGGGGTGAGCCAGGTCCGGGCGGGGGTCAGAGGTCTGGGTGGCACCCCCCGCGCCCCCCTCGCTCACCTTGAGGTGCTTCTGCAGCTGGACCTCATGCTGCCGGGTCAGGTGGTCGTGCTGTTTCTGGAACTCGGCGAACAGGAGCTGCTTCTGCAGCTGCTGCTGCTGCTTGAGTGCCAGAAGCTCCTGCTGCAGCTGCTGCTCCCTCAGCGAGGGGTCCACGGGGCCTGCCAGGGCACCCCGAAGCTCCGCGGGGCTGGGGCTGCCTCCACCCCCGCCCCCCATGGAGCTGGGCATGGCTCCGGGCAGCACCGGCTTCACCTCCACTGCAGGGAGAGGAGACAGGCGTCAGTGAGCCCACTCCTAACACCACCAGGCCGTGGCGGCGGTGCTGGAGGCCCAGAAAGCTCCCAGGCAGGACCTCTAGACCCAAGAGAATAGATGGCAGGCGGGGGGGGGGGGGGGGGGGGGGGGGGGGGGGGGGGGGGGGGGGGGGGGGGGGGGNGGCCCCGCATCCGGCTCTGCGCTGACAAATCAGAGCCTGAAGCCTGCTTCAGATTCTGTGTCTCCCGCTCTCTCTGCCCCTCCCCTACTCACACTCTGTCTTTCTCTCAAAAATAAATAAAGATATTTAAATGAATAAGTAACTAAATAAAATAAATGAGGTCAAAGCCATGAACTTCAATAAGAAAATACACAAAAGCATGAAGCACAGTCCCTGGAAGATTGCTGAGTGCTCAACACGTATTAAGTTATCTTGGATTGTCAACACCACTGGGCATTTTACATGAATTGCTTTACTAAACAAGAAAGCCAAGCTTTAGAAAAGTTTAAGTATAGGGACACCTGGGTGGCTCAGTCGGTTAAGCGTCTGCCTCTTGATTCCAGCTCAGGTCATGGTCTCACAGGTTGTGAGATCGAGCTCTGTGTCAGGCTGCACACCCTGAGTGTGGAACCTGCTTGGGATTCTCTCTCTGTCTCTGTCTCCTCCCCCCAAACAAATAAATAAGCTCAAAACAAGAAAGAAAGAAAGGTTTAAGTACATGACCAAACACGCACAGCCAGGTGATCAGAGAACCAGAACGTGAATCCAAAACCTATGCTTCTAACCAGTGTCCCTCCCGGGTCTCCTACCCACCTCTCAACATCACACATTCCCTGCCAAGGAATAAAGAAACTGAGGCACCCAGGCTGGTTCTAGAACTGATGGGCCTGCCAGCCAGGGTCCTTAGTAAACCCAGAAAAGGCCTGTGGGGACCCTCAGGACCCATGTACACTCTCCCTTTTTCTCTGCCCCACACCCAGCTAAGGTGGTGGGGCCCAAGGGAGAGGCTGTAAGAA
>NW_027533264.1:552428-572811 GCF_008692635.1 Crocuta crocuta
GGGGGGGGGGGGCGGGGAGGAGTGGGAGCAGGAGGCCTCAGGGAAAGGGGGTGCAGGGCTGCACCAAACCAGGGACAGGAGGGGGCTGGGAGTCAGACTCTGCTTCCTTTGCTGGATTATCTCCTTTCAACAGTTTTATTGTAATTACCCTGAAAATGCCGCTATATATAGAGTGAGCCAAACAGCAGCTGTGCCTTGGGGGGGGGAGGGGGAATGAGAGAATGGGCGGGCAGGCGCAGGGAGGAGGTGGGAGGAGGAGACAGGAAAGGAAAGGGAATCAGACAGGAAGAAGGGTAATGGCAAGGGGGGCGGAGGCTGGAGCTCAGGCAGAGAGATCTCAGAACTCTGGTCTCAGGGAGAACCTGCTGGGAAGGGGAAAGGGGTGGAGGGTCTGCTGGGTCCCAAGACCTGGGCTCCAGGCCCCCATGCGGACAATGGGCTGAGGGGGCCCCAGGGAGGGCCAAGTGTTCCAATGGGCTTATGGGAAACATGGGTCTCGACCTCCTGATCCCTGTACACTGTCCTCTGGTCACTGAATGTCACTCCCCACCACTGCCCCGTGGTTGCCAGGGCAACCAGGCAAACACCACACCAGCAGGGAGCCCCAAGCCCAGCCCACGCTGCACAGAGCCTGCAGGCCTCCAGCAGGAAGGGGAAGACCGGCTACCCACTGCCCAGGAAGGAGGAAGTGAGAGAGGCAGGGCAGACACACCTTGTTTCTTTTCCATTTCACTCTCCAAAGAAAGCCCTCACTTTTCTCACTCCAGCCCAGGGAGGAAGGAGCTGGGAAGGCCTTCCTGTGGCAAGGCAGCCCACTCCAGCCTGGGCCTGGAGAAAGAAGGACCCCTACATCTTGGTGGCCGCCAGTGTCTCCTCCCCTTGCGGGCAGGGGTCTGCCCAAGCCCCTATCACCAATCTTCATCTCGATCCTCACCTCAGCACCTGGAGACGGAGCTGGGAAGGGACTAAGGGCGGAGCTGAGACAGGCTTCCACACCGTGTGCAGTTAATGGGCCTGGACCTCTCCGGGGAACCCACACTGAATGAGTGTCACCCAGGCAGGGGCAAGGCCTGCTGAAGGCTAAGGCCCTGCTGCAACCCTTATGCCTGAATCCGGCCTCTGGGACCCAGCGGAGGTGGGACTGGGAAGGTAAAGCCTGGGCAGAGTATCTCGGTCCNCGCCGGGCACTGCTAGGCACATTCCTCTGTGGTTTGCCCGCCAGCCACACTGACGACTCTGTGGCCACGAGGCCAGAGCCACATCTGCAGGAGTGGCCAGATGTGGCCAGGAGGGTGGGGTTACATACACAGGCACACACACAACTCGCTCATTTTCCCTCCCAACCCATGTCCTGCCCCAGCACCAGGAGGAAGGACCCTCGGAAAGGCCCTGCCAAAGACTTTTCTGGAGGTGGCCGACCCACCCCCCCTCAGGGTGCAAAGCAGGACGAGGGCAAGGAACCAGCAGCCAGCCTCAGGTCTCCCCAGGTCCGGAAGTGCTCAACGAAGCCCCAAGCTGGCGGGAGAGTTGTCTATTCCTCAAGGCTGGCTTGGCCCGTGGTGCTCTGAGCGCTCAGCCAAGAGAAGGACAGGCTTCAACTTGCCGCTCCGGGCGGTGCTGGGGCTGCCGGGGCTGCAGGAGCCGGATGCCCGCCAGCCTGTCCGCCCAGAGAAGGGCAGGGGTCCAAGTGCTGCTGGCTTCCAGCAGATAACCCTGTTAGGGATGGAACTGTGGCCAGCAGTGCTGGCTTCCCTTGCGGGAGCCCTGCAGAGAGGGCACGGGCTCGGACAAGGGGAATCTCCCACCAGGGCTCCCATGCAGCCGCCACCACAGCAGAGATGCTAGGGCCCCACTGGTATGCGGGTGGCAGGACGGCCAACAGGCTCCGGGAACAGCCTTGTTCCCATGCAAGTGGGAAGCACAGCCCATTAGAGAATATTCATCCCCAGGCCCCGTGAGGGCCTTGACGGAGTACGGCACCCCAGGGCTCTGCCGGGGCATGACTGGGCTCCATCTATGACACGAGGGGAGATGGCTGGGCACCGGGAGTCAGGGGAAGGGTGTGGGGGAGGCACAGAACCTTCTGAATGAAGTCTGCTGGGCACAGAACCTAGAGCCTGGCTGGCCTGGCGCCCCCTAGAGGATAGTGCCCTCTGCCAGCTTGGCAGGAACAGGGCAGGTATCAGTGGCTGCCATCATAACCAAGCACCTGGAAGGAGAAATGGGTGTGGCAAGATCGGAGGAGGCTCTCGACCGCCTCCTGGTGGACCAAGAAAGCGGAGGACGTCAGAACAGGAAGGAGGGGGGTGGAACATTCCCTAAGAGGAAAGGCTGGGAACTCTGGCTAGCCAAGAGCCCCCGGAAAGGCCGAGGGAGGGATCAGTTGGGAGGGCAAGGACCGGGGTCCTTCCCTTGGCCCCCATGCCTCCTTCTGACCGTGGGTTGTAGAGAATGGAGCAGAAGCCAGACAGCCCACACAGTAATCTAGAGAGGGAAGCTGGAAGGGCCCAGGCCTACCCTGCTCCATACTCTGCTCCTGAAGGACTCTGACCCCTCTGCCTGAGAGTGGTGGCGTTTAAGAAAAAGTGGCAATGTCATCCTGTCCTCTGGCCATCTGCAAGACTGACTCACACTGCCTCCGTGGAGAAGCCCCAGCCCAGGTAGCTGAGTGGGCAGGGCTGTGTATTTCTTACAATCAGGGTGGCCCCATGCATCCCAGGCGCTGGCTCAGAAGGACTAGCTCACAGGCACACCTGGGCACACCTCCGCGATGATACTCCCCTCCCAACCAGCGGGGCCTCCCCACACTCCGTGAACCCCACCAGCCCAGGTGGGGCTCCCATGGCAGATCGTTCAGGCAGCACAAACAGGGAGAGCCTGGCTTCTCACGAGGAAGATAATACGGGAGCTGACGGTGCAACTTCTGGGATGGCCACCTACACAACCTTAGACCAAAGAGAGTGTCCAGACAAAGCAAGACATCGTCCCCGGAGCAGGCAGGAGCTCTGGGCCATGAGGAGCAGATTTTAGCAGTGCTTTGGGAACAAGGGTTCAAAACGAAAAACCCATCTGGCTGCCCAAGGGCAAGGCCAAGCTTTCCTCCTGCTCTGAGCATCCTGCCGGACACGTCCCAGCTCCAAGCCCTTGAATGGAGAAATTGTCAGAACCGTAGGCACCCAAACTCTGGAAGCAGGGAGAGAGCACCTTTCATTCCCCCTGGAGAAGGCCTAGACGGAAGGGGCCTGCGCAGTGAGTGGACCCGCCCAACAGACCTAAAAAGCTTAATTCCGGGCTCTAAAAAGATCCCGGTCCCAGGAGCTACCAGCCACAGAAAGCCAGGGGTGAAGGAAGCGACCCAGGGTGGGCAGTGCATGAGAGACGGGTGTGCTGAGCAGTTTGGAATGTCTGCACAGGACCAAAAAAAAAAAAGAGTCCTTTACAGATAAGCCCTGGATCTAAGGAGCTACCCTATCAAAAGAGGGAAAAGGGGGGGAAAGGCCTTGGAGATCATCTGTTTCGGCCCCCTCTTCTGCACAAAACTCAGGCTGCCATGTGGAAGATTCCACCAGCCAAGGAGCAGGGACTCACACCCTCTGAACACTAACCTAAGCAGTCTGGCTCTGATGCAGGGCATCCCGGGCCCTCCATACTAGCCAGCCTGGGTAACTGGCCCCACTGGAGAGCAACGTGTGGGCAGCCCACCTGAGAAGGCGGCACTTTCCGCCGGCACCCCCTACCCTCAGGAGCTCCCTCTCCACGCTGGGCAGCCAGTGGCTTCCTTAAACGTCTAATGACCTCGTTCTGTCCCTCCGGAGAACGGGAAAAGGAGTTTGTCCCTTTCTTGGCCTTGAGGGATTTTAGAAGGAGGCAGGGAACAGCAGCCTTTCACACTCCTCCCCGTGATGCCAATGACTCCTCCCCCCCCACCCCCCCGCCAAGGATGGTTTCCCATGATCTATTTCTGTGCTCTTACGTGACTAGCGAGGCCAATTTAGGCTCAACAGGTTCTACCACAATTCAGGCGGTATTTCCACATGTGCAAGCTGGGGAGGACTCTCACCTAGCAATCTTCACAGCTCCTCATGTAACGCAAGCAGGCACGTCACATAATGGTTAAGAGCCAGGGCTCTGGAGTAAGAGAATGCCAGGGTTCAAGTCAGGCTCCGTCACTTCCCAGGGCAAGGCACAGAGCACCTTCTCTGGGCTCAGGGCGGGCATCTGTGAAATGGGAGGAAGGCTAGGACCTTCCTCTCAGAGCTCTTAGGCTACGGAGAGACCACACAAGGGAGCGTGGCCCTGCGCTGAGAAGATCTCAGGAGGTGCTAGTCGAGGCTGTTGCTAATGGCTCCTGATTATCTGTTTCTAACCCAGAACCCTCTGGCAATCTCGTGAAGATTCAGGACCACTTCTCAGAATGTTTCTAAAGTGCATGAAATAAAATACTTAGCACTACGCCAAGCTCAGACCTCCGCCAGTGCGAGGCCTCAACTCTCTCATTTCAAGACTGCAGCAAGGTCGCTCTGTGGTCCTGTCCCAACCAAAACCCTGCCCATGGGGCCCAAGGCAAACTGGCCCACCCAGCAGCAAGATCCGGGCGTCGAAAGAAGGGATCTCTGGGAATGGCCTCCTCCCAACCACAGCACATCCAGGCTATTTCTGCTACCTCGCTACCTCCAAGAAGGGCCACTCTGTCCTCTGCGGCTCAGCCCACGGCCGTCGCATCCCTCTGGTCCCTCGAAAGCATTGCTTAGCACAGAGGAGCACAAGTTTTGATCCCTGCTCTGGAGGGTCTTGACTCCAAGCAGTCAGAAAGCCTTCTCCGGCAGCTCCACTGCAGACTCTAGCTGTCCCCCCAGTACTATCCCACGTCTTCCCGGACCCGCCTTCCGGAAAGGCAGAAGCAATGTGCAATTGATGTTAGAGCCTCTCAGAATATCAGTACAAGAAGGGCCCGCAGATCAGCGACTCAACTTCCCAAACATAGAGGACAGTGAGGCCACAGATGAAAGAGATTTGTCCAATGTCACCTGGAAGGGAAGCAGAGGAGCTAAGGCTTAACTCAGGTCTTCTGGCTCTCCACCTGCCTCACACTAAAAAAAATACCAAAAAAAACCACAAAAAACAGGAAAGACCTTGAGGACTGCTCCTGTATTTAATGAGAGATAGAGCGAGGAGCCAAACTTGGCATTAAGGATGCAGGGCTCTAGACGGGGCAGCCAGTTGGCCTCCAGAACACCAGAGTCCAGGAGCACCGGTGAGAAGGGGGCGGGCTGAGCAGCTGAAACCCCCAGAAATCTTGAGGCAGACTGTGCCTCTGATGGACCTTAAGCCCAGGCGTGCAGAGAGTCTTGGTGGAAGGCATGAGCATCTCTCACTGGTGAAGAGAGGGTTACTCGCTGATCTCAGACTGCTGTCTGGAAGAGAAATAGACTCACTTCTCCCAGTCCCCCCATTTCCAGGAAACACGGGCACCACGCTAGAAGCAGCTCGAAGGCACACTAATCATTCAAAGCCTGCAGCTGATGCCGTGACTATTCATGCCACACCTGGGGTGGACAGCAGGGGCCCCAGGGCAGGGGTTCTGCCTTTAACACCCCCCACCAATGGAACCCAGCCCTGAGCATCCAGCAGGGGTGCCCTGCCCACCTGGCCACTTGCTATGATCCTCTACCCCAGCTGGGGTTTACACACCTGCTGCCTAACATCTCGAGACATTCTCCCTCCGCAGACAACCAAGCTGCTTGCTGGCGGCTGCTGGGTCTGACTCTGACTGGGGCCGCAGCCTTCCTCGCTCTGCAGTCAACCCTTCTCTGAGGAGTCCCAGAGCCCACCGAGGCCTTCCAGGGACGCTGGTGACGTCCACAGGCAGGCTGCTGGGCCGCATGACCCCATCCACATGACTTCCATCCACACAGCCTTTATTCCAAGTGTAGGCTGAGTCTACATGCATCAGAACCACCTGAGATGTGTCCAAAATCCTGGTTCCTGGGCTGCCCTACAGGATCCAAACCCTTGGAGGGGGTGGAGCCTTGGAGCCCTGTATTTTAATACATTCCCTCGGTAATTCGGATACAGCCGAAACTTTGAGAACTACTTTTTCTCACCACGTCCCCAGTCTGGCTACACTCTTTTCTGCTGCCAACCTGACAGCTGTTACAGCTGTGTGTGTGGACACAGTTAATCTGATTTCCTGTCTGGCAGCTGTGCCGCAGGGAAGGGACAGCTGAGGGTCTCAAAAACAAGAAGTCGGAGCAGTGGGGGGGAGGGGAGGCTGTCTGAATGTAATGGAGTGTCCAGCTTTGTTCCTGAGCCCCCTTCTCTCCTGACACCGCTACAGGGAGGGGGAGAGCTGACCAAGTGGTCTCCACTACTCACGGAAAACAGAGCCTCCTCTCAGAAACCCCCCAAAGCCAGACTCATCTCTATTCTCTAGGAGCACAAACTTGAGAGGCACATTGTGTGCTGCAAAGAGCATCCCACTAAAGGAGCAAGTTGGTGCTGAAATCTAGCCCATGCTCCAAGTGCTAAGCCACGTGCTCTGGCATGAAAATGTATCCACCTGAAAGAAGGGCCACCTCTAAAAAACGTGCACAAAGGAACGCTTGTGGGGGTTGGCTGTCGCCCTTCACAAGAGACCTGAAACTGGATCCCAGCTGTCACTCACTCTGTGACCTTGAGCAAGCTCCTTAACCTCTCTGATCCTTCTCAATTGTACACCATGGCTAATAATACCTTCCTGAAAGAGAGAGGGAAGGAAGGCACCTGATACTCTTGTCACTTAGTACATTATGAGTTCCCTTCCCACCTGAGCCTCACCCTTCCTACCTTCCCCACGCCCCAACACCTATACACCCACACACCCAGCCAAGCCTGGAATGGTCTGAAGAACGTGAATAAGAATACCCGGGGGGAATCCCCGATACCAAATCCCAACCCCATGGCACTTCCCAGCATCCAGAGCATCCCTTCCTGGCACACGCAGGATTCACACCCTCCCTCACTGCGTAAAGGAGACTCCTCTCCCATGCCTGCTCATAAAATCCGGCACAATGCCCAAGCAGCAGTTCTGCCCAGTCCAGGCCACAGGGGAATCCAGAAGGGCAACGGGGGATCCCCCACCACTGCATCCTTGGGAATCCCATACCGGGGTTCGAGCTCCAAGGCTCCCCAAGCTGCGACCGGGCCTGATTGAGAGGAGCACCCACTGTGCACCGGGCTGTTGCAGGGGGGCCAGGCAGAGACCCCATGCATCAAGGAAGACCTCTGATGGCACTGTTGGGAGCTGCAGTGTGTCCCCCTCATCAAAGCAGCAACAGCAAGGAGGGCCCTGCAGCTCCCAGGAACACCCCCGACCAGGGCTCTGGCTCACCTGCGGGGTCAACCCACCGTATCTGTCTATTCTCACGGAGGCCCAGGCCCATGAAGAACCCAGGAATCCTGACATCAGCTCCGGACACCAGCCCTTCAAGTGACATTCGTTCACCCAAGTGCCAGGCGCTGCGCTAAGTGATGGTGAACGAGATGGCCCAGGGAGCAAATGATGGCCCTAAAACAGGGTTCCAAAGCTTTGCTGCTCGAGTAGGCAGAGTCCAGGGTAGACAGCCACCCCGGAAAGTCCTCTTCCCCAATCCCTCGGGCCGGGGAGGCCTGGCGACAACACACACTGCCCAGGAAGCGTCCCTGGACACCTGCTTTTTTAGCCACAGGCTTTTGCATCCTGTCTGGAGACTGATCAAGAGATGAGGTGAGGAGGCGGGAAGGGGNAAAAAAAACAAGGCAGCCGAGCTCCAGGCCTATATCTGTCCCCAGCCGCGTCACAGACACAGCATCAGAGCTGCGCAGGGGGAACATTCTTAGCCCTCTCCCCGAGCCGCTGAGGTGACTCACGCCTCCCTCCTGCCAGCATGGACCACACCACCGATCAGAAGGCTAGGCAGTGTGCGTGTGGCGGGGTCACACGGATCTAGAGAGAGATGCTGGCGGGGGGTGGGAGGTGGGGTCTGTGCAAGGACAGGAGGCTTAGGGAAGGGATAAGAGGAGCAGGGATTCTGGGGTCTAACTTGAAAGAAGGTAGGAGAACATGCTGAGGAGGAAACTCCAGGCCAATGGCCAGTGGCCGCTGGGAGGCAAGGGACAGAGGGACGAAGGGCAGAATGGGTGGACCAATAAGGCTTTTGGCTGCAAGCAATGCTCTACACAGCGGGTCCTCTGCTCTCCAAGAGACCAGCTTGACTCCCAGAGGCTTCGGGGTGGGGGGGTCAGCAGGCAGGGTCTTCAGTCAGAGCCGCTGGCTCCCCACCAGGCCGGGGCTGGAGTGCTCCTCTGTGCTTACACTCCCTCCCAGTGTCGACCGACTGTTCGGCCAGCCCCCAGGGTCATGCCCCCATCCCAGGGGGCACCCTGCAGGGCTGGTTCCCAGGAGTCTCCCTAGGAGACTCTGAGGGCATCATTGCCCAGGCAGATGACGGGCCTTTTTCCGAAGATTTTCCCAAACTTCCCCAAACACTCATCCTCTGGCATATCCTAGCCCTGCCGCCACCTTATCCCTGGACAGCTTAGAGCCAAATCACCGGTACCCACGGAGGCACACGGCTCTTACCTTCCGACTTAAAGCCTGGGACCCACACCCATGTATCCAAAGGCAAAGACTCCCGATACGTATGCACACAGACACCCACACCCAAGCACCAAGCCGCTGCCAGGAGGGGCCAAGCGGGCACAGGGCCAGCAGGCCCCTCCCTAGAAGAAACATCTTGTGGTGCCGGCCTGGTGGGAAGGCTGTGCCAGGAAGGCCTGACGCTGCCAACAGGTTCCTGGGAGGGAGGGAGGGAGGGACGGAGGGAGTGGCCCAGCTCTGGGGGACCCCACCCCCAGTCAAGAGCCAAAACCGTCCCTGCTGATAAAGTGGCATCCTAGGGGGTCCTCAAGACCATAGGAATCAATGACACGCCTTCACCATCATGAAATGGGATGAAACCAAGGCCTGAGGGAAGGAGAGATGGGGAGCTAAGGAAGTCAAGACCCCTGACACCCTCAAGTTGCCAGCCTCTACCTAACCCTACCTGCCACACCTGCCTCGCATCTGATTCCCCGGGAACTCCCGACTGGGGACTTGCAAAAGTCACTGCCCCCAAGCACTCAGCCAAAGGAGCTGGAGTGGCCTTTATCCTTGTGGGCACTCAGCTATGGCCCACGCCCCAGGCTGGACCTGGGGAGCAGGCCGCTGGGAGGCAGGTCACTGACCCACTTCCTCCCCTCTGACCATGGTGCCAACTAGGCCAGGGGCCTCCAGGACTCCACAGCCCCCAGCAGCTCACGCCGACCCTGCCACCCCGCCGGAAGCCAGAGAGACCCGCGAACGCAGCAGAGTGCAGCCGGAGGGCATGGCGGGAAGGCAGGCTTGGGCCAGGGCGGGCCGGGAAGCAGACTTCAGCGAGTCGGCTTCCCTCGAACATTCTCAACAAAGCCCTCCAAAGAGATCTAAGCAGGACCCCATGTGGGCGATGCCTGGAGCCAGATGCTCAGCCCCAGGGATGAGGATGCGCGAAGGCAGAGGGCAGGCGGGGACAGCGAAGCACCTACCTGCCACAGGGATGCCGTGTAGAGGGGTCCGAGGCAGGATTTCCAAGGATGGTTCCCGGCCTGACATCCCATCTGCTGAGAAACAGGATTCCGTCTCATAGATGGTCTGCAGCATCTCCACGAGCCCCTGAGCCTTGGGCACCAGCAGCATGCCAGGGAGGGGCCGCCGGAGGCGGGAGGCGGCCAAGGGAAGGTGGTCTGGCGGGGCCCTCACTGCTCAGGGACTCCCTGAGGCCACGGTCACTGGGACCCGCGCTGTGGGGAGGTGTCTCATCCGGCCCGGGCACTCCTGGCGGCAGGAGGAGCCAGGAGGCCCTGGAGCTACAGGCCCAGCTCTCCTCTAGAGGGGCATTGGACCGCTGGCCTCTCCCCAGCTCCCAGGAGCTGGGGTATGGCTGAGCGCTCGCTCAGGGGGACAGGAAGGGGAGCTCAGCAGGCAGGCAGGCAGGCGGGCTCTCTGTGTTCCCTCCCAGCCCTGGGTGACAGCTCTGGGCCTGGCTCCCTGCTCCTCCTTCCCGAATGAGCCGCCGGCAGCTGGCAGGAGACTGAAATAGCAGTTGGGGGAGGGCCCTGTCTATAAATAGGTGGAGCATGCTCAGGGAGCCGCCGGCCGGCTGCCAGGAGCCCGGGCCTGGCGGAGGCCCCANGGGGGCCCAGGGGGGGGGGGGGGAGGCTCCTTCCACCCCAGGAGGAAGCGCCAGGCAGGGGGATGGGAACAGGGGAGGGCCTGTACTCAGGGCCAAGGCCACAGAAGTGGGCAGCCAGAGACTGCGCTGGAGAAGGGCACAGGCCAGAGTACCCATGGGTCCGGGAGCCGCTCTGGCACTCTTCTCAGCAGGCAAGGGGCTAGAGACCCAAAAGCCAGACTCCATCTCTGTGTTCCCTCTCGCCATCAGCACAGGTAAAGAAACCAGAAGGGTCTGGGAGAGGGTGGCAGACAGGGCCACCTGGCCTAACCTCACATCTTCCCTGGAGTCCTGCTTACAGCCAGATGGGAGCTGATCTAACTTCCGCCCTCCCTCAGAGCTGGGAGGTGCCTCCCCACCCCCTCAAGCAGCAGGGAGACCCCTGAGCAGCAGCTAAATGGAGGCTCCCTCCTACCCACTAAGGGTGTCGCCTCCAGGGGCTGCTCCACTTCCTTCCAGGCAGGCAGGGAGAGTTCCTAGAGAGGTCTTGCCCCATCCATGGAAGGGAGCGGGGGGGGGGGGGGGGCACCTGTCCACTCTCAGAGCACACGGAGCTCCTCCCTGGCAGCATACCAGGTGCAAGGCTAACGGCAGCATCACCTTGTTTACTCTGCACAATGACCTCCGACACAGAGGAACACATGAAGCTGCCCCAGGGTTTCCGTTCACAGGGACAATGATTCCCAGTACCCAGGGAGGAAGACACATGAGGACAGAACCCCTCTAAGAAGACTCAAGAAGCTGCCACGATCTGGCTCTTCCCTATCGGCTCCAGGCCTGGCTCAGCAGCCCATACTTCCGGGGGGCCCCACTGGGACTCAGGGCTAGTGCACACGAGGACCTGTGACACCCGCTTTCCCTGCTCACTGCTGGCTGGTCCCTTCTCCTCGGGTTGTGCCTACCCCGGTACAGAGATCCCACTTGGCCCCCTGACCTCACTGGAGCCTTTTAATAGCCTGGTTATTCCTGGGTCTAGGTCCCCCTCCCCCTTTCTGATGTCAGAGTTGCTATTTTGGAGCCCCCTCTTGGCCCCTCCTTGCCCCCAACTCCAGGCACAGAGCCAGGGACACCTGTCCTCTCCCTGGACTGGATGACCTCACCCTCCTGTCGGGAGCCCTGCAGGAGCTGGCCAACCAAGGACACAGTGGCCGTGCCTCCTGCAGCCCAGTATCCCGGCCAGCTTCTGCCAAGCAGGGATGACAGCAAAGGGGCCTCCTGTCCTCAGGTGGGGGGAGCACAGGGACAGGGGAGGTGGCAGAAGTGGGCTTTCCCAGGCCCGGGACTAGCTGATCTTATACAGTAAGACATACATTGGGGTGGAGGGCGAGAGAATGAAGATGGGGAGCCTCTGAAAAAACAGTGATGGAGCAGTGCTCCCCACAGGGTTGTGGAGTTGGGAGACATCTCAGGGTGGGTCTGGGGACCTCATTCACCACCTCTTGCCCCAACCTTGTCCTGGTCAACCAAACTCTCTAAAGAGGAAGGAAAGCAAAGACCAAAATCCCCTCGGCGGGGTGATGGGCAGCAGGCATGAGGCAGCCCGGAGAGCCAGGGGTGGGAGCCCCTCCCAGCTCAGGACTCCACCCACCCACGCTGGGAGCAACCAGAAGGGCTGGCTAGCCCTGTCCTGGCTCTCCCTGCCTGCCCCAGGCACAGGAGAGTATGGTCAGGGAACCCTATTCTGGAGGAGAGGAGGTCCTCAAAAGCAGAACCCCCCAGAACCTGGAGCAGCCAAAAACCTAAAGGAAGAGAACTCCTCGCCCAGGAAAAATAGGAGCACCCAGGAGGCTGGGCAAGCAGAGGTGGCCAGAGCCTGGGGCTCCAGGCAGTGCCCAGCACTGTTAGGACTTCCTGCCTGAGGTGGGAAGCAAAGTGTCAGACAACCAGATAATCCTCAAAGCACTTCCCAAAATCCTCTGGGGGAAATGGAGACGAGGCCTGGGGTGGGAACAAGGGCCTTTTTTTCCTTCTGAGATTCAGGTGATGCAACAAGGTCTTCCTAATGTCTAACCCTCAATCCTTCCCGCTCTATAGCCCCTCTCCTCGTGGTTTATTTCTCTGTCTCCAGCCATCCAGCTCTCCCACGTGTCATCCCACAAACCTTACAGAGCACCCACCAAGCACAAGGCGCAGGAACTCCATTGGGAGCCGGCACCATCCCCTCCAGACCGCAATGATCTCATTCCCTCCCTCGGAGGCTGGCCTCAGGTCTCCTAACCCTCTAAATCTGGAGGAGGGGAAGAGGCCAATGCTGGCTCTTTGAGCTCTTCCAGGCTCCCATTTCCTGGGCACAAAAGGCTGCGCACAGGAAATTTCTTTGGCTCAGAGTACTCTCGATAGAGAGAGTACCAGGTGCCCCGCAGCCCTGGAGACATCAGGCCTGCCTGCCCTCCAGTCTTCTCCTGCCCTTTGAGCCCCATCGCGCTGGTGCCCGTCTGCGTGGCCTGAGAGCTGCCATGCGCCAGGTCCCATGCC
The DNA here is from genome assembly GCF_008692635.1 of Crocuta crocuta. Lineage (NCBI taxonomy): Eukaryota > Metazoa > Chordata > Mammalia > Carnivora > Hyaenidae > Crocuta > Crocuta crocuta. The sequence goes on from NW_027533264.1 coordinate 565,172, forward strand.
AAGTGTTGGCTGAACCCTCTCATTTGAAACCAAGTCCCGGAAAAACGTGAAAACCTACTTTGGCATCTTTCACATCCCCTCAGGGTTGACCCTGCCTGCGACCATCCCATCCCTTCAATCCCTTTTGACTGGTGAAGCAGGGAAGAGGAGGGCGGAGCAGGTCCCAATCTACAGTGAGCACAGGTGTGCCAGGGGACATCTAAGTAGAGAGGGACGCTGGGAGTCCACTTCCCAGACCCCAGACCCCAGACCCACGCCCCGCACTGACCCACTTTCTCCTCCTCGGGGTTGGTTCTCTACCCAGGGCGGGGGTGGGGGGTGGGCTCAGCGGCAGAGCCTGAGCCCGAGGCTGGGAGGCAGGACGCTGAGGTTCCTGGCTCCACCCCACACCCATGCCCCAGTTTCTCTGGTCACCCAGAGGGGGCAGCCACCTTCCCTCCCTCCCTCCTGGGAAAGGGAAGGAGAGAAAGTGTGGAGCGTGCCAGGAGGTGCTCCAGGCAGGTGGTGTCATGAAGCTTGTCTCCCCTCCCACGCTGGGGATAAGGAACCTGGCCGCCTCCTCCTGGGGCCCTGTCGCCATCCAGACTGGCTCCCACGGCAGGCCTCACTCTTGCCCTTCCTTCTGGGCAACAGCAGAGGATGGGGCAGGGACCAGAAAGACCCAGGGCAGCTCCTCCAGCCTGGCCAGTCTGAGCCCGGACGGGAGGCAGGTTCAGTCCTTCAATCCCACTGAGGGGAGCAGAAATGACCAGTTCCAGAAAAATAAAGAAAGCCTCACTCCTTGAGTCCCCTCTGGCCTGAAGAGACGCCAGACACCAGGCAGTAGCCTCTGCGGGGAAGCAGGAGGCCCCATCAATGGCCTCTGCCTGTGCTCCCAAGACTGCAAAAGAGGCAAATCAGGTCAAACGCTGGCGCTCAGCCCAGCCCAGAGGTAAGTCAATCAGCTCGAATGGCCCGGGAAGGAAAGGTGAGCCCCAGAAGTAAACTGCTCCCCCTGCCTGCTGCCCCTTGCCCGGGACACACTCTCTCACTAACTCATTTGCTAGGAGGGCAGGGACAGACCATCTTCTATTTCTGTGTCCCTGCAGCTGACCTCAGTGTTGGGCATGTCAGGAATACTCAGCAAGCACCTGCCAAACAGGAAGCTCCCACCCGGAGAGAAATGGAGGGAACCAAGGAACGGTGCTGTTCTGTGCCCTGGGGAAAGGGGAGGGGGTCTTCGGACATTCAGAAGAGGGTGAGAGGTGCTCAGGGCCTAGGGCAGCCCAGGTCCTGGGCACTACCTGTTCTCTTCATTCCCACTTCGGCCCCCAGTCCCAGGGCCCCACACTCTTCCTGGGGCTCCCTTCAGAGTGTCCCCAGGCAAAGGGGACACCCACCTGCCCAGCTACGGTTTCACTTTACTTCCGCGGAGCCCATGGCACGTGCTTTCCAGGCTCGTGCCAGGCCCAGGCCCCAGAGGCCCCAGACCAGATACCACGCTGAGTTCTGAGAATAGCAGGTACAGGGCCCCTCCAAAAGGAAGGGCTGGGTGGGGGGCAGCCATCCCCCCTCCCTGCCCAAAGCAGCTCTTCACAAGGAGTGGCCGCCCCGGAGCCCAAGGAAAACTGGATGGGAAGAGCCTCTGGGCGATGCCCCCCCCGCCCAGCAACGATCCCAGCCCTGAGGCCCTTCCACATTCCCAAAATGTGGTTCCCAATCCCATGCCCCCCTCCTCCTCTGACTCCTTCCCAACTATGAGAAGACAGCATCTCCCCCTGCTGGGGGGATCTGGAAAGCCAGCCAGGAGGTGAGGCCAGCTCTCTAGGCCCCACTCATGAGGCCCCTCCTGGCTGGGCTCAGCGGCCACTCCCAGGCTGCTCACCTCCTGGGCTGGTGGACACCTCCATCCATCTACCACCACACTTGTCGCAGCCCAGGCAGAAGCGGCTGCAAGGGGAACCTGGGCCACCAGCATCTGGCAAAGCAACCTAGTGACTGCCTCTAGCCAGGGTTGATTATTTTCACCTTTCACTGTAAAGGAGTAAAATCCAAAGCGGGGAGATGTCTTTCCCAAGCCACAGTCAGATGCCTCCGGGCAGTTTCTGTTCCCTTGGCCAAAGGTTTGACCCAGGCTCGTTGCGCCTACAGGTGGCCCCTAGATGGGTCAGCACAGTAACTCAGAGGAAAGGAGCAGCTGGGCCCTGCTGCCATGCACAAGGGACCATACGGCAGCGGGGCCCAGCTGAGGTGGGCTCGGGACTGCAGAGAACCCACCAGGCCTCCCCCTTCCCTCCACCAACCCCGCCTCGGAGGAGGAAGCAGGAAGTCAAGTCAGGGCCTCCCCCGGCACCACCGCCGCCTCTCCCAGGCTAACTCCTGCCACAGCCCCCACAGGCTGAATGAAGGCAAGGACAGAGATGAGGCTCCGAAGGGGAAATGCAAACCCGCAGGAGGGGGCTCAGCACGCAAAGCCGACTTGGGGAGTCTTTGGAGGCCTCACAGGCCGGGCCGGGGCTCTACCCTGCCAGCAGCCCGTGCCCTGGGTATGTCATGCCAGAAAGGGGAAGGGGCACAACCTTAACCAAAACAAATGGCACAAAGCCAAACAATACCACCAGCTGCCAGCTTCCCTGAGTCTACAGAAGTCCTCAGGACCCTGGTCAGGACCTCTGCCACAGAGCACCAGCACTGGGACCCCACAAGAGAAAGTATCAGGGCTGGGGCACCTGGGTGGCTCAGTCGGTTAAGCATCCGACTTTGGCTCAGGTCATGATCTCGCAGTTCGTGAGTTCAAGCCCCGCATCAGGCTCTGTGCTGACAGCTCAGAGCCTGGAGCCTGCTTCAGATCCTGTGTCTCCCTCTCTCTCTGCCGCTCCTCCATTTGCACTATCTCTCTCTCGAAAATAAACAAACAAACATTAAAAAATTATTTTAGGGGCGCCTGGGTGGCTCAGTCAGTTGAGCATAGGACTTCAGCTCAGGTCATGATCTCAGGGTTCATGGGTTTGAGCCCCGCGTTGGGCGCTGTGTTGACAGCTCAGAGCCCAGAGCCTGCTTTGGATTCTGTGTCTCCCTCTCTCTCTGCCCCTCCCCTGTTTGTGCTCTCTCTCTCAAAACTNTGCGCTGTGGGGGGCGGGGACGGGGGGTAACGTGGAACATGATGGACTCTGACCCTCTGAGACTGTGCCAAAGGAGACAGCCAGGGAAAGAAGGTAGTTATTACTCTGACCACACTGACCCATGACCCTCCTGTGAAACTCCTGAGGGTCCAGCGCGGGCCGCTTGGACACATCCTCACGGGCATACACCCAGACCCACCCATCCATACAGCTGCCTGGAGTTCCACCCGTAGACTATTTCTGGCAGTACTAGGCAGCCTCTGAGGAGCAAAGGGGACGAGGAAATCGCAGGGTCAAAGACCCCAAATTAGGAACCCGCCAGGTCCAGGGCCCAAAAGAAAGGGTAGGTCTACCCAGACTCAAAGGAGAGAGCCAAGACTCCTCTACCAACACGTCACTGCCCCCTTCCATCCCAGCGCCACACACCCCGGCAAAGGCTAAGGCCAAAGGCCATGCAAACCTCCGCTAAGAATAAAACATGTAACACAGAGAGACTCTCCACCAGGAAGAGAAACGCCACCACAAAAAAAGGAAGGTGCGTTCAGCTATTGTGGGAAATCTTACAATACCATCCCCAGATGGGCCAGAGACATATGGGTATATGCGGCCCCTCTCAGGCCTGCCCGTCTTGGCAAACAGGGCAGAGCAGAGGGGGAACTGGAGGCCCCCTAGTTGAGAGGGCAGTCACGGGGACGGAGCTGGACCCACATCCTCTCGGGGCCCCGGCTCTACTATCAGCTCATCAATTTCCAGCTCAGTCTGCCCCATGGTCAATAACTTCAGGTTTGCCTTGGTCTTTTTCTCAAAAGGCTTCTCCATTCCTGACCCCATTGTTCCTTTACAACTCAGACCCCGAAGTTCAGCTGGCCTTGGGCTGGAAACTCGCATAAGCTCGGTGTAGCCAAAACCACCCCAGGGTGCCCTTCTCTGGCCTCCCAGCTCTTACCCGACTCGGTGGGAGAGTTCATGCCGCCTCTGGGCCCACAGGAAGCTGGCGTTGGGGGCTGGGACGGGAGGGGGTGGAGCTGCAGTGATGTCAAGAGAGACAGACGAAAACAGACAGACGGACGGGACAGGAGCCCGGGGCCGCTGTGCCTCTAATGCCCATCAGAGGCCATCCTTCGGGGCGAGGCAGTCAGGCACTCAGAACGGCATCCCTAGGGAGAGATGGAGCAGGGTTAGAGGCCCCCAACTCAGGGCTGTGGGAGAGTTGGAGACCTCAGGGCTTGTCAGTCTACACCTGGGGAAGAGACAGAGGGACAACCACCCCAGGGGCCCAGAGGAAATCAACAAAAACAGCCAGGACACTGGATTCTTCTCTAACTGGTGAGGCTGCCAGGGCTCAAGGAAAGGGAAATGGCTACAGTAGCCACACCCAAACCCCTTTACAGGTGACCGCGTCCACTGCCAGGTGGGGAGATCGTATAGACTTGCTTGCGTGCCTGACGTGGGACTGGGTATACACGAAAGGAGAAAAGTGCAGGGAGGCTTCGAACTGTCCACGGCAGTGGGGCAAGGCAGGCTGATCTGGAGTCTCCGGCAAAAGTTAAGGGAGAAACTGGTATCCCGGGCCCAGTAGCCCAAGCTGGGATGCTGGGACGCTCAGGCCAGTCACTTCCTCCCTCCTCTCGGATCCTCGTGCCCCCTAACTCTGGAACTATGATGCGTTTCTCTCTTGGTCTCCCCCATTCAACAACGGGTCCAGGAAAGAGGGAAACCACCTCTTCTACCCATAACCTGTGCTGTTCCCAGGAGTTTGGAAAAGGCAGACACACGCACCCAACATCGAGCACACCCCAGACCAGGGTCCAGGGCCCCAAACCCTGGGGGGTTTGGGGGTCACAGGTTGTGACCTGTGCAAGGAGGTCTGAAAACCAACCTGTTCTCTGCCTGCCAAGCCATGAGTCAGCCAGGCTGAGACCACCCAAAGTAAGGGACCACCCAGAGTAAGGGACACCTTTTCCCAGTTTGTACAAAGGCACTGAAGACCCCAATAGCAGGTTCGCCCAGACCAATACAGTAATGGAGAATATCCCAGTATTAAAGCACCCTGAGTTTTCCAACCTGTCCTCACTCCTTCGGCTCCTCGCCCTCCCCCCGCTCCAGCCCCACAGTTAGCCTTCAAGCCTCAGACGCTACGCAGGCACCCACCTGGGCCCATCCCTAAACAGCCCATGATCCACCCCAGACATGATCTCATTCATCTTTGTCCAAATGAAGGCAGGCCTTCCAATACCCAGTGAAAACTAGGTAGCAGAAGTGATCCAGAGAGGCTGAAAGGAGGTACATGTTTAAGCCCTCACCCTGTTCCCCCAAGCAGGAACAAGCAATCAGCTCTGCCCCCTGGACAGCCCCACCTCCTGGCAGGATTAATTCTCAGTAAGCCAGGCACGGCCGGGACACAAGTGCGCGGCATGTGCGCGCACACGCGCGCACACACACACACACAGACACACACACACACACGGAAGACCTCAGGTCTTCCTAGGCCTGCTGCCCCCTGCACAAGGGGTTTGGACTCCGGAGCTGGAGAAAGGTGCACTCGGATGGGGATTCAGGAGAAGGCGGAGTGAAGGGGCTGAATTGTTCCCAGCAGGCACAGATGTGGGGCAAGGACAAAAGAGGCTGTGCAGGGCTCAGGCCAAGCTCAGGAATGTGGCAGGTGGGGCTGCCGGTGCCCTGGCAGGGCCCGCGTGGGCAGGCGGCTCTGCCCGTGCCCACCCCAGGGCTGGCGCCCAGTCCTGCTCACACCCTTTCCCGTGGGCTGGGGAACACACGTTCAGAAATTCCCACGATTCCCAGCAGCCCGAGTGGCCCAGCCCATCTCATCAGTGAAAGGCACCTCCGCAAGCACGGCACACTCAGAAGGGGCAGGGCCTCAAAGATACAAAAACTATGATCAACTTTGAGCCCCCCAGGTCTTCACCCCCTGGAGAGAGGAGGAAGGGAGGGGCCCCTAGAACTCCATGTGGCTCAGGACTCAATGAGGCCTCACTCCTCCCCACCCCGCAGGATGCAGCAGGATCCCTGGGCCCCTGTCCACCTGCAGAGGGTGTCTGCCAACACCTCTACCAAGCCTCCAAAGTGAACAGGGGCCTCCCCGGGAAACAAAGCAGAGTTCACCACCCGATCCAGACCGGCAAAGATTCTTGTCTGGGGTGGGGCATGAAGGAGAGAAAGGACAGGGGAATGGTTAAAACCTGGCTCTTTGGTGCCTCCTCTGCTGTGAAAACTCCACTGTTGGCTATAGATAAATGAAGGTCTCGGTGGGCAGTCAGGGACCAAGGGCGGTGTCACTTCTGGGTGACAGAACACTTGGATGCCTTACCAGTGAGCAGCCTGGCTTCCGTGATGTCTGCACAGACCCCAGAGCCCAGTCTCCATCCCATCAACTGTCTCCCGCAGTCAGACCTCTGTCCCAAACCCACCTCCCACCTCCAGCCAGATGGCAGGGTGTGGAATGAGGGACACCGGCCGCGCCGCACCCTACAAGCTCATGGCTAGAGCAGGGGAGGTAGGACAAAGACTCCCCCACGCCATTCATGAGCAATAAAAACTCTGGCAGAGGGTGGGAGGAGAAGGGCAGACAAATAAGGGAGACATGGAGCAATGCAATGACCTGAAAGCCACAAGTTCACAGCGCTGCCACTGCAGGGATCTGTCCCTCAAACAACTCCTGCAGAATTCCTGGGGAGTTGGGTGTCCCTTGAACGGCCTCTCTGGAACCGGGACTCCAGCAGCACCAGGCTCCCAGGTGCTGAGCAGTGCAGCCCAGGGTCCCCTCCCCAGGTCACAGACAGCTGGGGGGAGCTGTCTGAACCAAACCCTGTGAACCTGAGAACTGACCAGCATCCAAGATCAGCTGCAAAGACCTCAGCCAAAAGCTGCAAGCTGCAAGCCCAGAGATGTCCCATCCCATGGCACAAAAGCCCTATGATCTTGACCCCTGCTGACTGTGGCCGTGGCAGATCACTTTCGCTGGCCTCCAAGAGCTTCCTCCGCCTCATGCCTCCCCCAAGCTGGGCCACCAGAAACCCAGGATTGTCAGGACCAGGAGGGGTGGCTGACTTGGACCTCCAGGCCCCAAACTAAGGGAAGGGGGAGAGAACAGGAAAGGAAAAAAAGGCACCAGGCTGACAAATTCATTTTTGCAATCGGCCCATTTCTGTTTGTCTGCTCAGACGCAGCTCCAGGCATCTGCACAAGCCAGATGGAGGAGGCTGCTATTTCTAGAAAAAAAGGGGGGGGGGGACGAAAGGGGAGGGAGGGAGGAGGTGGAGGCAGAGGGCAGAAGACCGGGTCTGTTTGCCCTAAAACCTCAGGCAGGCCGATACCCCCCTCCCCAGCACTACCAGACAGGGTCCCCATTCAAGAAAGGGCTGAGGCAGGGGCTGGGGTGAGGTGGGGTAGGGGAGAAGAAAGGCAGAGAAAGTTTAATTAGCCAAAGTCGACTACAATAGGCCCCCTCATGGGCTGCATCAGGTTTTCATTCATGAGCAAGCGACAGTGCTCCAAAAATGCCAAGAAATGCCCCCCCTC
>NW_027533264.1:572848-607434 GCF_008692635.1 Crocuta crocuta
TCCCCCTCCCTTTTATGCAGAAACACACACTATGGGCCCCCCCCCATCCCCAGTCCCTGTTTCTAAACACACAGCTAAAATACCACCCCTAGGGAAAGAAAAGCAAACCTTTGTCTCTGCTGCTACTTGGAGTGGGTGGGGCATGCGATACTGCTGCCCCCCACCTCCATTACTAGGGCCAGCTACTCGGGAGGCTAGGGAGGAAGGGGAGGCTGGCACAGAGCTAACCTGTCCTCCATCCTTGCCCCCAAGTAACTGAACACCTGGCCTACGTCTCTCTGGCCCCTGGCACGCATGTGCAGGACAGAGTGGGGATCCAGGGGGCCCACCCCCCCAACTCAGAAAGACCTCCGCCTGCCTCATTCAAGACAGAGTCCACACTGAAGTCCAAGGGGAGACAGAGCAGAGAGGGTTCAAAAGGGGCAGGGGAAAACCAAGATGTCCCAAGCTTTGTGTTGAGGAAGGAGAGGAAGGAGAGAAGACTGGAATGAAGAGGCAGGCAGCCCCCAACATGGCTCACCCACCATCCCCAGCCCAGCCCAGCCCAGCATCTCACCAGCCAGCACAGGCTCCAGGGCCCTCGCACTTGAACTCGGACTGAGGACCCTCTCTGCCTAAGTCCTCTGAACCTGAAGAGGCCCAGGGCAAGACCCAGTCTCCAGCGCCAGTCCTGCAGGGCAGTCTGGCCAGGAGTCCCCCCGGCCAAGCCTCAATCTCCCATCCTCTGGCTCCTTTTGTTCCTCAGATTTGGCACCATCCTCCCCTCTCAGGTGAACCCAATCATCACCCCCGTCACCCCAAACTGCTGAAACTAATCTCAGGCCCGGGAAGCACAGTGATCATGGTCAGGGTGGTGGGTCTCTTGAGCAACCCCCCAAAAGTCACTACAGCTACTACCCTTCCTCTTTGGGGACACACCTCATCTCAGAAGGCCAACAGTGGCAGTATCAGATGGTCACCTCTTCCCCCCAATGAGGCACCCCAACCTTCCCCTCTCCTCCCCTCCAACAACCAGACTCCCAAATGAATTACTTATCACCCAGCCAGTTCTCATCTTCCCCAGGGCCCCAGAGAAGGGTGGGGTAGGGAGGCAGCCTCCCTCAAGTTAAAAGGCAAGAGCAGACCCTGCTTCTATGTGATACAGACCCAGGATTAAAAATGGGGGGGGGGGCGCGAATCCACCCCAGACAGGAAGGAGGGTAGCTTTCATCTTTCTCGGGCTCCAGGGTGTCAGACGGAGGTGAGGGTGGGAAACAAACGCAGTAACGCCTCACGGGATGGGGGTGAGAATAATAGGAGAAAGAAGTAAGATGGGCCCACAGGCCCCCTCCTCACGCACGGAAGTCAAGGACACAAAATCAAGGCTGTGTTCTCAGGCACGGGTGGAAGCGCTGTGGGGTGGGCAGCGCCCCTCACCTCAGAGTACCAAGAAAGGAGTGTCCAGCGAAGAGGGGTCTGCATAGAATCCGGGTGCAGGGCTCAAAGCGCTCTGCAACGCGCCATGCGCCGCCCGGGAAGGGGCAAATCAGGAAGCCCCGGCCGGTCTCCGGGCCATTCGGGGGGTGCGGGTCGCGGCAAGGCGGGCCCCTCCCTCACCTGCAGGGAACGCGCCCCTGTACGGGAGTGGCGGGGAGGGGCGCGCGCAATAACCCCGNGCTTCAGCCACCACCAACTCCTCCCCTCCCTCTCGGCCCTCCCCGCCGGGCGGGGCCAGCAGCGCCACCGGGAGAGCTTCTTAAAGGGCCGGCACCCAGCAAAGCGTCGGGCTGGGGAGGGGGTGCAAGGCAAGGGATCTGAGCCCTGCGGGAAGCGGTGGAAAGAGCGCGGCAGGGGACCCGGTTTGGTTTCTGGGACCCGGCCGTTGGGACGCTCGACTTTCCTCCCTGCCCTTCTCGACTTCCTTTTCAAACCATGGATGGTGCAATCGTTGCCAACTTAAGCTTCTCCCTAACCCGTCCTCCCTCCCGCGGTGGGGGAGGGCAACTGGGGACGGATTCCCAGGGACTGGGAGGGCCGCCGAGACCCCACCTAGGGGGCTAGGGTGGAGGCAGATGGCTGGGACAGGTCCCGAATCCTCCTGATCCCCACCGCACACCTTGCATCCTTGCCAGGGAAAGGAGAGACTGGGAAAGGCCAGAGTATGGCTGTTAACAGTTCAAGGCCTTCAAAAGGAAGACTTCCGGTTCCTGACTTTGATGCCATCCTCCTCTACAACTCCCCTTAGGACACTGTATGAGTATGTGTAATTAAACCTAGACAGTTTGTCAATGACCAGTAATGTCACTAACAAAAGGTTTTTTTTTTTTCTGAGGAAATGAGCACTGTGTTCAAAAATAAGTATAGAGGGAAAGAGGTTCTTTATAATAACGTGAAAAATTGGAAAGAACCTAAATAGTCATCCGTAGGGGATTGGCAAATAAACAAGTGTACATCCACTAAGCAGGATACCATCCAGACATTAAAAATTATATATATTTCTGCTCACCTGAAAGATGCTTACAATACATTGTTTTCTTGAAAATCATTGACGAGGCATCACAGAATCTTTTCATTATTGTAAACAACAAATTAGATCCATATGTCTGAACACGGATGCATATTAAAAAACCTAAAGTAATAGATACCTAAATATTTACCTTCGTTTTCTTCATCTTTTTCTGTATATCTGAAGTTTTGCAACAATCATGTATTACTTAATCAGAAAAGGTAAATGACCTAAATACATGTTTCTGTAAGGAACAATAAAGGGTCTTCCTATAAAGTATCTCCGGATTCAGTCCACTCCGACCCATCTCTAACCCCACCCCTTGGTCTAAAACAAATCATGCCTCACTTGAAATACCAGCTGCCTCGGTGACAGGTCCATTCTCTCTGCCTCCATCTCAGTGTTCTTCAAAGCCAGGGTGACCCCCCCCGCTTTAGACCACAAATCTAATAGAGGGAGAGCTTAAAAATCTTTCCAGTTTTGTCACTGAATTTTGTATCTGGCCCAGAAAAAGGGTTTCCAAACGTTAGGGTACCTACAAATTACTTTGTCAGTGGGGATGGGGCCCACAAACATTCACTTTTAATAAGTACCCCAGGGGACTTTGCTGCCACCAGTCCTTTCTTCATACTCAGGCAGGGGTGGGGGGGAATCAAACAGCCTAGAACCTTCTATGTGATCTGGTCCCTACCCCCCTCACCTTTCTGCCTTTAGCTGGCTTTCTCTTATGTCCTTGAACAATGTGCCCCTTGCTCCTCGGGGACTTTGCATATGCTATGTGTTGTTTTTGTTTTTTTTCCCTGGAATGCTCCACTCCCTTCTTCTCTTTGCCCAGCTAACTCTTACTCATCCATAGAACTCAATTAAATATCACTTCCTGAAAGTGGCCTTCCTTTATTCTTTAGTTAAATTAATTCCCCTTGTTATCGATGCTTTAACTGACCCTGATAGCAACTTGCAAATATGCACCTATTTAGGGCATTATCGGTTCCATGTCCGTGTCTTCCTCTAAACTGTAAGCTTCCTGAGTGCAGACACCCCACATCTCCTCTCAGCACAGTGCTTGGGACAACAACAAAAAGACTTCATGAATATTTGTTGAGTGAAATGAATGAGTCTTAAAAGATGAAGCTGTTGGGGGCGCCTGGGCGGCTCAGTTGGTTAAGCGTCCAACTTCGGCTCAGGTCAGATCTCATGGTTCATGGGTTCCAGCCCCACATCGGACTCTGTGCTGACAGCTCAGAGCCTGGAGCCTGCTTCAGATTCTGTGTCTTCCTCTCTCTCTGCCCCTCCCTCACTCATGTCTCTGTCTCAAAAATAAATAAACTATTAAAAAAAAAAAGATGAAGCTGTGGCACCAGGGTGCTCAGCCAGCTAAGCCATCAGACTCTTGATTTCTACTCAGGTCACGATTTCACGGTTCTTGAGATTGAGCCCCACATGGGGCTCTGCACTGACAGCTTGGAGCCTGCTTAGGATTCTCTCTCCCTCTCCCTATCTGCCCCTCCCCCAGGCTTCTCTCCTTCTCTCTCTCTCTCAAAATAAATAAACATAAAAAAATTTAAGCCAAAGGGAGCACATTCTGACTGAACAAGGGACCACCCCCATTGCTTCTTGCTGAGCAAGAAGACCATCCCCACGAGGTCATCCCCTGCCACTCCAAGACAGAGATCCTTTTGTCTCTACCCATAAAGACGGCGCCACCCTTTGCTGTTACTCTTGATCAATCTTACGTTGTCTCTTACGTGGTTGGGTTGGTTGGGATTTTGCTTTCCCAGTGTGAGTGTTTTCCCTACCCAGAGTATGAGCCACTGGAGAAAAGATAAGATCCTATTTCCTTTTGCTTTTCTAGTACCTAGCACTTCACCTTGCACATAGCAGGTACTCAGTCAAGGCCTCGGGATACTGAAGACTCTGGAATTTCTTCTCTCAAGATCTCAAAACATGAGGGAAAGAACCTCCCCATGTGGGATGATCGATGTCAATAACTCACAGAGCACCTTGGCTAGGCACTTCCCATTCCATAGAGGAGGGGACTGAGGCTCGGAAAGCTAAGTAACTTGTCCAATGTCACAGAGTTCATGCAAGCAAGAACTGGGGTTCAAACTCAGGTCTGTCTGTCTCCCAAATACAAGGGACGTGGCCTGAAGGGCCTGGGGTCCCAGCACTCTAGCTGTCTCTTCCAGATGCCCCTGAGATTATCACCTCGATCCCCCAGGGGCCAAATGCCCCAGGAGTTATAAGAACTCACCATGCGGGGCCCTGGTGAGCCCTCAGATTTCCCCTTCTCGGGTAAGTGGGGGTTAAATAACCCCACACTCACTCTACATATGGTTTTGAGTACCTGTGGTAGGTGCTGGGGATATAGAAATGAATCTGTTTTTAAGGAACTTAGAGTTCCTCACAGAGAATAAAACTTGTCTTTTGGGGTTTTTTTTTTAAATGTTTTTATCTATTTCTGAGAGAGAGAGAGAGGCAGCGTGAGCAGGGGAGGGGCAGAGAGAGAGGGAAACACAGAATCTGAAGCAGGCTCCAGGCTCTGAACTAGCTGTCAGCACATAGTCCGACACGGGGCTCGAACCCACAAACCGTGAGTTCATGACCTGAGCCGAAGTCAACTTGTCTTTTGCTATGAGTCCTTAGAGTAAGCCCTTGCCAAGGCCACTCACCGAGGAAACAGGGATCAGGGGTCTGTCTCCTTAGATGCTGCCTCAGTAGAATGAGCCTTCAGATAGACTCTAGTAGCTGATTAGGGAATTTCTGCACCTGGGATCCAATAGTGCATTTGGCCTCTTGGTAGGAAGGAAATCAATCTTGGAGGAGAGCTGGACATTTAACCTATAGCCCTACAGATTGGCGGCACTGTAGTACTGTAGTACTATAGCACTTAAAGTACTGGACTTTAAGAAGAAGGCATCAGGGGAGAAGAATAAGGATGGTGAACAACGTTCCTAAGGGCTCTGGGAAGTGCAATCATGAGACATGTCCTAGCCAGTACCTGGAGCGGGAAAGAAAACAGGCTTCCTTCCTGCTCTGTGGACACTCCTGAACTCCAGCACCCATTGCTGCCACACTCCCTCTCACTCACCCAGGCCTAGGCCCTCCAAAGTTAGCATAGCCTAGGGGCATCTGGCCGGCTCAGCTGGGAAAGCATGTGACTCTTGACCTCAGGGTCTTGAGTTCAAGCCTCATCTTGGGTGTTGGGATTACTTAAAAATAAATTTTTTAAAAAGAATACAAACTTGAAAAGATAAAGTTAGCATTGCCTGGGGAACAGATGGGGCACCCAGTTCAAGTGTGCGCTTACTTCCAAACTCTGACCCAGAATTTCTTCTGCAGTGGGACTTCTCAAATCCATGGACATGATTCCAGAGGCTCTGGCCGGAGTGGTCTGGCCCACAGTTCCAGTCTGGTGGAGGAGCACTTAAGTGGTCTTGCTGGCCTCCAAAGAGTGCCTGGGGTGGAAATAGTCCACTTGTACCTAAATATAGCCTCGGGCAGACAATAATATAGAACAAGGGAAAGCTGAGCTGATAAGCCCAAGCAATAGGTATTTACTAGATATTTATCAAAGGAAATGTGCATTCTTTAAGTCTTTTGTCCGATTACTGAGGGTGATTTGTACATGAAGTATCTTGTTTCTAGTCCATCCAGCAAGAACTTATTGAGCATATTGAAAGGTTTTGGGGCCAACACAGTGCAAGGTACTGTGGGGACTGCACAAAAAATAAGAAAACAGGACAGGAAGTGAGACAATCTGGGCCCTACGATCAGCTCTATCCCGGTGTGTTGTTGGATGAGTCATTTTCCCTCTGGAACTTCGTGTCCTTATCTGGGAAACAGGACTTGGACTTCTGGTCTCTGAGATCTCTTTCAGTTCTGACATTCTGTGAATTCCAAATTAGATGTGATGGCAGATGTGACCACATCCAGCATCAAGCAGGACTTCAAAGTTTGGGCTGGACCTTCATTCCTTGAGATGCTTTAAGGTCCAGTCCTGCCCTTGGGCTGTTTACAACATGTTGTAGAGCCAGAAGAGATTTATTTCAGGGCAATTAATTCATGTGCCCTGAGGCACAAAGCAAAGGCGGTCACTGAGGACTGAGTTATGCAGAATAGCATGACAACTATCCCCAGGATGCCTGAGTTTGGCTCAGCTCTCTCTGTGTGACCCTAAAACAAGCCACTTCCTCCCTCTGGGCCTATGTTTCTATATCTGTAGGATGAGAGGGTTGGACTGGGTTCCCTTCCTTCCAGCTAGAGATTTCTGGATGGCCCAACCTGGTGAAGTTGAGAAAGAAGGATGGAAAAGGAGCTCCTTCTTCCTTCCCTTCCATCTCCCCTAGGGCCCTCTTCTCTGGGCTTAGGGCTGAAGGGAATTGCTTTCAGGCCAGCATCCAGGAAGAGGCATCTTGACTGAGGTGTTTGGGGGGAGAGTGACAGACAGGTGCCTGGAAAAGGGCCACTCCTCTGTCAGTTTCCTCATCTATAAAACGGTATGATTGGATGGATAATTTCTGAGGATTCTTCTAGCTCTGTGAGCCAGCAATTCTAGAGTTGCAGCTCCCAAAACCAAAAGCAAAACCAAGAAGGCCTGGCTGGGGGTAAGGGCCTCAGTCATTCACTCGAGGGTTACCTGGCCCTCAACACCTTCTGTCCCTTCCTGGCCTCCCAGCTCCTGCCTTCCTGGACCAGGGATCAGGTCCCTGTCTCTATGCTCAGCAATGACCAAGCCTGGGGAAAGCCAGCATCGTGGCTCATAGAATAAGTCATGAATGTGTTTCTTTTTTTAAGTTTATTTATTTATTGTGAGAGAAACAGAAAGAGCATGAGTGAGCGGGTGAGGGGCAAAGAGTAGGGAGAGAGGGAGAATCTCAACCAGGCTCTGCATGGTCAGCACGCGGAACCCAACGCAGGGCTCAAACTCACGAAACTGCAAGATCATGACCTGAGCCGAAATCAGACACTTAGCTGACTGAGCCACTCAGGCGCCCCATGAATTTGTTTAAAATAGACTGTTCTGGGATGCCTGGGTGGCTCAGTCAGTTAAGCATCCGACTTCAGCTCAGGTCATGATCTCACAGTTCATGGGTTCGAGCCCCGCGTCGGGCTCCGCTTCAGATCCTCTGCCCCCCATTCTGCCCCTAACCCCTCTCAAAAAGTGAATAAACATTTTTTAAAAAAGTAGACTGCTCTGGGTGCAGCTACTACAATTTGTCATGGCACATTCACACACACACACACACACACACACACACACACACTTACTTAGAAAGAAAGAGCAGAGGGGTGCCTGGGTGATTTAGTGGGTTCAGCACCTGACTCTTGATCTCGGCTCAGGTCATGATCTCATGGTTTGTGAGATCAAGTCCCTTGTCGGGCTCTGCTCACAGCACAGAGACTGCTTGGGATTGTCCCTCTCTCTGGGCCTCTCTCTCTCAAAATAAAAAAACTTTAAAAAAGGGTGTTAGGGAGAAAGAGAGCAGCTTCTCTGCCAGTCCTCTGGTCTGTAGGTCCCAGTTCCCACATCCACCAAGAGCCTCCCACAGCAGCCACGTACTTGCTAAAGGGACAGTAGATGATCAGAAGGGGTAGCACGGAAGACAATGCTTCTCATAACCCAGATCTCCCCCAGGAGCCTGGAGCAGTTCACATAGAACCTTCTATCCCTCTAGCAGCAAGAAGGGCAGGAGGTCCAGGGGGATGGCTGAGAAGGAAGCCTATCATCTCCCCCACATCCCTGCTGGGACCTGGAAATGAGGCCCAGGATTTCCTGGACTGTATGTGGTTCCTCTCTGCATGTTCAAGAGTCAAGGCCACACAACTGCAAGAGTGCAAGTGACAGCTGTGGTCAGTCACATCCCACATGTCTGCACGTTCCTCCAGAAGCTCTTCTCTGGGCAGAGCATGGGTGTTCAGGAGGCAACAGAGGATGCAAATGTGCCTGCCCTCCCAGAGCTTTATGATCCTTTGGAAACAACAGACACGCCCCAACACAAGATGGAGCAGTGGGGAATCTGGGAGACACAGGTCAACTTGGCCTATAGAAGCTCGGGCAAATGATTTGCCCTCTCTGAGCCTCAGTTTTCCCTCCATAATTGGAGGGTCGGACCCCGTAATTCTGGAAGGCCCTCTTGGCCCTGAGGTCAGAAAACGAAAGAGAACAAGACACAGTGGACTCACATACACCATGGACTCTCCCCACTCAAAAACTGGCCTAATTGCCTTCCCTCCAGTGAATAGTCTTCAGGTGACATACATTTCGCCCCCATTTTTATAAACATTTGTTGGGCGACTTCCTTTTGAAAGGCCTTGTCTCCTATGTTATCATTCCCACAACACTACAAGGTCGATATTATGTTCTCCATCTTCTAGATAAGGAGAGGAGGCCTAGAGAGGTTAAGCAACTGGTAAATGGCAGACCAGGGCACAACCCAGGCTCTCTGGGTGCAGCACCACGGGAGCTGCACGTTTCCCCAGCTTTCAGGGGAGAAATAGGCAGAGGGAGCTATGTTCTCTTTCTCTGGGGAACTCCGTGAGGACCCAGAACCTCCACAGGAAATGCTCGATTCATGTGTCTGGAAGGCACATTCCATCATCCTTTAAGCAGCAAGGTGGTCGGCACATCCATCCCACCCAGCAGACAGAACAATAGACAACAGGCTTTACCTGTCCCGTTTCATTTCACCCTCTGGCCCACAGGTGGGTGCCACCATTATTAGCTCACTTTTAAGATAAGGTTCACGAGGGGTGCCTGAGCGGCTCAGTCGGTTGAGCATCTGACTCTTGGTTTCAGTTCAGGTCATGATCCCAGGGTCCTGGGATCAGGCCCTGCATCAGGCTCCATGCTGAGTAGTGTGGAGCCCACTTAAGATTCTCTCTCCCTCTCACCTGCTCGCTCTTTCTCGCTCTCTCTCTCTCTCTCTAAAAAAAAAAAAGAGAAAGAGAGAGATGAGGTTCAAGAGACTTAACAGACCTGCCAAAAGCCACAAACCCAGTAAGTGAAGATGCCTTCCTGGCCCAGACATCAGGAGCAGACCCCTGTCTTATACTCAGCCACGGCCAGGCCTGGGGAAAGCTAGCATCGTGGTTCCTACAACAAGCTATGAATTTGTTTAAAACCAAAGACTATTCTGGGGCGCCTGGGTAGCTCAGTTGGCTAAGCATCTGTCTCTTGATCTTGGTTCAGGTCATGATCTCACTCAGGTCATGATCGCTCAGGTCATGATCTCACTCGATCTTGGCTTGGGTCATGCATGATCTGACAGTGGGGAGCCCGCCTGGGCTGCACTGACAGTGCTTGGGATTATGTCTCTCCCTCTCTCTGTCCCTCCCTCGCTTGCTCATGTGCTCGCTCGCTCTCTCTCTTTCTCAAAATAAGTAAATAAACTTAAAAAATAAATAAATAAAATAAAAACAAAGACTATTCTGGGTGCAGCTATTGCCCAGGTTAGTGGAGCCCAGAGCTGGCTTGTTTTAACCACTGGATTCAACCCCAGTGAGAGAGTATAAAGACCCAATTGGGACTGAAGCTCTGCCACTTCCTAGCCATGAACTTGGAAATTTACTTAAACTCTTCGAATCGAATCTGTTTCATCACCTCTAAAGATGGACAACATCCTCCTCACTGCGTCGTTGGGGCCTGACACCCAGTACTTGTGTCAAAGGCCAGCCACCTAGGCTCCTGGTAAACACCCTCCCCCCCAACCTCTGTTAACTGCTCCAGGGTTCTGGGGTGGTTGAGAGGCTACTAGCCACTCCCATTCCCAGGGCAAGGTACTCACCTTCCTCACCGGAAGTGACTCCTGTCCCCACCCTCTCTCACCTGCTGTTTCTGGCACTTGAGCTCCCCATTTCACTCGCCCAGGCTTCGTAGACTTGCCCTGGGGCTAGGTGGGGGTGCAAGCCTAGATGTCCGCCCCCAAGTCTGTTTCTCTGCTCCAGGAATCCTGCGGAAGCAAGGACTCCAGGCGAGGGTAGCCAGAACCAGCAAATAAAAATACATAGAGAATGCCCAGTTAAATTTGAATTTCAGATAAACAAAGAATAATCTTGTATACGTTTATTAAGAGTTCATAACTTTTGGGGCGCCTGGGTGGCTTAGTCGGTTAAGCGTCCGACTTTCGCTTAGGTCATGATCTCGCGGTTTGTGGGTTCGAGCCCCGCGTCGGGCTCTGTGCTGACTGCCAGCTCAGAGCCTGGAGCCTGTTTCAGTCTGTGACTCCCTCTCTCTCTGACCCTCCCCTGCTCACGCTGTCTCTCTCTCTCTCTCCTAGAAATAAATAAAAACATTAAAAAAAAAAAAGAGTTCATAACTTTTAAAAACTTATTTCTTTTTTTCTTTTTTCATATTTTTATTTTTGAGAGTCAGAGAGAGACAGTGCGAGCAGGGGAGGGTCAGAGAGAGGGAGACACGGAATCCGGAACAGGCTCCAGGCTCTGAGCTAGCTGTCAGCACAGAGCNACCCTTCCCTGCTTGTGCTCTGTCTCTCTCTCAAGAATAAATAGATTAAATTTATTTAAAAACTTATTTCTTTTTATAGTTCTATTAAAAGAGGATTCCTTATCTGAAATTCAAATTTAAGTGGATGGCCTTTATTTTATCTGGCATCCATGCCCCAGACCCCCTTGGAAGACTGACCTTCATGGCAGACAGCCCAGCAAATGGCTTTTATTAAGAGTTTTTGAACAATTTTAAATACAATTTACATAACATAAAATTTATCCATTTTCAGTGTGGAAGTCAAAATTTTTTAGTAAATTTGCCACGCTGTACAACCATGTACAAAATCCAGTTTTAAAACATTTTTATCACCCCAATAAGTGCCCACTTACAATTAATTCCCATTACTGTGCCCACAAATTGCTTTTTTAAACACTTAATAACTCGTTTTTTTCTCCTGCAAAAAGTCACAAACTCTTTTTTTGTTTAAGTTCTGAAAATTTATTTTGAGAGAGAGAGAGAGAGTGTATGAGCAGGGGAGGGACAGAAAGGGAGAAAGAGAGAATCCCAGCAGGCTCCTTGGTGTCAGCGCAGAGCTGAAGTCAAGGGTCTGATGCTTAACCAACTGAGCCACGCAGGCGCCCTTCAATGATTATTCTCTTAGGCTAAATTCTTAGGAGTGGAGTTGTTTTGTCAAAGGGTCTACACGTTTTTAAGTCTTTTGATAATATTTTCTGACCCAGTAAGGGACACTACTAGGGGGCCAGTTGTCCAAGTCAGAAGCCTCAGGTAGGGTTCAGTCCAAGAGAAGGCTGACTGATGGGAGCGGGGTGTACAGGTGGGAGGGGGAACCAGTCGGGGAGTGCAGAGGAGAGAAGCTACCAGGCTTTGAAGACTGTCAGGTACCGGGGAGACACCATGTAGGACTTCCCTGAAAACCAGAGAAATACTCTTGTCCCCTCGAAGTCCCCTCCTCACCACCAGCCACAGGTGCTCCAGGCAGCACACTTAGGAACGCTTTCCCTGCCACCCCCCTGTTCCTCTTGAGGCTCCTCCAACCAAGCTGGGTGCCCGCTCTCCAAGATCCAGCCTGCCCAGAGTCCTGCCCACCCCCACAGCTTTGAATGGGACAGTCTGGCTCGCAAAGGCCAGACCCAGGCTCCCCACCAGGGGTCCAGCCTCCCTGCCCCCACCCCCAACCTTGGAGGAAGACCAACTGGGAGAGGCTAGAGCAGGTGGGTGTAGGAGTGGGGGCGTAGATCTTGAGATGACGCTTACGCCGCCCCCCTCCCCCCCGGAGGGGAGACAGGGGCTGGGGGATGAATGGATTGCAAACCGGAGGGAGGGGCTGAGGAGATGAGCTTTGGTGCCTTGATTCGCCCGCGTCAGTTTCTTCAACATCTGCAGTGCGTGGGGTTGAGCGATCCCACTGGGGGGTTGTAGGGGGTAGGGCTGGGAGGCTGGCTGACGTTTGCTTCCCGCCTGCTGGGTCGGCCGAGCAATTCATGAATGACTCACCTCATTGTCAGGCTGATTCACTGCTCTCCTGGGGACTTGGAGGGAGGGGGAGTGGAGGGGGGGTGGCGGCTGGCTGCAGCAGCCCCCTCTGTACGACTCAGACTGTCGCACACGCACGCACACGGGGCACGCACACGGGCGCACGCGCGCGCTCGCGGGGAGGGGGGGCTCCAGCGGGTCCACTTACCTGCTGAGGTCAGTACCCCATAGATGGGTTTCCGGGATAAGAGGGAGGAGCTTGCACACCACTTGGTTTGTGGAGAAAAAGTCTGAGGTTTCTGTCTAGTCTACTCATGGGTATTTACATTCAAATTAATTAAAGTTGAATACAGTGAAAACTTCAGTTCCTCAGTGTCACCAGCCACATTTCAAGTGCTCGGTAGCCTCCTGTCGCTAGTGGCTATCCACAGCACAGAGTGGATACAAGACACCCCCATCAGCACAGAACCGGCTATCAGTAGCGCTGGTCTACACAACCTTCACACACACACGAAGCTACACAAACCAATCAACTTTCTCCCAGCCCAGACACTCAGCACCCCCGCCCTCTATGCAGCACACAAGTCATTTAATTCCATATACACGCTCACACAACACCCACCCACCAACGCGGCCACGCAAGACTCACGATGCGTGTACACATTTGCAGCACTCGCCACTGTCCATACTAAGGAAGATGTTAATTTAAACACACCAACACACGTCAGCACACCGATTCACATACAACTGCTGCGCATACAGTAAAAAATACAAGTCAGGGCAAAATGCATTTGCAAATGTGCTGAAATAGACACAAACTCAAACCATGTGGTTCTCATAACACATCTGAGCACATGTTTGCCAACTCAAGCAGGGGGGGAAGGGAGCCCACATTGTTGAGCCCCTGCCAACATGCCAGGCGTGGACTTAGCCATTTCAGTGCATTAATTCGGTTAATCTCACAGCAGCTTTGCGAGGAAGGTGTATTATCCTATTTTGACGGATGAGGAGCTGAGTTTCTGAGAAGTAAAATAACGTAATGCAAACTGCCACACAGCCAGTTAGCAACAGGGTCAGATACAAACCAAGATTTGTCTAACTTCATGGCCAATGCAGCATGCTGTCTCAAAACACACATGCACTGGCACTAGCGCACGTGCACGCGCACACACACGCACTCAAGGTGCATCCTCCTTTGTACCTAAAGTGAGCCTCCTCACCCAGCAACTGCAGGGGTTTGGGGAAGCAAGCATGGAGTTGCCCAGATTTGTTTACACTCCCTCTTGACAAACGGCATTAAGTCATTCAACAAACACTTGCTAAGTGTCTTCAGTGTTCGAGTCCTATTCCAAGTACCAGTTCACAAAGGAAACGCCACAGATAT
This sequence comes from Crocuta crocuta, assembly GCF_008692635.1. Taxonomy (NCBI): domain Eukaryota; kingdom Metazoa; phylum Chordata; class Mammalia; order Carnivora; family Hyaenidae; genus Crocuta; species Crocuta crocuta. The sequence continues at coordinate 586,658 of NW_027533264.1, forward strand.
TGCCCTGAAGGAGTATGAAATCCAGCACAGAGGTGTGAGGGAACCTAAAGACAATACCAGGTATACAAGAGGCCCAAGCCCTAACGGAAGGAGGCCAAACATGCAGGGAACCCAAGAGAAGGGAAGCTGGGTCTCCTGGGGCAGTAAGGAAGGCTTCTTGGAGGAGGCAGACTATAAGCCAGGTCATGAAGAAGGAGTGGGGTGGGGGAAGGATTGGTATTTGAGATTGGTTGAGAGATGAGCTAGGGCAGGGAGGCAGGTGCCAGGGCATTGCAGGCTCTGAGGATTTTACATGTCATCCCTCAGCGACTGAGAGGATTGAAATGTTTTTCTGTTGGAAAATAGTATCCCATTGGCATGTTAGAAAGAATGGACAGAGGGAGGAGAGCTTGGATTAGGGAGACTAAGCAGGAAGTTACCACCGCCTATTAACTCTATGAGCTTGGGCAAGACATTGACCTTTTCCTCCTCTGTAAAGCAGAAGTAATCTTAGCACCTATGTCAAGGCTTGTTACAACGATCAAGTGAGCCATTACATGGGAAGTTCCAGAACCTTGCCTGGCACACAGGCAGTGCTCAGGAAGTACTGGCTGTTATTATAATGGGTTAAATCAGAGAGCTGTTAAGACCCTCTCACTACGCTCACTCCCCTTTGTACCTCACTTCATAGCTGGGGAGCTGGTGTCTTCTGGTGTGGCCCTCTAGGCCAAGTTTGAGCACCCACTTTGCCCTTTCTTGGAACCCACCCCTTCCTTTTGAGCCTGAGTCTCCATTAGCCTCAAGCCAGGTTCTTAGAGTGAATACTAACCTCTCTTCCAGGAGGAGGGAGAAAAGGATATAGGCCCCGTCACCATGGAGAACAAGTCTTTGCTTTTCCCTTAAGATGACACCGCTGGGAAGGAGAAGACATTTGATTTGGGGGAAGGGAGACCCTTCAGTATGAGGGTCCTTCCCAACTCTAAAATCACACACCCCCTCCTCACTGTGTCCTGCCAGCTCCTCTCTAAAATGTCACGGGTCCACGTTTTCCCTTTGCTCCAACTCCTATCCAAGTTCTAACAAGAGGTGGGACAGTAGATGCCAAGTTCATCTTAGAAAAGTGATGGAAGAGGGGCGCCTGGATGGCTTAGTCAGTTAAGTGTCCGACTTTCNGTGATGGAGGAGAAAACAGGACTTCCCATCAGAAGATTCACCACTAAGTGACTATGTGATCCCAACGGGGTTTCTTATCCCCTGGGCCTCAGTTTCCTAATCTGTAAAATAATACCGGCCCCTCACTCATTATGGGATCTTTGTGGAGACAAAATGAGCTCGTGATTAAAATTGGAAGCTGCAAATTCCAGTGTGGATAGGAGTTGCTATTAGTTCTCTTGGTCTTTTGGGCTCTGTGATCCCCCTCCAGCTGGAGCTGACAGAGCCCAGATGCCCAAGGAGCCCTGGCACTGGGTCTCCAGGATCAACCATAGCTGAGCAGGAACAGCTGCGCCCTCCCGGGAGGGCCAGTAAGGAAAGGAGGCCTGTAAGTGGGAGGGGTGGGGATTTGAACCCCGGGTCAGAAGAAACACAGAGGCTGTGAAGCAATTCCTAACTTGGATGAGAGTTAAGAGGTCCAGCTCCCATCTCCCACCACCATTTTGGCTCCCATTCTGACATGTGACAGGTAAATGGGTCCACATGAAGCTATGATGGCTGCCCAGAGGTGAGGCCAGTCCAGGCCACCCTAGGGGAAGATCCAAGGCTGGCTCAGATCAGATCACATTACGAACTTGAGTCAACTACCTTCCTCCTGTCTTTTGAATCCTCAAAACCATGCAGCTCTAGGGGCACCTTGGTGGCTCAGCTGGTTAAGCCTCAAACTCTTGATCTCAGCTCAGGTCTTGGTCTCAGGCTCATGAGTTCGGGCCCCATGTTGGACTTCAATCTGGATGTGAAGCCTACTTTGAAAATAAACAAACAGGGGCGCCTGGGTGGCTTAGTCGGTTAAGCGTCCGACTTTTGCTTAGGTCATGATCTCACGGGTCGTGGGTTCGAGCCCCGCATCGGGCTCTGTGCTGACTGCCAGCTCAGAGCCTGGAGCCTGTTTCAGTCTGTGACTCCCTCTCTCTCTGACCCTCCCCTGCTCACGCTGTCTCTCTCTCTCTCTCTCTCTCCTAGAAATAAATAAAACATAAAAAAATAAAAATAAACAAACAAACAAATAAATGACTATGTGGCTCTAGTGTCACTCCAACTAGCCCTATAGTGACAAGCAAGAAGAAAAACAGAAGGAGGATTGAGGACTGGCTCGGTGATAAGACCTAACTAGCTTTGCCAGCTCACTGGGACCCTGTGCATCTCTCTGCACAACTATCCTGGACTACTTTTTGACCTTTGTCTCCCTGACTTGTGAACTTGAGGGCACAAGGACTCTTGTTCATTTCTCTATCCCCAGGTGTTAAGCATTGTGTCAGGTACATGGTAGTGGTTGTGTCATTCCTTTCATAATTCTATTGAGCATTGTGCTAAGTGCTGGAGCTACAAAGTTGAACAAGCCAAGGTCCCTGCCCTCATGAAACTCATATTGTTTGTTTCTTTGGTTGGTTGGTTGGTTGGTTTTGGTTTTGGTGCTGAAACCTGGGAGCTCATATTTTAGTGAGGAAGACATTCAATACATCCACAATAAAGACGTAAACCGTGGGCAGAGGGATGTTACCTGAGAGATGGGCGACAGGGAAAATCTGAGATCTAAGCTGAAATGTGAAGGATAAAAAGAGCAAGACCAAGAACATCTTTGCTTAATACCTACGTGTTGCAAGGATGGATGGACAGATGAATGGACAGACAGGTGCTTGCATCAGACAGAAGGGACAGCGACGGATTCTGCTGTGAATGAGACTCACGCTCTTGTACCCAGTCCCTGGTGTGCTTAACTCTAGAGAGGAGGGTGTGGGGGCAGCACTGGGGACCCAATTTCCAACCTGCTCTCCCGGAACTCCTGTTGAAGCCTCCGACCTGACCGAGGGACAGCTAGGGGGCGACCGAGAGACCACTCATTTCCCTTTAAGGCCGAGGCGGAAGACTGACGGAGGAAGGGCCTTTGTGTCGGCGGGAGAGAAATAGGCCAGCCCCTTTAAGAGGGCGGAGACTCGGGAGTCGCGGCCGCTTCGAAAGTGGTCTCCGGCTCCGGTCCTCGGCTTACCGGCGATTGCGTCTCGCGCCCCCCTGCCCCCCACTCCCGCCAGGGTCGCCGAGTCGCCTCTCTCCGACCTCGCCTCAGAGGCCCTGCAGCCCGGACTCAGACTCTCCCGCCCAGAGCAAGTCCGAGGCCCCGGCGACCCTTCGAGTCTGGGCCTTCCCGGCCCCCGGCTGGAGCCCGCCTGCCGTCGCCATGGTAATGCCGCGCCCAGGGGCCGCAGAACTGCCTTCCGGCTTCCAGCCCCCTCTCTCGTGCTAGCTGCACGGCCGGGTTAGGGTTTGGGTCAGAGTTTGGTGGCCTCGGGAGACCTGGGTTCTAGTCGGTGCTTGCCTGGAGACCCTTGGGAAGGTTCTCTCCACACACCTCCCTCTGGGCCTCAGTTTCCCTCCTGTTGCCTTCTGTCTCTTCTTGGAGCACTCCTGGTCATTCTCCCCGGTGTGCTCAAACGTCAGGGCTCCAGAGCCCGACCCCGACCTCTAACCCGGACACTCTGGTCCTTGGACCCTTGGGGGTGGGGGGACTAACTAGCTAACCGGCTAGACTAACTAGCTAACTAGCTCTTGCTCCTCTGGCCTCTGGGGTTAGGCACAGCCCTCTGCTGAGCTGGCCATGGTAGCCCTGCTGCCTAGAAAGAAAGAACTGTGGGCTGGGGCATCCTGCCCTCCTGGAATGCTGGCTCTGGGGCATTGGATTAGATAGAAGGAAGCCGCCGGTTTGGCTTTCAGGAACAAGGCCATTAGCACTGCTGGGCACACTTGGATTTATGGTAGCCTCTTGTTTGACCTGGGCTCCCCAGGCCAAATCTTTGGGATGTTGCAAAATCCGTAGGCCCGTGTGCACAGTGCTGAGTCTAATGAATGACCCATGTTCCCTTTGGCAGCTTTCCTCTTACCTGCCCCCCCCTTCCCCCCTCCAGGGCTAACGCAGATGGACCCGCGTGGACTATTTTACAAGAAGGGATCCTGAATCATCCAATCTTTAAGTAAACTCCATCTCTTCCCTCTTCATCCCTTATTCCTTCCTCAGCACTAGCAAAAAAATAAAAAATAAATAAAAATACAGAGTACACCTGATGGTCGTGTTACAATTGGAAAGAAGCAGAGTGAGGACAGAATGTACTTGCAAGCAGAATTCCTGCTCCAACCTCCATTGCTTTGTTTTCCTTTCAGGCATGCAGTTTGCAGAAGCTGTTTACTGTGGAAGAGGAGTTTGAAGATGAGGTAAGGAAGTGTTGGTGATCAGAGCTAGCAGAGGAGGTCTTCAGTTGTAAGCACCCAGACCTAGAACGTTTCAAAGCAGCCTGCCCCAGCCCTCCTTGGACTTGACTTGTTATAGCTTTTTTTTTGTCTGTGAGAGACTAAGAAAAGATGAGACATGTAACTGGTTTAGAAACAAAAAGCCAGAGACATGAGGTGCCTAATTGGCATCCTGTTATGTGATAAGGAGCCTGGCCTAGAAGATGAAAGATTCGACCAGATCAGAAGCTGGCACATTAGATTCACCCCTGCTGAGGCCCTAACACGTACCAATTAAACCAGGACTTCTGGGGATGGGCCCAGGCAGGGCTGTTTCTAATCTGGGGGTATCGTCAGAGATCACTGAACTAGCTAGCGATCCCCACGACTCTCTTCCCTCTCGGATCCAACGGATGTAGTTTCATCTGGGAGGCCCAAAATTGCTACCTGAAATCCTTTTCAGAAAGAGGTAGGAGTTAAGTGAGTAAAACCCAAATAGGTAAATTAACCTGCTGCAGAATACAGCACTAACATTCCAGGTAAGGGTCCTGGCCTCCTGATTCCAGGCTAACACATGTGGAAGCTACCAAGCTACATTTATAGAGCAGAGTTGCTTTATTTTCTCCGTGACAAGCCATTCAAACCTATTTTTGTGTCTCCCAGCGCTGTGCTTTAAAAATCATGTTTAGGAATGGGGCGCCTGGGTGCCTCAGTCAGTTAAGCGTCTGATTCCAGCTCAGGTCAATATCTTGCAGGTTTGTGAGTTCGAGCCCCGCATCAGGCGCTGTGCTGACAGCTCAGAGCCTGGAACCTGCTTCGGATCTGTGTCTCCCTCTCTCTCTGCCCCTCCCCCACTCATGCTCTGCTTCTCTCTCTCTCAAAAATAAACATTTAAAGAAATTTGTTTTTAATCGTGTTTAGAATTTTGTCCAGATGCCCAGTTTGTACTCAGTATGGAGATGAATGCTGCACCAGGGCCCCACGCTCCCTTCTTTTTTTAATTTATTTTTATTTTTTAAATAGTTTTTTTAAAAAAATATTTTAATGTTTATTTAGTTTTGAGAGAGAGAGAGAGAGAAAGAGTGTAAGCAGGGAGAGAAGAGAGAGAGGGAGACAGAATCCAAAGCAGTTCCAGGTTCCAAGCTGTCAGCATGGATCCCAACACGGGGCTCGAACCCACGAAACGTGAGATCATGACCTGAGCTGAAGTCAGCCACTTAACCAACTGAGCCAGCCAGGCGCCCCTCCACACTTACCTACTTTCTAGGCTTTTGGAACCTGAAGTTTGAAAAGGAAAGCAGACCTTCCTCAGACTTCTTAAAAAATCAGTCTCTGGCTTGTCTCATTCACGGAGGCCCTAAGGCATAGTGATGGGGGCACATATGGGTTCTAGTCCTGATTCTGTGGAGTTCCGTAACTTCTCTGAGTCTCTGTTTCTGCCTCCATAAAACAGGACTAATAATAATACCCGTTAGGGCCACTGTGAAATTCATTGCGAGAATTCTGGTAAAATTTTTACATGGTCCCTGGCACCCAGTGTGGTTTCAGATTGTTCAGACGTTTGTCCACGCCTTGCGTGGGTCTCACCAGGTGACGGTAGGCCGGCTGGGCCGGCAACAGGATTAAGAATGAAAGTCTCTGGGAGCGCCTGGGTGGCTCAGTCGGTTGAGCATCTGACTTTAGCTCAGGTCATGATCTCATGGTNGTTTTTTAATTCAAAATTGCCAGCTTTGTCGAGGAGATGTGTCCTTGTCTTTGTCTTTCAGCTTTGCAGATGTGTAATTATAAGCAGAAAACGTGGCCAAGTGCCTTGCGTGGGTCTCACCAGGTGACGGTAGGCCGGCTGGGCCGGCAACAGGATTAAGAATGAAAGTCTCTGGGAGCGCCTGGGTGGCTCAGTCGGTTGAGCATCTGACTTTAGCTCAGGTCATGATCTCATGGTTCGTGGGTTCGAGCCCCGCATCGGGCTCTGTGCTGACAGCTAGCTCAGACCCTGGAGCCTGCTTCAGATTCTGTGTCTCTTTCTCTCTCTACCCCTCCTCTGTTCATGCTCTGTCTCTCAAAAATAAATAAATGTAAAAAAAAAAAAAAAAAGAATGAAGGTCTCTGGGGCGCCTGGCCAGCTCCGTCAGTAGAGCACATGACTCTTGATCTCGGGGTCGTGAGTTCAAGTCCCACATTGGGCATAGAGATTACTTTAAAAAAAAAAAAAAGAGTGGGGTGCCTGGGTGGCTCAGTTGGTTAAGCATCCAACTTTGGCTCAGGTCAAGATCTCATGGTTCGTGGGTTCGACCCCCGCGTCGGACTCTGTGCTGACAGCTAGCTCAGAGCCTGGAGCCTGTTTCAGATTCTGTCTCCCTCTCTCTCTGACCCTCCCCTGTTTACGCTCTCTCTCTCTCTCAGAAATAAATAAAACCTTAAAAAGAAAAAAAAAAAGAGTGAAGTACTCAGACAGTTCAAGTTTCTGTTCCATGACCAGTCCCTTTCCTCCTTCCCAAGGCAGATGACGTCATGTCTAAGAGTCAGCTCTTTAGGAGGAAAGGGATCTGTCAGCCTCCAGGATGGTCAGGAGTTTATTGCCACCGTGATTCTAATATTGTTATTATTGCTAAATCCCATGGAGTAGGCTACGCTCCAGGACGCAAAGCCAGAAGAAGCCTTCGTCTGGCCCAGACACACCGGGGCAGCAGCAGGGGCTGGGGGCGGAGGGGACCTTCCTGTCAGTTACATCAGCAGTTCTGACTCAAAAACACCCTCAGAACAGGGCTGTTGCTCTTGAAGGTGTCAATCTCACCTTGCTTCCCAACTGGAATCCATACTTAATTTAACTTGCCTGAAAAGCTATATTTAACTTCTGCCTATTTTGCTGGATCCAAGGTCTCTGGCTTACTGATGGCTGTGTGTGTGTGTGTGTGTGTGTGTGTGGACAGGGGGAGGTGTGCATTGGGGACAGGCANTACCCAGTGTGGGGCTCAAACTTACAACATGGAGAGGAAGAGTCCCAGGATCCACTGACTGAGCCTGCCAGGCGCCCCAGAATGTTCCTGGTAGAAGTCTGGAGGTGGTGTGGTGCCTGGCTGGCTCGGTCGGTGGAGCATGGGACTCTTTTTTGTTTTTTTTTAATGTTTATTTATTTTTGGAGGAGAAAGAGACAGAGTGCGAGCAGTGGAGGGGCAGAGAGAGAAGGAGATATAGAATCTGAAGCAGGTTCCAGGCTGTCAGCACAGAGCCTGATGTGGGGCTTGAACTTACAAACTGTGAGATCATGACCTGAGCCGAAGTCAGATGCTTAACCGACTGAGCCACCCAGGTGCCCCTGTGGAGCATGGGACTCTTGATCTCCAGGTTGTAAGTTCGAGCCCCACGCTGGATACAGAAATCACTGAAAAATAAAATCTTTTAAAAAAAAAGTCTGGAGGTGGGCTCATGGGCAAAGTCAAAGACGGTGAGAGACTCCACCATTGCCTTTCATGTCTTGGTTTCTCACTTGAGACGTATCTGCACTTATATACACACCACATACCTGAAATAGTAAAAGCAAGAGTGTTTCTTTGGGGCACCTGGGTGGCTCAGTCGGTTGAGCGTCCATCTCTTGTTTTCGGCTCAGGCTCACAGTTCAGGAGTTCAAGCCCCATGTTGGGCTTTGTGGTGACAGCACGGAGCCTGCTTTGGATTCTCTGTCCCCTTATCTGCCCCTCCCCCACTTGTGTGTGCACATGCGCTCTGTCTCCCTCTCTCTCTCAAAATATAAATGTAAAAAAGAGAGAGAGATGTTTCTTAATTTCCAGATGCCAAAACCCACTATGTGTTTCTTTGTAGGATTTCTTGTCTGCTGTCGAGGATGCAGAGAACGAGTTTGCTGGCTCACGGCCCGTGAATGCCGGGTGCCTGAGGCCTGTCTCTTCCAGGCCACGGGACACTGTGCAGGCGCAGGCTTCTGGGCAGCCGCCGCCATGCCCTGCTGCTCATTCAGAGGCTCTGGGCCCGTCAGCCCTGGGACTCCGCCTTCCTACCTCCAGCACACTCGGGGCCATCAGGGGTCCACCTTCCACAGGAACAGCCCCTCTAAGGCCCATCTCGACTTCCAGCAGCTGGACCGGCCATCACAGACGAGTGACACTGACAGAAGCACTCAGGAAGCCAGCAAGCTCCCCGCCCTCAGCCTCCCGCTCCCTGCACCCCTTTGAGAGCCCGCAGCAGGTGATTAGTGGCTTTGAGGGGACTGAACAAGATGACTTTGATAAGGTCCTGGCAAGCATGGAGCTGGAGGGGCCTGGCCTGGAGCTGGGACTTGGGACCAGCAGTGAGGCCCCAGGAGTCCCGGCCACCTGGCAGCAGGAGGACTCGGCCTTGGCTAAAAAGGCCTGCGTAGCTGACCTGAGCAGGTCTTGCCATAAGGGGCCCACGCCTGCCTCCCACGTACTAAGGACCAGCTCAGCCCATGACGAGCCCCAAGCACCCGGTGTCCGCCGTGGGGCCGCGCCGCCCCACCTGAGACCTGGTGCCGTGAGCGACCTTCCTTTCCCAGCCGCCTCCGTGCTTCCTGCCCAGCAGCCCCGATCAGAAGCCTGCCCCAAGGGGCCTGCTCTGCGAGCACTGCCGCCTCTCCCAGCGGCCAGCACACCTGCTCAGAGCAGCCCCCAGAGTCGTTTCCCCAGTCAGTCGTTCCAGTGTCCAAACGCCTGCCTACGGGGCAAATCTCCCCCTCCTGGACCACGAACGCCCAACCCCATCTGCCCTACTCCCTCAAGGACTAACTTAACGTCATTTCCCCGGAGCCCCTTACAACCCCGAGCTCCAGTGTCTTCCGTCAAGTGTCCCGCCGGCCCCCCAAAGAGCCCCCGTTCCCCACTGATTCCCCGAGCAGCGCTGCAGACGCCCATCGTCACCAACCACCTGGTGCAGCTGGTCACTGCCGCCAGCCGGACACCCCAACAACGCGCCGGCGCCAAAACCCGCCGCTTCCCCGGGCCCGCAGGGGTCCTGCCCCACCAGGTGAGTGACGGCTCCTCTTTGGGAGAAGCCAGAGCTGTCCAGGACATTGCGCGGACGACGGGGAGAAGGAGAGTGCCCAGTGTCGTCTGGTCCCAGACTATCTTCACTCCTGGGGGGAGGATGGGAAGGAAGGAGAGAGAGGGCTTTTTCCTTCCCTTCCCTCCCCTCCCCTCCCCTCCCCTTCCGTTTATTTTCGAGAGAGAGACAGACAGAGTGAGAACGGGAGGGGCAGAGAGAGAGGGAGACACAGAATCTGAAGCAGGATCCTGGCTCTGAGCTGTCTGCCCAGAGCCCGATGCTGGGCTCAAACCCACAAACCATGACATCATAACCTGATCTGATGCTGGAGGCTTAAATGATGGAGCCATGTGGGTGCCCCAGAGAGAGGGCTTTCAGAGTGGTAGAAGAAGTCAAAACAAAGTGGGAAGAAAGAATCGAGTGCTCAAAAAACCACAGACGAGAGAGGTCCTTTGGCTCTGAGACCTCGACAACTTTTATGCTTCCATTGAGCACCCACTTCTTGCTAGCACTAAGGCGGGCAGTTCATTCCCTTCTATTTCCCAAGGATTTGTATGTGTTGGGCAATTTGCTTGGAACTGAGAGTGCAGAGGTTAAAATAGAAGTCGTTCAGCCCAGTGGAAGAAGCAGAGGCGAAGAAGCAATTAGACATAAAATGCATAGAGTGAGTAGAGGTCATTCCTCGGGTGCAGGGGAGACACTGGGCTCCTTACTGAGGGGCTCTGGCGGGATGGCTAGGAGGTTAACAGGTGTGTGTAGGAAGGCTGTGCTCTGGGACACATTTCTGCAGTGGGAAGACATGGAATAGCATGTGCAAAGGCACAGCAGCATAAGAGCAAGATGCTATCAGAGGAGTGCAGCACAGCTCACTGTGGCTCGCGTGTAGGGTCGGCGTGGGGAAGCGGGCTGTGCCGGGAGTTTGGATTTCGGTGGTGGCGGAGGGATAGTATCCATCAGACCATCTTGGATCAGATCCCAGATAACGGGACTCTACGGGTCTGGTCCGGTTGTGATTGGTGTACTCCTTTTCTCACATTCTGAGGGTGGTTCAAGTCATTTCTGTCTGTCACTTGCCCTTCGCTAGCACTTTAAGGGAGATCCAAGAAGGCCAACCATCTACGTTCCTCCCAGACCAAACCTCTGTAGGGAAGGGTTCGGTCCCCGAGAAGGGACGTGGGGAAAACTGCCCCTTTGGCTATCCCAGGCCTCTCTATCCGGGTCATTGCCTCCTTCAGGAAGCCCTGGCTTTTGCTCCTGGGCCAGCTCCAGCTTCCTCACATTCCCAAAACAGTCCCCAAAGTATCTTTTTTTTGAGCTGCCCATGAGGCTCCTGAGACTTCGTTAGGAGAGACGTAATATGTGTTAATTGTCCCTGATAGTTTCCTGAACTCATTATGTAACCCAGACAAGATGCGGCACTTGTAAATAACAGCTGCTGAGCTCGCTCTCGCCTTTTCCACCCCTCTCCCCTTGCAGCACGGCGGGAGGAATCTGGAGGAGATCATGGTTTCCACACCGCAGACTCCGACTCACGGCGCCCTGGCCAAATTCCGGGCCGAGGTAACTCATTCCCTGCGAGCATTCGCTTCCTGGGCCATCACTGAAGAGTGAGGGACATCCCCGCACATTTCAGGAGTTGAGAAGCAGAGTCTGTGCTCCTAGCCCTGTTCCCCAGGGTCACACGCCCAAGGGCATGTGGACAAGGCACTTTGGGGAGGTGGCAATTGTCCTGGCGCGAAGGGAAGCCTGTCCTGATGCTGAGGGATGCCAGGGGTCCTGTCTTCTTCTCTAAGAAAGAAAGGCCCAGCTGACTCCACCTTCCCTCGGGAGGGGAGTGTAATAATTATTAGGAAATTGTATCTCAGGAACCCCTCCTCTCAGGTCTCGGAATTGAGCGGGGAAGGATCTGCCTTCATCTCTCCTCCAGTGGATTCCTTTTTGGTGGATGAGACCCATCCTTCCTCCTCACTGGGATTCTCGTTGACCGACTCTGCCTTCACACCCGCTTTTGCTTTTAATTCTAGCTATTTTTCTCTTTGCTGCAGTTCCACAGATCCAGCAGTCAGCTTCAGGTCCAAAGCAGCAAATACTCCTCTGGGTTCAAAGCATATTTTTCTCTTTTTTTTAATGTTTCATTTTCAGAGAGGGATACAGAGTGAGCGGGGGAGGGGCAGAGAGAGAGGGAGACACAGCAGACGAAGCAGGCTCCAGGCTCCGAGCTGTCAGTACAGAGCCCAACAGGGGGCTCGAACCCATGAACCACGAGATCATGACCTGAGCTGAAGTCAGACGCTTAACTGACTGAGACACCAAGGCATTTTTTAATATAAGCATTTTTTAGTATAAGATGGTTAATAGTTAAGCCAGAGGCATCCCAAATAAAATATGACTGGTTTCAAAATGACTAAGGCACCCCGGAACCCTATCAGTGTTACGTGGGGGTCCCTGGCCCTCAGACTTTCCGAGTCTGTTACATAAGAGATAAGCATGGGCAGATAGGCTTTTGCTTCAGTGCGACTAAAGTCAGGACCTGATTTAAAATGAAAAAAAATTTTTTTTGAGAGAGAGAGGGTGCAAGTGAGTGAGGGAGAAAGAGAGAGAGGATCCCATGAGGGGCAGAGACAGAGAGAGAAAGAGGGAAGAGAAAGAGAGAGAGAGAGGCTCACCTGAAGTGGAGCTCATGGTTCACCCAAGGGGGGACTCAGACTCACAAACTATGAGATCCTGACCTGGGCCGAAGTCAGACGCTTAACGCCTGAGCCACCCAGGTGCCCTAAAATGAAATGAAATAAATTCAACCAGGAGCACCTCTGCTGTCGCTGATAAGTGAAGGATGGGCTGTGCAACAAGATTTCAGGTACCATTTTGTGACCAAGGGGATAAGAAAGGAGAGACTGTGGCCACCGTGTTGCAGGGAGCATGCCCTTCCCTCCCACCCCTCCGTCCTGTCTCAGTCAAGGTCTGTAGCAGGGTGGATCCATTAACACAGCCCCCCACCCCCACCCCCCTCTGCTCTGTGGTGCCAGATGGTTACTAGTTCCCAGGCGTCGGCGGAGGAGGATTTTGGGCGAGGGCCCTGGCTGGCCATGAAAGCTGCCCTGGGCCTGGATGAGAGAGACCCCACCTGCTTCCTCTGCACCTATAGCATCGTCATGGTGCTGCGGAAGGTAAGGAAGGGTCCTGGGTGCTGCGACGTGCGAGGAGGACCATTTTGATCCTTTTTCCCAACCTGCTGTCCTATCCACCTCAGGAAAGGGGCTGCCTGTTCGCCCCCTCTTACCCCAGGCCTGGCCCTGAGCCGCAGCATCGAGTCCCTTTGTATCTTCCAATCACCTGGCATCCCACTACTGTCCACACTATCAGGCACAGGTGGGAGGAGAAAGCGGGTTATGGGTTTGTCTCTGCACGTCCAGGCCCTGGATGAGGCGGGGTGAGCACACAGTTAGCCTTCCAGCCCCCTAGAGGTCAGGGGTCGTATGCAGACACATGCCCGCAGCCTGCTGTGACGTAGCTCTCTGTAAATACATACATGCTGGAGAAAGGAAGCAGGGGGACGAAAGGACCTGCCAGCTCCGGGTCTGCCGGAGAGAGTCAGGATGGGTGCTTCAGACTGCCTTTCTGCCCTCCACAAAAACAAGATCATCACCACGCCTGTGCTCCATCCCCCTCCCCACCCCCACCCCGTCCCCCGGTTGCCCTGGTGCACTTGGGAACCTTCCAGGTGGGATGCATCTTGCTCAGCAAATGCCTCTCCTTGTAACCAGGCAGCCCTGAAGCAGCTTCCCAGGAACAAGGTGCCCAGCATGGCAGTGATGGTCAAGTCCCTGAGCCGGAGCACAATGGACGCCAGTGTGGTTTTCAGGGACCCCACGGGTGAGAAGTTAGGCTCTGGGGCTGTCTGATGAGTGGCCTTCATTGAGTTCAGGGGATGAGGAGGAGCCATCCTCTCTCCATGTGCAGATGGGAAACTTGAGGCAGCGAGCAGCCCACTTCCCCACCAGGGCCCAATCCAGTCACTGTGCTGTCCCTGACCCAGCCTGATGGGCCACACGGTATTTGCAGGAGAGATGCAGGGCACGCTGCACAGGTCGCTGCTCGAGACCCGTCAGAGTGAGCTGAAGCCTGGCTCGGTGCTGCTGCTGAAGCAGGTATGGGGGCTCCAGATGGGGGACCCTCCCCACCAGCCCTCCCGACCCTGGAGACGGCCCCCGAGTGGTCGGTCTGGCTCCCTTCCCTCCCGGTCCCAGGCAGGGGATGGCCAGGCTAGTGCTAGACCCTGCCTCCTATTCTGTGGGGGCGGATGGGGACGGGGGCTTGTGTTTTGCAGAGAGGGGAGCATGGTGCCCACTTCTGCTGGGCTCCTACTCCAGGGCTGGGGCAGGGCCGGTGTGCGGGAGCCCGGTGCCGAGGCCGGGGAGGGACAGGCAGGCGGGGACCAGGTGGCATGGGACTACATCTGGTGCCCCACCGGGGCACTGACCTTCCCCTTCCTCAACTCCAGGTTGGAGTCTTTTCTCCTTCGCTCCGAAATCACTACCTCAACGTGACACCCAACAACCTGGTCCATATTTACAGCCCAGATTCTGGAGATGGGAACTTCCTGACGCCATCTCAGCCCTTCCCCGAGGTAAGAGGAGCAGGATGGAACAGGGCCTGGGAGATGCGCGTCCTGCCTGTATATTCTGGTATCTTCCCCTCCTTCACCCTCGGGAGCAGAGGTGGGGGGGGGGCAGTTGCCCTGAGGTGAGGAGATGCCTCTGGGGACAGGGTCGTCTCCTCCTGTTCCGGGCCCAGCCACCTGCCAGACGGCAGAGTAACAGGACCTGGAGCAGCCGGCTTCCTGGTGATCGTGATCTGATGACAGGCTTGGGCCCTGGAGAGCGTGGGAGTCACTTGAGAACTAACCAAGCTGTGGGTCCCCCAGAGGGTGTGGGGTCGGTAAGTGACTGAGGGTCAGATCTGCTACAGGTGGCAGAGAAGAGCGAGCTACATCTGCACTGTCGGGTGAGCCGGCACTCGCTCTGCGGCTTCCCTCCTGGCCTCCACCTACGCTAAGTGAGGCGGCACCCACACAGAACCCAGGTGGGGACACCCCCCTTGGGAACTAAAGGAGAGCGGGGCTCCAGGCAGCTCCACTCCCAGCTAAGAGTGCCAAGCCTGGCCTTGACTTGGCCCACACTGTCCCCTCGGTGGCCCCTTCCACCCTTCCTGGGATCCTGGGTTGTTATCGTGGCCTGGCCTGGAGGTCAGGTGACCTAGGTCATGTCCCCACTCTGCTGGTAATTTGTAATGTGACCTTGGGCAAGTCCTGGCCCTGCCCCCGCTCTTGCTTCATCTATAAAGTGAACGGGTTCGACCGATGACTTCCACTCATGGTACACGTTTCGCTCTAATGGCCTGATTCCATTTCCCTTGTCTTTCCCCTTAACCTTCCATGTTTTCTCAAAATCACCCTCCTTCCAAAAAAACCATCTTTCCTTTTCTTTTCAATGTCAAGATAATCGGGGCGCCTGGGTGGCTCCATCTGTTAAGCATCTGACTTCGGCTCAGGTCATGAACTCACGGTTCGTGGGTTTGAGCCCCGCGTTGGGATCTGTGCTAACTGATGGCTAGCTCAGAGCCTGGAGCCTGTCTTCAGATTCTGTATCTCCCTCTCTCTCTGACCCCTTCCTGTTCACGCTGTCTCTCTCTCAAAAATAAATAAAACATTAAAAAAAATTTTTTTTTAAATATCAAGATATCCATACTCATTGACAAAAACTGAAATGGTACAGAGTCAAGCAAAGCTTGAAACTTACTCTTCTCCATCCCCATTCCCTAGGGCTGACTGTAGTTAACAGTTTAATTACTAATTTCCATTACCTGCTCATATATTAGCTAGTGTGGGGATTATTAACAGCTTTTTAATCCCAGGCCAACTCCTCAGCAAATTTTTGAATGGCCACGTTGCTCTCTGCTCTAGCTATATATAGATTTCCTAACACACCAGCAACCAACAGAATTAGTAAAGAAGAGAGCTCGAAAAAGGTTTTTTGTTTTTTTAAATTATCTGCTGTTTGGGGCATTGGGTATTTCATCTCCCTCCCCTAGGTGACTGGCCCTTGCCGCCCTCCTCTTTTGTGTCTTTCCCAAACCCCCACCTGTTCCTTTGAGGTTGTCTGGGGGGACATGGAATTGTCCAGAGGATTATCAGGAGCCCAGGCGGCGGTAACCAGGCCCTCTGTCCCCAGGACCCTGGGAGCTTTGCTGGTGCCCTCCATCAAGAGACCAAGACCGCAAAGTCTGGAAGAGTCCTGAGAACAGCGCACGGGGCAGAAGCAGGGGCCTCCCCTGAGCAGGAACTCCCGGAAGCAGGTGAGGCAGTCAGCGCCCCGGGAGGCAAAAAAGCATCGCCTTCTATTTCCTCTTGCGTAGCACAGCCAGAAAGATCTGGCCTTGCCTGTCTCTCCTCCTCCTGTCAATCTTTGGGTCTTCTACAGTCTTAGAAATCAGATGTGGTGTCTTTTCAGGCAAGGCTGCAGTCCCCAAACTAACTAGCAGCGTGAGAGGGACCACGTGAAGCAAATACAGCGTGAGCCACAGGTCCCCCCCCCAGCACCGTTTCCAGGCCATGTGCTGTTAGCCACAAGGAGAGGAGCTGGCCCCATCTTTCTGCCACAGCTCAAGCCTCCTGTGGGCTGATGGCCAGACCCCAGAGGCAGATTTCCCCATCCTGACCAAGCTCAGAGGCCCTCCAGGCAGTGCTGAGGGGCCCCACATCCATGTGGGACCAGGATACAGACCTGTTGGGGTACGACCAGCCTGTTCCTCGGGGTGGGGGGTGAGGCACATCACCCAGGTGAAGCTAGCACGATCCAAGTCTGTGCCTCAGCTTTTTGATTCCATAAATTCAACCCTGCCTGGCCCCACGGTTCATGAGATTATGGCTAAGTGTCTCGCATCAGGGGCCCCTGGCTGGCTCAGTTGGAACAGTGTGCCACTCTTGATCTCAGGGTTGTGAATTCAAGCCCCGCGCTGGGTGTAGAGATTACTTAAATAATCCTGGGAGTGTCTCACATGAACCAATGTTGCCGTAGACCAGCGGATAAACCACAAAGCCCACTTACTTAGAGCCTATGAGAAAGTACCCCTTAGGCTGGAATCTTCTCTGGAATGTTGCATTCATTCCTTAGAAGTAGGCTTGCCCGTACAGTACTGTGGCTGGTGTCACGCCTGCACTGTAGGGACAGACGTGCCGAGCAGACAACCACCTGTGATGGTTGGACAGGGCGTGGAGACACCCGTGCTTGTTCTTACCCTGATTCCTAGTTCCCTAGGCCCGCGCTGACTGCTCGTTCCCCTTCATTTAATGCAGAGTTTTCCCAAATAGCCCTAATGTAGCTAGTGACAGCCACCTTTTTCTGTTACTAATTTCAGTCCCACTTCCCCTCGTACAGGGCTGGTCACCTCAATCAGATTTTGAATGTCCTCAGACGGGCTTCTACCCTTCCAGTGGCCACATGTGTCACATGTCTGTGCCAGGCCGGACTCGCCTCCACAGGTGTAGTTTCCAGTCTGACTAACTCCCAGGGCGGCCTGACTCCGTCCACGGTGCGGGGGTTTTCCAGCTGGAAGTCGTCCGTGGCCCTGGCGTCAGAGGGACCTTGGGTCTGCTCACCACGGGCAGGCTGTTTGACCTCTTTGGACTCGGTTTTCCTCAGACAAAGTGGGGATTCTAACAGGAAGAACCATGAGCTGCCCTGTGAAGGGTACTGTGAGGACTGGAAGGAAGGGCTGAGTAGGGCGGGTGCGGCCCTGCGCCCAGCACAGCACGCGCTCCGCAAGTGTTAGCTGCTATCGTGAGCAGTGCTGGTACCCGGCTCGAGGTCCAGGATCTCAGACGTAAGCACCCGCCTGAGAACTACAGTCGGGGACAGTTACTTCCTTCCAAGCGCCCCTGGATGCCCTGTGGGAAAGGGGGTGACGTTGTCTCACACTTTGGAGGCGAGAAACCAGATTAGGGAATGCCGTGACGCCGAACACCTCAGATGGCTTTCCCGGCCTTTCTCCCCCCACGTCCGAGGAGAGGGCTGCACTGGAGGAGCTCTGGAGCCTGTCTAGCGCTAGGCCTCTGGATGCAAAGAGAGGGACCACCGAGACCCAGGAGGAGAGTCTTTTCTTGGCATTTTGTCCGTGCCTCCTGTGTGTGCGCGTGTGGGACACAGAGGGAAGAGGGGAGGCGGGCGAGCCTCAGGCCGTTAGCGCGTCACGGCTGCCCAGCTGTGTGGCCAGGCCCAGGCCCCCCTGAAGGGCAGGAGCTTGGATCTGAGTGACGTGGAACCCTACTGTTGACACTAAGTCCACCTACCCTCTCCATGTCCCCCTGCAGATGACCTGGACGGACTCCTGAGTGAGCTCCCTGAGGACTTTTTCTGTGGGACCGGCAGTTGGGACTGCCCCGAGGCGAGGCACCCTCCGTGAGCACACAGCCTCTCGGCACCCGAGCAGGATCCCCGGTTGTGTCGGATCGGGTCCCGGCGAGAGGGGGAGCCTGGCCCGACTGCAGGATAAACACGGCTCCGGGCTTTTAGGGCCACCTTGACCTTGGGTGCCTTCCCTGGGAGCACCCTTGTCCCTCCGACTCCCCGCTCCTGTCACTCATGCCAGAACTCAGCCCAGGAATGACCTTTCTGCTGCTCTGTCCTCCAGGCCCTTGGGTGCAACCATTCCTTCTCCTGCTGGGGGGAAAGTGTGGCCCTCCCCTGCCTCACCTTGACTTTAGAGGCCCCTGAGCTCCTTACTCCCTGTTCCCTGGACACCTGAGGAGCCACAGGAGCCATACCCCAGCAGTGGCGGCCCGTCCCTCCGGGCGGGGAAGCAACACACTCGGACTTCCCTCTGCTTTGTCTCTTGAGGCTGTAGCTGCCCAGCTCACCTGTGCCCTGGGTTCCCAGGGGCGGGGGGCAGGGGTGCGGCTGTGGTGTCTTGTTCTGAAATAAAGCAGCTGCCTGCCCCGCTCGCCTCCCTCTGGTCTCCGCTCTCACTGCTGCTCGTCCTGCCTGCCCTGCTGGCAGTGCTTTGGCCGGGGCAGAGCCAAGCTGCTCGTTCTCCTCTCTCCCTGTCTCTTCTTCCATAAACTCTTCTCCTAGACACTTGTAGATTTACAGAATTATCACAAAGATGGTACAGGGAGTTCCTGTGCATCCCACACCCAGTTTCCCCCTCAGCATCTTACGTTAGTACCAACACTTCTTACAACTAAACAACCGGGAATCGTACATGACAAAGGTTGGTGGAACTTAATGCTTTCTTCCAATTTACAGTTTCCCTGCTGTCCCTTTTCTGTCAGGATCCCACGTTCCACTAAGGGGTCCTGTCTCTTCAGGCTCCTCTCGGTTCTGGCGGTTTCCTCAGACCTTCCCCATTTTTTTCTGTTTTTTTTTTTTTTGTTTGTTTTAATGACTTTGACAGCTTTGAAGAGCATGGGTCCAGCACATTGCAGGAGGCCCTCTACTGGAACTTTAAGATGAGACTAGGGCTATGTGTTTCGCGGAGGAAGGCCACAGAAGTAAGGTGTGTTCTCATCACGCGTCAAGAGTTGATGTTGACCTTGATCACCTGGCTGAAGTAGTGTTTGCCAGGGTTCTCCACTGTACCTTTTTTTCTTCTCTCTTTTCATACTGTCCTCTGTGGCAGAAAGTCACTGGGTGTGGCCCATGCTTACGGAATGAGGAGTTCTGTTCTACCCTCTCTAAGGACAGACGATTTCTGTAGATTGTTTGGAATTCTCCCTCATTTCTTATTCAGTCCTACAATTATATCAGGGTGGACTCGGGTATCAGGGTATTTGTTTTAAGTGTTGGGTCATAACCCAGCGCTACTTTATTCAGTTGTCCAACAGTCCTTTGTCACTGTAGCTTTGCTGTGCTCCCTTTCACACCAGAGTTGAACAAGGGGCACAAGGTGGAATTATACTAAGTTACCAGCCTTGTTTTCCTCTCTGAAATGAAGGGAAGAAAGGAGTTGTCCCCCCGCTCAGGGCTGAGGGTGTGTGGGTTAAAGACCCTAGTTTGACTCCCAGCCTGCCCTGCGTCGGCCTCAGCCTTCCAGACGGTGCCGTGAGCCTCAGGCCCCCGGTGGGTTTGGCGCTGTTCTGGGGGATGGCACTAATCTCCTTCCCAAAGAAAGGCCGATCTCCTGGATCCCTGTCTGAAGGCTGAAGTGAGCAAGTGCTTTAAGAACGCCTTGCTCAGCTGGCCTCTGGTTGCCGTGGGACCGTGTCCTAGAAGGCTTTTGTGTTCCAAGCCCAGGAGCAAGAAGGGGCTAATTCGCCAGCAGCCTTCCTACCTGAACAGATGATGTGCTTCCTTTTCTACCCGCTGCTAATTCCCCAGCCCTGCAGACGCAGCCCAGATCTGGGCCATGGCCCCCCATGCCGTGGGGTTTTCCTGCACCCGAACCGCGCCCTGCGCCTGGTCTGCAGGCCATTCCCCTCAGTCCCTCTACCTCTCACAGTCCTGACTGGCGTCCTCGGCTCTCGTGTCCCTCATTACCCTTCAGGCTCAGTCCCCAGAGGGCAGGGCGGGGAGCCACTCACCTGGCACCGTTCCCGCCCCTGGGCTCCCCGTGGGTGTGGGTGCGGGTTGCAATAAAAGCCTCCATTCTCTGCCCTCAGGGAGCTGAGGCTAAAGATGGGAGACAACACAGTATCTCTGAGCACCCTCAGGCCTGTGTGACAGACAAGAAGGCGGCCGGGGCGGGGGCGGGGGGTAGCTGAGCTGAGGAGGTAACACGGACCTGCACCCTGCACGCCATGACTACCGTGTGCCTCTGAAGGAAGGCGCCACCCACCCCACCTTGGACCCTCTTGGCCCCACCTGGCCTTGCCAGTGCCCAAGCCTGGGAACCCAGCTGTGGGCGCTCAGGCGGGCCGTTGGCGGGGCAATTAAAACACCCAATGGGTTCCGACAGCGTTAATCACAGCCGTGTTTATGGAGGCGCCTTTCTCCGAGGATCTCCAGGGCCTCGCTGTGCATGACGTCATGCCTCCTCTGGGATCCCCCACCCTGGAATGCCACCAAGAGGCTGGGGCCAGAGTGGGCGAAAGGCAGGGTTAGGGCCGCGCCGGAAACAGCCCAGGCGGCGGCTGCCACCCACTTGGGGAGGCAGATGAGCGTCGCTCTGGCAGAGAACAAGGGCCCTCAGTCCCTGCGCTGCACGCAGGGGCCCACCTGCCTCCGGCCAAGCGCTCCTAAAGCCACATCATGACCTATTGTGCGCCAGGCCCTTGCTGGGTCACAGAGACCCAGCTGAATAAATCCCGGTCCCACTCTGGCGGGACACTTCTGTCCACGGTACCCTGGGACGGGTCCCTC
>NW_027533264.1:607538-609701 GCF_008692635.1 Crocuta crocuta
GGGCGGCGGCCTGCGGGGGGAGGGGGGGGGGGGGGTGGCAGGGAAGGGTGAGGAGGCTCCGTGAGGATGCTACCACCCGAGGAGCCACGCTCTACTCGGCGAGGGCAGCTGTTGGAAGCCAGCAGACATTGTCAAGCTAGGAAGTGAACCGTTTGGTTCCAAGTGGAGAATGTTCTCCACTGGGGCGGCAGAGCAGGGGGCTTGGGTGGGAGGAAGGAACGGCTGGAGGCTGGGCCCGCCGAGGTCAAGGGCCCTGAGCTGGTGACTGGCAGTGCAGAGCTGGGACTTGCCTGTGAGGGATCAGGGGGAGGGAGAAGTCAGAGGTAAGGGAGCAGGGGCTGCTGCGGAGCCAGGGAATGGGTAGGCGTTGCGGGCGAGGGAGGCCACTCCCGCCAGCACACTGGGAGAGGACGGGGATTGGGGACAGCCCCGGACAGCCCCGACTGGGGCTGGCATCCCTTGTGCCCTCCCCTTCCCGGGCTTGGCCGCGGCCGCCGCCAGCGCTATTTCACGGCCTCATGCCTCCCCCTAGAGGCTCCCAGAAGCACAGCTGCTTCTCTCGTGGGCGCACGGGCTGGTGACTTGAAGGCTTCTGGCGTCCCAGTCCCGAGTGGCCGGGTCGGCCCCTTGGCCTTCCTCAGGCAGGCAGCTGAGCCCTTTTAGGTGCTGGGGTCACAAGATTCATTGCGGGCAGTTTCTAGAGCTCGTTCTGGCCTGCTAGGAGGCTGGGGACAGGCTGTCACCACTGCCCGCCCTCCTGTGGCCGCAGCAGCTGGAAACAAAGCGCACCATTGATGCGGTCTGACCAACTGGGGTCCTAGTCCTGGCTCCGCCCCACACAAGCTGTGACTTTGGGGCGAGTAATTTCCCCCTTGTTAAGCGTTAAGTTCCTCATCGTTAAGACCGACATAAAACCACCCACCTCAGAGGTGTTCGACTGTGATCATTAGCTTGATTGTATAACTCATGGTCAAAACCAAACTTCTTGCCTCCGTGAGCCAGGAAGTATGGCCCTTGGAGTGAAGATGGATGTAAAAGTTGGGGCGCCTGGATGGCTCAGTTAGTTAAACATCCAACCCTTAATTTCGGCTCAGGTCATGATTTCATAGTTCGTGGGTTCGAGCCACACATCAGGCTCAGCGCTGACAGAGAGGCACCTACTTGGGATTCTCTCTCTCTCTGCTCCTCCCTGCTCACACACTCTCTCTTTCTCTCAAAATAAACAAATAAATATTAAAAATAAATAAACATTAAAAAAAGAAGATGAATGTAAAGGTAATGTAATTACCATAAAGCCCTGTGCAGTTGTGTGCAGTTTTCGTGCTTACTGCAGGTGCCTGAAGAGCTGTCTGCATCCTCTCTCTACCTGCCCTTATCTCCTGGGCCGGGCTTTGCCCTCCAGTCAGCATGTGAGAGGCCTGGTTGCTCCGGCTCTCCCCACCCCCCCCTTCTCCCAGATGGACTCTCACTCACCGTGGACCTTGCTGACCCAAGGTGCTCTCTCCAGAGAAGTGGGTGACGCTGGCCGTGGGGTTCCATCCCAGATGGCCTCAGCTGAGGGCCTACTGCCCCACTGGGAGGGTGTCAGTAGGGCCAGGGGTTGACCCAACACCTTCTCTGCACCGGGATCATGACTCGGGGCACACGGTGTTTACTAGATCAGCACAGGACCTATTTATAGCCTCAGCTGCTCTTCTCACTGGGTCACGAGTGAGGGGCCAGGGCGGCTGCTCAGAGCAAGGGAAGTAGTCAGGCCGAGGGACCCCGGCTCTGCCCAGACCCCCCGGGCCCCTCCGCATGGCAGAGGAGACCTTCCCCTTCACCTCCTCCACGCTGCGAGCTCTCCGCCTGCAGCGGGAGTGGCTGGAGTGGGAGGACCGGCGGCGGGCCGCGGCCCGGCAGTGCCGAAGCCAGAGGTGCCCCCCCAGCCCCCGGGTCCGCCTCGCCAGGCCGCGCCGCTGCTGCCGAGACCCGGCCGTGCACAATGCTCTGTTCTCCGGTGACCTGCTACAGGTCCAAGCCCTGTTCCAGGATGAAGACGCTGCCAACATGATCGTGGAGACTGTGAGCAACCAGCTGGCCTGGTCGGCTGAACAGGGTAGGGAGCACCCAGTGGGGCAGAAGGGGAGGGAGGGTCAGGGGCGGGGGGGGGGGCGAGGACGG
>NW_027533264.1:609716-615235 GCF_008692635.1 Crocuta crocuta
GACGAGGACAGGCTTGGCCTGTCCATTCCTTCCTACAGCCCGTTCTAGCTCCCTCCTAGGCAGAGATGAGGCGCAGTTAGCGATTTGTATGTCTTTTCCGAGTTAAAGTTATATTAACATACCAATTACATAGGAGCACAGTTATTCTAATGCAAGTTTTTCTCTGAATATATATATGTTTACTTATTTAAAAAAATTTTTAAGTGTATTTATTTTGAGAGAGAGAGTGTGTGCCAGCGCGATCGCAAATGGGAGGGGCAGAGAGAGATGGAGGGAGAGAATCCCAAGCAGGTGACACAGGGTTCAGTCTTTTTTTAAAATTTTTCTTAATGTTTATCTTGAGAGAGAGAGAGAGCACTGGTAGGGGAGGGGCAGACAGAGAGGGGGACACAGAATCCGAAGCAGGATCCAGGCTATGAGCCATTAGCACAGAGCCCAACGTGGGGCCCAAACTCCCGAACCATGAGATCATGACCTAGGCTGAAGTTGGACACTTAACCAACTGAGCCACCCAGGCGCCCCAGGGTTCAGTCTTACGAGCTGTGGGATCATGACCTGAGCCAAAATCAGGAGTTGGACGCTTAACCCACTGAGCCACCCAGGCACACCTAAGATTTTATTTTTAAGGGGCACCTGGGTGGCTCAGTCGGTTAAGCAACCTACTCTTGATTTCTGCTCAGGTCATGATCTCATGGTGAGTTTGAGCCCTGTGTCAGACTCTGCACTGACAGTGCTGAACCTGCTTGGGATTCTCCGTCTCCCTACCCCTCCCCCCACCCCCGCTTGCGCTCACACATGCGCGCTCTCTCTCTAAAATAAACATGTTTAAAATTTTTTAAATAAAATAAGTAAGATTTTACTTTTAAGTAATCTGTACACCATATGTGGGGCTCAAACTCACAACCTCAAGATCAAGAGTCATATGCTCCACTAACGGAACCAGCCAAGCCTTCCACATAATATTTTAAAAATTTTTTAATGTTTTATTTATTTCTGAGAGAGACAGAGAGACAGACAGCGTAAACAGGGGAGGGTCAGAGAAAGAGGAAGACACAGAATCTGAAGCAGGCTCCAGGCTCTGAGCTCGCGGTCAGCACAGAGCCTGACATGGGGCTCAAACCCACGAACTGTGAGATCATGACCTGAGCCGAAGTTAGACGCTTAACTGACTGAGCCACCCAGGCACCCCTCCACATAATATTTTAAATAGATGCATAAATGATATTGTATGAGTGTGCCATGATTTATATAACTAGCCCCCAAATAGACCGAATACATTGGATTCCTTTTTTTTTGTTGTTTTACTTTTTTTTACATTTATTTATTTTTGAGAGACAGAGAGAGACAGAGCACAAGTGAGAGAGGAGCAGAAAGAGAATGAGACAGAATCCGAAGCAGGCTCCAGGCTCTGAGCTGTCAGCACAGAGCCCGACGAAGGGCTGGAACTCAGAAACCAGGAGATCGTGACCTGAGCTGAAGTCGGATGCTTAACCGACTGAGCCACCCAGACGCCCCTAGATTGGGTTCCTTTTTTAGAAAAGTGTTTTAAATAGCAATATGATGAACATCTCTGTGTTCTTGCCAGAGAATTTCCTAAAGTGCTATTCTCACCCGTGGGTTTGTCCGTGTAAACCAGACACCTCAACCGAGATCACCCTGCTCTTAAGACCGACAGAGAGACCGACAGAGATTGCCTCAAATCCCACACATGGATGTGGGGGCTCAATATCGGAGAGCTTATGTTCTCACAGCCACTGTCAGCTCCAGATTCCTGCTTGGCTCTAACTGTTAGAGGTGTGACCCGACCCAGGGTATCCTGCTCTGGTCCTGCAGCGTGTCTATCCCCAAATGGAACTTGGCCTTCATTTCGATCCTGATAAAAAACAAAACATGCTTTACCCCAAATTTGGCCAACCCGGGAATCTACTTCACTGTAATGCAAATGACTTACAGTTAAATATTAGACAACTACGTCCCTTCAGCAAGTCCTTGGAGACCCCTGGGTGGCTCAGTTGGTTGAGTGCGTCTGAGACTCTTGACTTCAGCTCAGGTCATGATCTCAGGGTGGGGAGACTGAGCTCCATGTTGGGCTCTGTGCTCGGTGTGGAGCCTGCTTAAGATTCTCGCTCTCTCTCTCTCTCTCTCTCTCTTGCTGTCTCTGCCCCTCCCCCTCTAAAAAATAAAATTAATCAAACAAGTCCATGGCCAGTTCTACAAGTCAGATCCAACATCAGTCCCCACACCAACCCCCCACCCCCTCTTCCTTTCCCACCCCCACCTCTGATTCTTCACCTCCACTTTTCCTCCGCTGCCACCCTCCCTTCCCCCATCTGCTCCAGGAATGTTCTAGAATTCCTAACTAGGCTCCTTCAGCTCTGCTCTTTGGTCACTCCCAAGCTCTACTCCAGGCCCTTTGTGCATAACCCAAAGCCCAGCACCAGAACACCCTAGCGAACAAGAGCCAATGAATCCATTGAGGGCTCCAAGACCCAGAGGTTTCCTTAGCAGGATTAACTCTCTCTCATTGCCCTTGTGGTTTTAAAGAGCAATTACTTTTTTTTTTTTTATGACACACATACTATGTTTTGTTACAGATTGACAAACCATTCTAAAAGGCTGTCCCAGGGGCACCTGGGTGGCTCAGCCAGTTAAGCGTGGAGCCTGCTTAGGACTCTCTCTCTCTCTCTCTCTCTCTGCCCTCCTCCCCCACTCTCGTGTGCATGCTTTCTCTTTCTCTCTAATATAAACATTAAAAAATTTAAATTACAATAGAAGGCTGTTCCAGTGTATACAGTTCAGGGCTTGAGTGAGCCCCTCTCTGTAGGTACAGCCCTGCACAGCATGTGTGCTCAGCCGAGGGTACAGAGGGAAGGCCAAGGTCAACTGTACGCCACAACCTGCCCTGTGGGTGTCTCATCCCCCCCACCAACACTGCCTGCTCTCCCCAGGGTTCTGGGTGCTGACGCCTAAGACGAAGCAGACGGCACCCCTCACCATCGCTGCTGCCCGAGGCTACACTGCCTGTGCCCGCCACCTGATCCGGCAGGGAGCTGAGCTGGACGCGCGGGTTGGAGGCCGGGCAGCCTTGCATGAGGCCTGTGCCCGGGCCCGGTCTGACTGTGTGCAGCTGCTGCTGACCTTCGGTGCCAAGGCCAACGTGTTGTCCGAGGAGGGCACAACCCCCTTGCACCTCTGCACAGCCCCTGAGTCCTTGCAGTAGGTGCCCAGGGGAAGGTGTGTGTGTGTATGTGTGTGTGTGTGTGTGTGTGTATGTATATGTGTGTGTGTCCAGCTCACATGGCCAGAGGGGGAAGAATACCTCAATAGACACATGTCCTCACAGCAACCCTGGGAGACAGGTCTCATTCTACAGGGGAGAAAACTGAGGCTCAAAAAGGTTTAGTGACGTGTCCAACGTCATGTGAGCTAAGCCCAGGGGACAGAAGCCTTGTTGCTTTTTTGCAAGACCTATTCCAACCACAGTCTCTTCTCTGTGAATCCTCTGTAGCCAAATTCCTACCTGTTTTAAGGGAGGCATCGAGAAAGGTGTGGCCCAGTGTTTCCCAACAAGACCCCCCCCTGACACCTCCTCCTCCCAAATTTTAAGATCAACAAGTTTTTCGGGGCGTCGAGGGCTGTGCAACATGGGCGAAGGGGAGTGGGAGATACAGGTTTCCAGTTACAGAATGAAGAAGGCACGGGAGTAAAAGGCACGGCATACGGGATATAGTCAATGATATTGTCATAGCCATGTAACAGGACAGATGGCAGCTACACTTGTGCACATAGAATAATGTATAAACTTGTCAAATCACTAAGTTGTACACCTGAGATTAATGTAACATTGTGTGTNCTGGAAGACACTCTACGGCCCACGTGCTGGGAATCTCTCCCAAGCTGGATCTAGATCCATGATGGACACTTTCCAACCCACTTTATCCTTTTAAACGAAACTTACTGAAACCCTACTGAGTGAGCTCTTATTTTATTTTTTAATTTTTAATTAAAAAATTTTTTTAATGTTTATTCTTTTTTTTTTTTTGAGAGACAGAGGCAAGTGGGGGAGGGGCACAGAGAGAGGGAGACAGAATCCAAAGCAGGCTCCAGGCTGTCAGCACAGAGCTGGATGTGGGGCTCGAACCCAAGAACCGTGAGATTATGACCTGAGCCAAAGTCGAACGCTTAACCGACTGAGCCACCTGGGCGCCTCGAGTGTTTTTTGAATGTAGTGTTTAGAGACAAAAATTAGCCGGTGATTAGAACCTACTGAGGAAATAGCTGTTTAGGGATGACTGGCTGCTATTCAATTCTTGGCCACTGAGCACAGAGCCTCCTGCATCTGTGAACTGAGCGGGGCGGGAATACTGGCCGTTTGGGGGAGGGACACTGATACCTGGTCATCAGGGTTTTGTCAGGGGTCCCGATCTGCCCCTGGGCTTCCAGGGGCTGCCATTCTGCCTTCTTAATTATAAATCATTGTTCGTTTAATTGCATCATTAATGGCATTTGTTTCTGTTTGGTGTACCCCGTGGTGGCTAATGATGCGTGCTTGCCTCAACAGTGTCCTGGCCGAAAATTTTTCCAGGGACTGGAAGACTGTGAAACACCTGCTCCCTAAAATCCGGTGTTTGTCGTTTTCTCTAGGGGAAAGGGGAGCGGGCGGGTCCCCAGGTGTCTTCTTTTGCTTGAGTGGGTTTCACTGGTCCCTGGTCTTCCAGTTGGGAGGCATGAAGAAAATATTAGGACTTCGATTTCTTTCTCATTCTGGCTCATACTCTTTAATCTTCTAGGCGTAACATTCATTGTGGAGCCAGTAGTGGGTTGTTAAGATACTTTGTGCTCTCAAAATGTCAGGAGACCACTGGCAAGGGATTCAGATCTCGGCCTTGGGGGGTCCCAGTCCGCTTGGGCAGTGAGGTTTCAGAAACAGAAACCAACCCATGATTAGAATTTACTGAGGAAATAAACAGACTCTGGGAGGTACTGTTTGGAATGTTCCAATGTCTGGAACATTGAGTTCTCTTTCTGATGCAGCCTCTAACTTGCTCTGTGTCCTTGGCTATACTGAGACCTTTCTCGGCTGAGGTTTTATCTGAAAACTGAAGATGTTCCTGGTGACACCCATAGGCCTTGACGCTCCGGCCATCTGTCCTGGGGCTTCTGCGAGTCTGGTGTTGCTTGTCACGCTGGCCTCTAGCCTCTAGGCGAGCGGTATGGGAAGAAAGGGGGACGGGGACGCCCGCAGGCCAGGCCTCGGTCCCTCAGCATTGGCCTCTGGGCCTTGTGCCTTGCCCCCAGGTGCGCCAAGCTGCTGCTGGAGGCGGGAGCGACTGTGAACTTGGCGGCGCGGGACAGCGAGATGACACCCCTGCACGTGGCGGCGGCTCGGGGCCTGGAGGAGCACGTGGCCCTCTACCTGGCGCACGGGGCCAACGTGCACCTGCGCACCAGCCAGGGCGAGACGGCCCTGAACGCCGCGTGCGCGGGGGCCGGGGGCCCAGGCAGCTGCTGGCAGCACC
>NW_027533264.1:615245-638290 GCF_008692635.1 Crocuta crocuta
GCACAACGCCTGCGCCAATGGCTGCGGGGCCCTGGCCGAGCTGCTGCTGCGCCACGGGGCCTGCGCGGGAGTGCCCAACGGGGCGGGCCACACGCCCATGGACTGCGCGCTGCAGGCCGTCCAGGACGACCCCAACTGGGAGCCCGAGGTCCTCTTCGCCA
Source organism: Crocuta crocuta (assembly GCF_008692635.1). Lineage (NCBI taxonomy): Eukaryota > Metazoa > Chordata > Mammalia > Carnivora > Hyaenidae > Crocuta > Crocuta crocuta. The sequence goes on from NW_027533264.1 coordinate 615,407, forward strand.
CGCTGCTGGACTATGGGGCCCAGCCAGTGCGCCCTGAGGTGCGCAAGGAAGACCTTTGCAAGGAGGCCCCAGTTGGGTGGGGAGCTCATGGCTGGGCTTTCCCTGCCGTCCGGGGAGAGGGGTGCCAAGAGAGTGAGAGCCCGGCTCTGTGGCCGGCTGTCCCCACCTTGGAAAGGACCACTGAGGGCAAATGGGGAGTGTGTCTAAGGAGAAAAGAGCTCCCAAGGAAACTGGTCGGGGCCAAGAAGTTGCAGCCACTTGAAGGTGGGGTAAACTGAGGCATGCGAAAGCGTGAGGAGGGACTCAGACCTTAGTCTCCCAAATTTGGGTGTGAGTGGGGCTTTGACTTAGGCTGGACTTGGGTCTGCCCTTGGTTGGGAGAGTCACGGCGACCCTAAGCCCCTCTTTTGGTTCTTAGATGCTAAAACTCTGTGCCAACTTCCCTCGGGCCTTGGAAGTCCTGCTTAATGCCTATCCTTGTGTGCCGTCCTGTGATACCTGGGTGGAGGCAGTGCTCCCAGAGCTGTGGCAGGTATGTATGTCCACCCCAGGGGCGCAGCTCCTACTGGGCTCTGGGGGAGATGGAGAGGAAGGTTGAGCCCCAGGCCTTATCTGTCCAGGATGGACTTCCCCAGGACCCCCCCCACCAAGAGCATCTCAGGACAACCTCTAATCCCACACACCTCTCCTGCCTCTCTCACTTGTGCCAGCATGGGCGTTTCTCAGCGGGCTGGGTCGGCATCTTTGGAGTTGGGGGGGTGGGTACAGCTGTGGCTGAGATCCTGCCCTGCAGCGCGGTCCCATCTCCCGTGACCACGGCCGGGCCTCTGGGCTCTGAATCTGAGTCTTTCAAGATGCGCCAAATGCCTAGAGGGGGTGCATGTTGCAAATGCCCTGGGGCTTCCAGCGCCTGGTTATCCTCAGAGGTCAGAGTCAAGGGTATTGGGCCATCTGATCCCGTTCCACTCCTGGCCTAGGAGCACGAAGCCTTCTACACCTCGGCCCTGTGCATGGTGAACCAGCCCAGGCGGCTGCAGCACCTGGCCCGCCTGGCGGTGCGTGCCCAGCTGGGGAGCCGCTGCCGCCAGGCCGCCGCCAGCCTCCCGCTGCCCCCCGTCCTCAGGGACTACCTGCTGCTGCGTGTGGAGGGGCGCATCCAGTGAGCCCCAGGCAGCGTGCTCTCGGAGTTTGTTCTGCCACCGCCATCTGTCATCTCCCTGCAGCCCTGGAGGACCGGTCCTCTGGTCCACACTCCACGTGTGCCCTCCCTGGTCAGCTCATCCCTCCGCTGGCTTCCTGAGCTGCTTGCCGACCTCCACCCCCACCTGAGCCTCAGCCTTCACCTACCGCCGTCTCCTTTGCTTAGTGGAAGGCCCCTCCATCCACCCAGCCCCCACTCCGGGGGGGGGGGGGCGTGATCCTTGTTGTCCCCCCTCCCCTGCCAGCCATGTACTTGTTTGGCCTCTTCAAGAGTGACAGACTCAGCCTGTACCTGCGCCACCTCTGCCCAAACTGCCTTTGCTGCTTAAAGGGAAGACCTCACGGACTGGTCTCGAAACCCATGGCCTGCAAGGATGCCGGGACTCCCTTTGGGAATCACAGCTCTGATCATGTGTTTCAGGGGCTCCTCACTATCTTCAGGCTAAAATCCAAATTCAGTAAGGCCGATACATCTTCTACGGATGCCTCCCCCAAGCTCTCGGGTCTTCTGATCCCCTCCTCCCTCGGAGGTTCCTGGGACCAGGCCTCAGCCTTGCTGGTTTGCTGGCTAAGCCCGTCTGCTTTGCTTCCAGGCACCTGCATGCGCTGTTCCCTCTGCCTGGTATGCCCTTCCCACATTTTTTGCCCTGGTCGAAGCTGAGGACAGAATAGCACTATCAGTCCAATAGCACCATCTCCTCAGGGCCCTCCTTGGATTGCACTTTTTGAATGAGAGCCTGTGCCTGCATCGGCCTGGCTGAGGCTGGGACTGTATTCCTTGAACAGACGTTTCAGCAAATGGTTGTTGAGGAAGGAAAAAATGCATGACGCCTGGGACCCATTTACGGTCATGCCCCCCTGTGCCCCCACCAGCGACGCACGGTGTCTTAACCAATGGTCACTACTACACTTGTGGTCTCTAAGGGCCTGTGACAGGAGGACAAGCCCCCAGCTGTCCCCCCTTCTCACTTCCTCTTCTGGCCCCAGAGTTCACAGCACGATCATTCATCTTTAAGAGGAACCTTTTGAGCCAAACCAGGTTTTATGAATGCGAATAAATGATTTGTGCCGCCGAATCAAAGCGTGGATGTGTGAGGCCGAAATGCGGCTGAGAAACGGAGCGCTTTGGCGGCTCAGTCGGTTGAGCCTCCGACTTCGGCCCAGGTCATGATCTCACAGTTCGTGGGTTCCAGCCCCGCATGGTGCTCTGTGCTGATGGCTCAGAGCCCGGAGCCTGCTGCGGATTCTGTGTCTCCTTCTCTCTCTGCCCCTCCCCCGCTCACACGCTGTCTCTCTCTTTCAAAAATAAACATTAAAAAAAAAAGGAAATTTAAAAAAGACCCCTCACTCTGTGCCTCTCACCCACCTTTGTGCTATTGTGTGGTTGCCGAGTTTTCTGCACGGAGCAACTGTGACTGTTGTGGTAGGAAAAGGGTGTAAGAGCAACAGAAGGGCTCCTGCCAGACCCCGAGCCTGTCGCACCCACTGCAGGCGAGTCCTTTTGCCGAGGGACCCTGGGCTGTCCACTGCCATTAGCACTTGGAGTCACAGGGTAGAAATGGGTCAGGAGTCCCAGGGGGCGGGGCAGCCCCCGCCGCTGTCTCCCAGCCCACGCTCCGCCCGCGGAGAGTTGCAACTGAGGTCTTCCCTTCTGCCAACATGGTTTTGTTCCTTGTCATGCAGAGCAGCTACCTCTCCTTTCTGGAAGAAACTTTTGCTTTAATTTCGCAGACCCAAAGGGCCAGAGAGAAGAGCGGGAAATCCTCTCTAGTCCTGGGCCCATGCCGGGAGCCTCCCTCTCAGGACTGGATGCTGAGGTGTCCACCCCTTAACAGTAGGCGGACCCCAGTGAGCTCAGCCTCTCCTGTCCTACTGACCGCTGTGACAAAACACCCACTTAAAAAAAACCCAAAAGAGATATGAGATTATGTATATTATCTGGGGATAGGAGAAGATCTTCCGGGGTGAAAGCACAAAAGAGGAATAGATTGGATACAGGAAAAAAATGTTTTTAATTTGGTTATAAAAGCACTAAGTCATAAGCAAAAGTAAAAGACAAAACATTGGGGGGGCGCCCGGGGGGGCTCAGTCGGTTAAGCGTCCGACTCTGATTTCAGCTCAGGTCATGATCTCGCAGTTCATGGGTTTGACCCTCCACTGGGCAGCATGGAGCCTGCTTGGGAGCCTCTCTCACCCTCTCTCTCTGCCCCTCCCCCCTCAAAATAAATAAATAAACTTTTTAAAACGACAAAATACGGGGGGGGGGACATCTGCAAATAAAAGACTGCATTTCCCTCATCTGTGAGGATGGGATCAGTATCTGGGTTTGGTTTTTTTGTTTTGTTTTTAATGTTTATTTATTTTTGGGAGAGAGAGGGCGAACAGGGGAGGGGTAGAGAGACGGAGACACAGAATCAAAAGCAGGCTATGGGCTCTGAGCTGTCAACACAGAGCCTGACGTGGGGCCCGAAACCACCAACTTTGAGATGATGACCTGAGCTGAAGCTGGATGCCTAACCAACTGAGGCCCCAGGCACCCCAGGAACAGTATCTTTTATTCACCACTGGTGACTGGGTGCCTGTGCAGGGCTTTGCGGAGAGTGGACCCCCACATATCTGTCGAATCCATGAATGGTGATGCTCAACCTCAAATTGAAACAATAATAAGATAATACTCGCCCACTAGGTTGAGGGAATTTGTAAAGACTGATAATATGCAGTACCCATGAAGACGTAAAATTTTACTCATCCTCTCGGTGGGAAGGGAAATTGCCTCTTTGGGGGGCAATTTAGCAGCACCCTTAAACATCGCTCCCCAGTTACACAAAAGGCTGGTCCACACGGGAACATTCACCCCGGCGTTGGCTGCAAGGAGGACACAGTGAAGTGGGAAGCAGTAAACACATCTGTCCTCCGGCGAACAACGCAGCCCGTACAAAGCGTAGTCCCTCCGGCAGGAGAGAACTGGGGAGGGCCTCTAAGTGACCAGCACAGGTATCACCTTGGAAGGGCTTCCCAAGACTGCTGTTAAAGAGAAAAAAGTAGGTTGGAATACAACACAGATGGCAAACAAACAAAACCAGGCCCCATGATTGTAGACGAAGAGAAAAAGGCCCAGAGGCAGGTGCCCAAGAATTCTCCTCTGGGGAGGGGAGAAGGACTGTGACAGTTGGGCGTTTTATGGTCTGTATTTGAGGGGCGCCTGGGTGGCTCAGTCGGTTAAGTGTCCAACTTCCGCCCAGGCCATGATCTGACTGTTCGTGAGTTCGAGCCCCACGTGAAGCTCTGTGCTGACGGCTCAGAGCTTGGAGCCTGTTTCGAATTCTGTGTCTCCCTCTCTCTCTGCCTCTCCCCTGTTTTTTCTCTCTCTCTCTCTCAAAAATAAATGAACATTTAAAAAGAAAGAAAAAAACATATGGTCCATATTTGAAATTTTTTTAAAAATGTCGTTGTTGTTCCTGTTGAAGTAGGCTTCATGCCCACCGTGGGGCTTGAACTCATGGCCCTGAGATCAAGAGTGGTGTGCTATATGACTGAGCCAGCCAGGCACCCTGCCACTACGTGGGTTTTTTTTTTTAAGTTTTATTCTCATATTCGAATGTTTTACAAAGAGATACCTCATGGATTCTTGTGACTGAAGAAATATGAAAAACGGAAAACTCACTAATGAAGGAAATCCAATGAAGGAAATCAAAAGAATAGAGACACCTCTATCAGATCGGCAAACATGGGATGAATGACATATAGTGGTTAGGGAAGGAGCACTTGTAGTAAAACAGACTTACTATACACATTCCTGGGTTTACAGGTGTATTTACCATTCTATACCCACGTTAATTGTACATAAAGGTATAAAAAGTTCCAGGGGTGCCTGGGGGCTCAGTCCCAGTTAAGAGTCTGACTTTTTGTTTGTTTGTTTATTTATTTTTGAGAGAGACAGAGAAAGAAAGAAAGAGAGAGAGAGTGCGCACAAGCAGGGGAGGGGCAGAGAGAGAGCAGGAGAAACAGATTTTAATTAAAAAAAATTTTTTTTAAATTTATTTCTGAGAGAGAGAGACAGAGGCAGTGTGAGCAGGGGAGGGTCAGAGAGAGAGGGAGACACAGAATCTGAAGCAAGCTCCAGGCTCTGAGCTGTCAGCACAGAGCCCGACGCAGGGCTTGAACCCATGAACTGTGAGATCATGACCTGAGCCGAAGTCGGACACTTAACCGACTGAGCCACCCAGGCGCCCCTAAGCATCTGACTTTTGATCTCAGTTCAGGTCTTGAGCTCAGGGTCATGAGTTAGGGCCCCACTTTGGGCAAAAAAATAAAATAATACATAAATCTACATTCCATAGTTTAAGAAAAGCAAACATCTCATGAACTATATCATGAAAAATGCCCAAGGAGTTAAGATCCATTAAAATACCCTGTTAACTTCTTCTTCTTCTTCTTATATTCAAAAGAGGCCTGCTTTGGGTGCTGATAGAGTCCCAACTGCAGACTTCGTTCTTTCCTTGCTTTTCCTCTCGTAATTCCTCCACCCTCAAACACCCAATCCTGAAAGCCCTTTTCTTTTTTTTTTTTTTCAAAAAATTTTTAATGTTTATTTTTGAGAGAGAGAGAGACAGAGTGTGAACAGGGGAGGGGCAGAGAGAGGGAGATACAGAAGCCGAAACAGGCTCCAGGCTCTGAGCTGTCAGCACAGAGCCCGACGTGGGCTTGAACCCACCAACCATGAGATCGTGACCTGAGCCTAAGTTGGATGCTTAACCGACTGAGCCCCCCAGGCGCCCCTGCAGATCCCTTTCAAAATACTCGTAACTGCTTCTTGTCCTTCGCTCTACACATTCATAAAATACATCTTTTGCCAGACTCAACCTTCCTGGTTTCTTTTTCTTCTCTTAAAAAAAAAAATGTTTAGGGGCACCTCGGTGCCCGTGGGTTAAGCGTCTGACTTCAGCTCAGGTCATGATATCGCTATTTGAGAGTTCGAGCCCCACGTCAGGCTTTACTATCAGCATAGAGCCTGCTTCAGATCTTCTGTTCCCTTCTCTCTCTGCCCCTCCCCCCGCTTGTCCTCTCTCTCTCTCTCTCTCTCTCTCTCTCTTCCTGACTTTCTTCGTCTCAATCTCTCTCTCTCAAAAATAAATAAACATATTGGGATGAGCACTGCGTGTTGTATGGAAACCAATTTGACAATAAACTATACTTAAAAAATTAAAAACAATTTTAATTGTGGGGCGCCTGGGTGGCTTAGTCGGTTAAGCGTCCGACTTTCGCTTAGGTCATGATCTCGCGGTTCGTGGGTTCCAGCCCCACATCGGGCTCTGTGCTGACTGCCAGCTCAAAGCCTGGAGCCTATTTTAGAGTCTGTGTCTCTCTCTCTCTGACCCTCCACTGCTCACGCTTTCTCTCTCTCTCTCCTAGAAATAAAAATATTTAAAAACAACAACAACAATTTTAATTGTTTACTTCTGGGGGCTCCTGGGTGGCTCAGACAGTTAAGCATCCACGTTGGGGTCTCAGGGCTCTGCGCTAAGAACGCAGAGCGTCGCTTGGGATTCTTTCTCTCTTCCTCTTTCTCTGCCTCTCCCCTGCTCACTTGCTCTCTCTCTCTCTCAAAAATAAATAAACTTAAAAATTTTTTTGTCATTATTGAAGTATGGTTGACCTACAATGTTATATTAGTTTCGGGCGTACAACGCAGTGATTCTACAATTCTATACATTATGCCNTCTCTCTCTCTGACCCTCCACTGCTCACACTTTCTCTCTCTCTCTCCTAGAAATAAAAATATTTAAAAACAACAACAACAATTTTAATTGTTTACTTCTGGGGGCTCCTGGGTGGCTCAGTCAGTTAAGCATCCACGTTGGGGTCTCAGGGCTCTGCGCTAAGAACGCAGAGCGTCGCTTGGGATTCTTTCTCTCTTCCTCTTTCTCTGCCTCTCCCCTGCTCACTTGCTCTCTCTCTCTCTCAAAAATAAATAAACTTAAAAATTTTTTTGTCATTATTGAAGTATGGTTGACCTACAATGTTATATTAGTTTCGGGCGTACAACGCAGTGATTCTACAATTCTATACATTATGCCAACCTCCACTTTTATCAACCCTTCGTCCCAGAGGCTGAGCATTCGAAGTCTACCTCATCCCGGGCCAGTCCTTCCTTTTCCGTTCCATCCACTTTCCTCCCTGCCCCGGCTATCTAAGGATTTCACTTTGGCCAGCAGGTAAGAGAGCTCTCTCAAATTCCCCATCACTTCCCTCCAACTTCTCCAAATCCATCCATCATTTATTTAATAAATCTTTACCAAGTTAACTCCTGCAGGCAGACACTGGACTGGATCTGGGGGATAGTTGAGTAAAAAAAAACAAAAAAGCAAAACAAAAACAAAAACACAGCTCCTGCTTTAAGGACTTTGGAGAAAGAAAGAAGGAAGGAAGGAAGGAAAAGGAAAAGAAAAGAAAGGAAAGGAAAGGAAAGGAAAGGAAAGGAAAGGAAAGGAAAGGAAAGGAAAGGAAAGGAAAAGGGAAAGGAAAGGAAAGGAAAGGAAAGAAAAAAGAAAAGAAAAGAAAAAAAAGGAAAAGAAAAGAAAAGAAAAGAAAAGAAAAGAAAGAAAAGAAAAGAAAAAAGAAAAGAAAAACGACAATACAGTACGATCAGCGTTCTGGCAGAAGTCGGTCCATGCAGCGTGCGGAACACAGAGCGTTTGTACCTAGCTCCCAGATGGATTGATGAGGTAGCTGGGGCAGTGAAAAGGCCAGATTTCCAGCCTCTTGTGCGGGGCAGCCCTAGCCCCTGGCTCCGCCCTCCTGGGTGTCAGAAGTCACTGCCCAGTCAAGTATTCTCTTCTGAGATAGCCTTTATTTTCTTTTTTTTTTCTTTAATATTTTTATTTATTTCTAGGAGAGAGAGAGAGAGAGAGAGACAGCATGAGCAGGGGAGGGTCAGAGAGAGAGGAAGACACAGACTCTGAAATAGGCTCCAGGCTCTGAGCTGGCAGTCAGCACAGAGCCCGACGCGGGGCTCGAACCCATGAACCGCGAGATCATGACCTAAGCGAAAGTCGGACGCTTAACCGACTAAGCCACCCAGGCGCCCTGAGATAACCTCTATTTTCACGTCCCCTCTTTCCTCTGTTCTTTCCTCCTTATAGGATCTTCTATCAGGATTCTCATCTCTCAGAACCTCCCCCATTAATCCGTGTTCTCACTAGCCTCCACCTTGTTTTTTGGGGAAGGAAATGGTAGTGGGTGCCACTCACGCTGCTATGGGAATGGAAATGGATACAACCTTCTAGAGGGCATGTATCAAAAACCTTAATAACGTGAACACCCTTTGATCCAGCAATTCCATTCTTAGGAATCTATCCTAGGGAAAGAGTCATGGGTGTGTACACAAATCTGCCATCAAAGGCACACAAAAATGTTTATCAAAACACTCTTTAAGAACAACGTACTGAAAACAATCTAAATGTCCATCCAAATGAGATAATTAGCTTAAAATTAAGATGCAACAGGGAGGTACCCGGGTGGCTGTTGGTTGAGCCTCTGACTTTGGCTCAGGTCATGATCTCAGGGCTCATGAGTTTAAGTCCCATGTCGGGCTTTGTGCTGACAGTGCTTCAGATTCTGTCTCCCTCTCTCTCTGCCTCTTCCCCGCTCATGCTCTGTCTCTCAAAAATAAATGAACACTTAAAAGAATTACGGTGCAACATGGAAGATAATACTGTTGAGCTCTATTTAAAGCTATGCTGTGATGCTATAAAAATATTCAGGGACATAGGAAATGCTTCATGGTATATAATTAATGAAAAAAGGAAGGAACCAAACACTGACAACAAGATCATACTGACAGTAAGAGAGAGAGGAGAGAGAGCCTGTTTATGATTCTGTGTCTCCCTCTCTTTTTGTCCCTCCCCCACTTGCGCTCTCTCTCTTTTTCAAAAATAAATCAACACTAAAAGAAATATCTTGTATTTCACAAACATACTGTTGATCAAACGAAGCCAGAAAAAATAATTGAAAGCGGGAACTCAAATAGATACTTGTACATCAACGTTCACAGCAGCACTACTCACAGCAGCCACAAGGTGGAAACAACACAAATGTCCATTGACAGATTAACGGATGAAGAAAACGTGCTACATACATACGATGGAATATTATTCAGTCTTAAAAAGGAATGAAGTTTTGATAGAGTCTACAACCAGATGATCCTTTTTTTTTTTTTAATGTTTTATTATTTGTTTCTGAGAGAGGGAGAGAGACAGCATGAGCAGGGGAGGGTCAGAGAGAGAGGGAGACACAGAATCTGAAACAGGCTCCAGGCTTTGAGCTGTCAGCGCAGAGCCTGATGCAGGGCTCGACCCACAAACCGTGAGATCACGACCTGAGCCGAAGTCGGACTCCCAACCGACTGAGCCACCCAGGCACCCCAAAGCAGACGATCCTTGAAAACATGGTTAAGTGAAACAAGCCAGATACAAAAAAGATAAATATTGTGTGATTCCACTTATATGACTTTCCTGGAATAGGAAAATTCATAGACAGAAAGCACAACAGAGGTGGGAAGGAGGCATGGGTATAGGAAACGGATAGTGGCGATGGGTGTACAGCATTATGAATGTCCTTAATGCTTAGCCACTTAAAACGGTTAAAATGGGAGCGCCTGTCTAGCTCAGGAGGTAAAGTATATAACTCTTGATCTTGAGGTCATGGGTTTCAGCCTCAGGTTGGGTGTAGACATTACTTAAATAATAAAACAGGTGCACCTTGGTGGCTTGGTCCGATGAGAACCTGACTCTTGGGGCGCCTGTGTGGTTCAGCTGGTTAAGCGTCCAACTTCCGCTCAGGTCATGATCTCACGGTTTGTGGGTTTGAGCCTCCCATCAGGCTCTGTGCTGACTGCCAGCTCAGAGCCTGGAGCCTGCTTCAGATTCTGTAACTCCCTCTCTCTCTGACCCTCCCCTGCTCACACTGTCTCTCTCTCTCTCTCAGAAAAAAAAAAAAAGAAGAATCCCACTCTTGGTTTCAGCTCAGGTCATGATTCTGGGGTTGTGGGATTGAGCTCCAAATCAGGCTCCAAGCTGAGCTTAAGATTCTCTCTCTCTCCTTCTGCCCCTCTCCCCCATTTACGCCTGCTCTCTCTAAAACACAAATCAACAAGCAAATAAATAAATGAATAAAATGCAAAACTGTAAATTTATGTGTTATCTCCCAATAAGACTCAAACCAAAAAAAAAGCTGAACGGTTTGACTCCATTCATACAAAGTACAAAAACAGAAAACTAATCTATGATGACAGAAGTCAGACTGACTACTCTTCCTCAGCGGCTGGAAGAGGACATGAAGGGCGGTTATGGGGTCATTATTTATGTTTTTATGAGTGCGGGTTCCACTGGTATGTTCTTTTTTTTTTTATGTTTTATTTATTTCTGAGAGAGAGAGCGTGAGCAGCGTTAGAGAGAGAGGGAGGGAAGGAGACACAGAATCTGAAACAGGCTCCAGGCTCTGAACTAACTGTCAGCACAGAGCCCAAACTGGGGCTCGAACCCACGAACCATGAGATCATGACCTGAGCTGGAGTCGGACGCTCAACTGACTGAGCCACCGGGCGCCCCTCTACTGGTACGTTCAATTGGTGAAAAACACCGAGCTCTTCACTTATGAGTTTGCCCTGTGTGCCTTTTTTATACTTCATTCAATAGTTCACCAGCAAACAAGAAAAACCTTTACGTCTTTTGAAAAACAAACAAAAACAAAACAGAAAAATTAAATAATCTCTATATCCAACATGGGGCTCACACTACACCCCCAACCGAGCCAACCTAGGCACCCCGAGAGAATTTTAAGTGCAAAATTCCGAATGAGCTCTTGGGAGATGAACCTTTTTTCCCTTTTTCTGTGCGACTTTTCTTGTGCCTTAAGCCTGCGCTGATTCTGTGCCTTCCTTGAAATGCTTTCTCGTCGTATTTTCCAAGGTCCCACACTACCTCGGAGCCACATTCTTGGGAGCACCCGGTTGGTAACTAACCTGCCTCCTGTTTCTCGACTACTCCTGAGTTGAACTTTCGGAGGTCAGTCCTTACCGATCCCGCTAACCAGGAGCTCAGGGCGCGTTTACAGAGCAGTATTAAATCCAATCAGCCCGGGAGGCTGGGAGCAAGACCGGAAGAACACTCTGGGGCAAGGGAAACGCCGCTCACGTTCCGCCCAGCTGTGCCAGCCAGCCTCAGTGTTCCAGACGCGAAGCCACGCCCTTTCCCAAGCACCTCCCCCAAGTCATCTGGCCCCGCCCCCACCCCACCCGTGGGCTCCTTAGGCCCCGCCCAGTGAGCGTGGCCCCGCCCCGGGAGGGCGACGATCCCGCCAACAATGACTCCGCCCCTCCTTCCGCTGAGAAACCTGTCCCTTTTATTTAAAGATTACATTTACGTCAGCCCGCCTTACGTAGCTTTACGTCATCGGTGCAAAGCGCGGAGGCGGGACTTCCTGTCTCTCGTTCAAACAGCTTCCGGGAGAAGCCGGAAGAAACCGGACCCTGGACAGAATCGGGGATAGCCAGCCCCTCCCCCGGCCCCTACGGAAAGGTGAGTCCCTGGGCCGTCCTTGTGAAGTCAAAACACTTAGTCTGGCCGCTTTTGGTGAGGATCTCCTTCCCTATCCAGGAACCGTACCGGTGCAATCCCCCTTTAATTTCCCATGGCTCCCCGCGTGCTCAAGCCCCGCCCCCAGGCCCTCAGCCCCGCCCCGAAGTTTGAGGGGTGTGGATGGTTTGTGACCCCCTCATCTGACTCTACCCCTTATGGGCTGGAAGAACTGAGCTTGCCGGCCGGGGACCAGGCAGCCTTTGGGCTCAGGTGGGCCCGCGGACTTTTCTCCAGCGCCGCGGGAATAGGACCGCCCAGCGCGGAGCCTGCGCCTCCGAAAAGGCAGGGTCGGGTCCCCTCCTCACCGCGCCGTCAGTGTCGTTCACAGGCTGGGGAGAGAGCCGAGGCCTCCGAGACGGGAGACCTGGGGTCCTGCTTGGCCCCCGCCCACGAAACTTCCCTGCGTCTGTGCCAGTCGTTTTCGCTTCTGTTCGCCGCAGTTTCCTTTTCTGTAAATCAGGGTTGGTGACATTACCCTTCTTAACCATCAGGGGCTAGTTTTGGGGGGCGATAAGTAATTGCTGCCGTTTATTTATTGAGCCGTTGTAATGTGCCAGACACTGGGCTAGGTATTTTGCTTCGATGATTGCCCGTCACCGTCAAAACAACCTTATGAGGTAGGTACTGTTTTTAACACCATTTTACTGATGAGAAAGCCGAGGCTTTGAGAAAGTTGTCCGAGGTTACAGAGGTAGGGAGAGACACGAGCAGGATTATAATTAGTGTTGTGTTTTTCTTTTTACTCCAGGGCCCATGTTCTAAATAAGGATGTGCAAGCTATCCAGTTGTTGACCTGTCCCACTAATATTCTTTGGCATCACGCTAGGCACTAGGGTGCAGAGAAAAATACATGCGGTCCTTGTCATCCAGGAGTCTAGGAGGGAGAGACGGACAGGTAGCTAAGCATAAGGAAATTTTATAGGTCTTGTGAGAATCGTTTATTAATGATACTCATCAGATTGGATTTGCCCCGGGGCAGCTATGAAAGCAGCACATTCTCCATGGGGAAGAGGAGGCACTTGAAGGAGCAAAAAGAAAGGCTTTCCTGCCTTTCTGAGAAACTACCTTGGGAGACACTGCACAGTACAAGAAGAGAGATACAGAAGGGATTGTGAGAGCTCTTTTGGAACCTCTTCCAAAGCCATTTCCACTGAGGTAGCAGTTTTGCATTTGGGAGCCTCTGGTGACCCAGAAGGTTGGCGGTTCTGGTGTCCATCCTCCTGCGCTCCCTGGGGCTCGCCGGAAGTGTCTCAGAGGCGGCAGACACAGTGCCTGCTGCATAAATTGCCTACCGACGGGCCCTGCACAATTGTCCTTTTGAGGTGGCCTGTGACTGTGCTTCTGATGAAAAATTAAGTGTTTTTGGTTCTGGACATCTGGACCTGAATATGCGACCATGAACGAGGCAGGGGTTAACATGAGAGAGTCTGGCAAGAGTGGCTGCCCCGTGCCTGCAGAAGGCCCTAAAATAAAATGGGTCTCTCTGAAGCCTCCTTGGAGGCTTCTCGGGGGGCCACAGTCGCTGGACCAAGTGATAGAAATCCTAGAGAAACTCAGGGCTCAGAGAGGCACATGTTCTCGCCCCCCCCCCCCCCAAAAAAAAGCAACAACGAGCCGCAACAAGAGTCCTGAAGTTTTCCTGATGATCCAGGCCCTTGGGAGGTTGAAAGGTGAGAGAGGAAAGGGGTGAGACCCAAAAGCTTGTGTTTCACATTGGAGGCCAAAGGTGAGTCCGTAGCTTTAGGTTGGGGCTCCAGAGGCAGGAAGGTTTGTTCCCCCTTCTGTGGGGAACCAAACTCCCATTTTTCTTTCTGGGCTGGATCAGTTAAAACGTAAACAGACTCGGGACCTGATTGCCACCCCACGTGCCCTGCTTATGCTGTCCCTCTTTGTTCCTGCAGTGTCGACCCAGCCAGCAGCCAGGCCATGGAGCTCTCTGATGTCACCCTCATTGAGGGGGTGGGTAATGAGGTGACTGTGGTGGCTGGCGTGGTGGTGCTGATTCTAGCCTTGGTCCTAGCTTGGCTCTCTACCTACGTAGCAGACAGCGGGAACCTGGGCGCCATTGTGTCAGCTGGCGACACATCCGTTCTCCACCTGGGACATGTGGACCACCTAGTAGCAGGCCAAGGCCCCCCCGAGCCAACCGAACTTCCCCATGCATCAGAGGGTGGCGAAGAGAAGGCTGAAGAGGCCGGCGAAGGTGGGGGAGATTCCTCAGGGGAGCCTGGAGCTGGGGGTGGTACTGAGCCGAGCCTTGAGCATCTGCTCGACATCCAAGGCCTGACCAAGAGACCAGCGGGCCCGGAAAGCAGCGGTCCAGAGGCCCCCCTGAGATCTGAGGACAGCAGCTGCCTCCCTCCCAGCCCTGGCCTCATCAACGTGCGGCTCAAATTCCTCAATGACACCGAGGAGCTGGCTGTGGCCAGGCCGGAGGACACTGTGGGTGCCCTGAAGAGGTGAGTGGACTGGAGGGTGGGCGGCTGCTTGGACCCCGCGCCCTCGGGCCCTTGGTCACCTGGGAGGAGGCTGGGCTCCACAGGGATGTGTCGGGTCCGTCCGGCCCCCGCTAGGATTGTCTGGGATACTTCCTAGAAACTCACCTTTCGGTTTTTCCCTCATTGCCCTGCTCTGTTGGTCTAGGCCTGTTTGCCTTCTCATTCCTCGCCTTCTGTGTTTCCTTCCGCCTCTCCCCTCCGTACAGTAAATACTTCCCTGGGCAAGAGAGCCAGATGAAACTGATCTACCAGGGCCGTCTGCTGCAGGATCCGGCCCGCACGCTGCGTTCGCTGAACATTACCGACAACTGTGTGATTCACTGCCACCGCTCCCCCCCAGGGTCAGCTGTTCCAGGCCCCTCAGCATCCCTGGCCCCCTCCTCGGCTGCTGAGCCCCCCAGCCTTGGCGTCAGTGTGGGCAGCCTCATGGTGCCTGTGTTTGTGGTGCTGTTGGGTGTGGTCTGGTACTTCCGTATCAACTACCGCCAGTTCTTCACGGCACCTGCCACGGTCTCCCTGGTGGGGGTCACGGTCTTTTTCAGCTTCCTAGTATTTGGGATGTATGGACGATAAGGACATAGGGAGAAAAATGAAAGGCATGGTCTTTCTCCTTTATGGCCTCCCCCCTTCCCTGGCCAGAGCTGGGCCCAAGGGCTTGGGAGGGAGGGGTGGAAAGGATGCGGTGGGTCCTCCTCCTCAGGATATGGGAGGCAGGTACAGGGCCTCCCCTTCACGTCCACGACAGTACCGACAGACATCCCCTCTGTGCAAGCACAACTCAGGTAGGAAACGAGGATGTCATCTTCTTTCACTTTTAGGGTCCTGGAATTCAGAGCCGGGCTGGTGGTCTAGCTCGGTGGGCAGCCTGGGCCCTGAGGGTTCCCTCCCAGCCGTGGCCCTAGCTCTTTCCATTGTCCTGCATGTCTGCTCCTCGGAACCCAGGGCCGCCTGCCAGGGCGGCTCAGCATGGCCCCAGCATACTTCTGTAGGGAGCCTGGAGTCTTTTTCTGTTTCTTAAGGGAATATTCATCTTTTGGGACTAAAGTCACACAGCAGGAATGAAGGTTGTGTCCGCTTCCCCTCTAGGCACCTAGCTGCCTCTACCTTCTCCCTCCACCCCTGTAGCAGGAATAGGGTGTTCTCTGTGTTCTGGATAGTTTCCAGTGTTCTCCCCTCTTTTCAAAGCACTTTGCTTGTATTTTTTTTTTTAATAGTCCTTTATAGAGCTCAGTCAGGAAGGGGATTGGGGCACGAAGCCAAGCCCCCAGCATTGGGAGAGGCCAAGCCACAGCTGCTGCTACCCTAGGCCTAAGGCTGTAAGCAAGAGACCGCTCTGGCCCTCGGCCAGTGTCCTACCCTGCCCAGCTCCAAGGGCGAGCTCTGGGTATGGAGCCCTGGGCCCCAGGCCCTTGCCTCTGGGGCTCGTGGATGGAGGGTCAGTGTCTGTGACTAAATAAAGTTCCATTTTGTGGCTGTGGAGCCTCCTTCTGTGACATTAAGAGAATGGCTTTGCTCTGTCCCCATCGACATGGTAATGAGGGTGGATAGGCTGGGCTACCAACGGGAGATGCAGTTTATTTACACCAGCAGCCATGGGGGCAAGGGAAAT
Organism: Crocuta crocuta; assembly: GCF_008692635.1. Taxonomy (NCBI): domain Eukaryota; kingdom Metazoa; phylum Chordata; class Mammalia; order Carnivora; family Hyaenidae; genus Crocuta; species Crocuta crocuta. The sequence continues at coordinate 631,351 of NW_027533264.1, forward strand.
ACACAGCGTTTACAAAGTTAGCTACCTGTACAGGATGGATTACATATGCAAAAATAAAAATCTCAAGACCACAGGACAGCGTGAGCCCCACCCCCCTCCCCCAATGACCCCAGCATGCGGTAATGCCAGGCGGGTGGCCCCTGGGCATGCGGGGGGGAGTGATGCATGGAAGGAAAAGCCACCGGCCATGGAAATTAGTACAGAACCCCCCCCACACACACTCAGACACATGATAGGATACAGGGTTGACGACACCTAGCCGGGGTGGGAAGGATGGGAATTGAAACCCACACAGCCTGCTGTTAGAGGGGAGTGGGGAGCTCCTAGCCCCTGTTCAACTACATGGTAGGGTGGGGGGGCACACTCTCCCCGGAAGGAAAGGGTTTGCTCCCTCAGGGTCCCTGCTGGACCAAGCCCATCTCTTACCCAGCTTGGGCAGGGGGCTCTGCCCTGAGGGCGGGCCAAGGAACAATGGGGAAGTGGATGTGGACAAACCAGTTCCCAAACTACTTCCCACTTCTCCCTCCTCCAACCAGAAGGGGGAAAGGGAGAGGCCAGAGGGGAAAGGGTACGGTAGGGCCTGAGCTGCAGCTGCCTCTCAGAAGGGAGAATGGCCCATGGCCTTCCTCCCTCCACCTTCAACCCACTCCCAAGACTTCATTTGGGAGCAGGCTGGAGGCTGGCTGAAATCCTCCTTCCCTTCTGGCTTCCCCTTGAGGGAGAAGGCTATGGAGGGTCGAGAACAGAGGAGCCCAGGCCCCAGGATTTATTCTGACTCCTGCCAAAATGTGTTTTGGCTTTTTAAAAAATAATCACAATTCTTGGGTTAAAAACCAATTTGTAACCAGGCGTCAGCCACGNCAGACAGGGGACTGCAGCCCTATCTCTTGTTGTTCCCTTAACCCTCTAGGGTCCCTAACCCAAATCAGTCCAACCAGTCCTGGGTACTAGCTACCCAAATGTGGGATGGCTCCTCCTGGGAAGAGGGCGGGGGACACATCCAGCAAGCGCCGGACAACACAGCTCAGGGTCAACTCCGTGCCCGTGTCATCAGTCAGCTCTGCGCCGGCCCAGACTGCAGTCCTCCGGCTCGGCTCCTGGGAGTGATGGCGCCCACACGGACGTGGGATGGCAGATCTCTTCAGGACGCAGACCAGGCAGGTGGCCGTGCTGGCAGGGCAGTCCCACAGAAGGGCATGACATCCCTTCCCCCTCCACTGACGACCCAGAGCACGGAGACTAGCCTCTTCCCACCCCACTCCTAGCAAGGGGGGGGGGGGAGGTAAAAGATCAGGATTTTCCTCAGAGCCCCAAACCACAAGTACAGAATAAATAACTTAAAAGCGGCTAAAGAAGGGGACACAGGGCAGGCTTCGGAGGCAGGAGCATCGAGAGAGGAACTGAAGCTGGTCAAGGTGAAAGAGGGGGGTCAGCAAGCAGCAGTTGGGAACTCGGGCTGCCCTGCTAGGGCAGTGGGGCAGGGTAGGCGGGAGGAACATGGGGCCACCCCAGGAGGGTGAGGCTGGGCCCCTTCCTGGGGCAGGGAATGAGGTAAGAAAACATTTCAAATAAAGCAGCACCGTTCCCTCTCACCTTGGGGCCCCACTCCTCACCAGCCCTGGGTCAGGGAGGAAAGGTAGGGGGGGGAGTCTTTTGATACACAGCTCCCTCTTCCTACCCTCCCCCTGCTCACCCCTTGAAGCTGTAGAGGCTGGAGGCCCTTTCCTGGCACCCAACAACAAAAGGACAGCTCCTGCTGCCAAGGAGGCCCGTGGGGACTGAGGGGAAAGGGCTGCCCCTGTGAGGGGCAGGGGAGGCGGTGGCAGTTCCGGACACCCACCTCAGCAGACAGCTTGCCGTGCCTGCCTGCCCCTGGGACTGGGGGCATTTGCTAGGACTCTGCGCGCAGACAGGACACGCCCAGCCCTGCCCCTCAGCTCCAAGCACCGGACCCATTCACATTGCCGAGGGCGGCTGGGGGAGGCCCCCTCCAGGCTCAGCTTCCAACCCACAGCCTCCCGGGTAAGCCACGAGGCCCCTCGGCAGGGCTTAGTCCAGTTCCTGGGGTGGGGGGGGCAGGCAGTGCCCTGGCACAGTGCCCAGGTCAGGCCCCTGGCCTAGCTGGACATCCAGTAACTCACAGAATAAATAGGAAAACCGCCTCCCCACCAAACTTATGTCCGAGGCATAACATGTCCAGGTCTGAGTCCTGCACGCCAAGGGGTCGCGCTCCCTCGCAGAGGACCCTGACACCCCCCAGGGGCGCATGACTGGATCCTCTGCTTGCCTGGCCCACCAAGCTTCCCAAGCCCAAACCCCCAGCAGCCGTCCATTTGCCAGGCTTTGCCACCTGGGTGGGGGTTGGGAGAGAGGGCTCTGCTCAGCCAAAGGCTATCCCTTGCACCCAAGTCAGTTGATGTCATCGTAGATGCTGGGCGTCGGGGGTGCCGGTGGCTTTGGCTTCTTCTTCTTGTTGGAGCCTAGGCCGGAGGCAGTCCCTACCAGGCTCAGATGGGATTTCTTTTTCTTGGTTTTCCGTGACTCGGAGCTGTTGGTACCTGAAAAGAAAGGCCCGAGGGAGGAGGGTTGGGCTGGGTCAGGAGAACACAGGTGTCCCCGCACCCTCGGCTTCAGCAGAGCGCCCGGGGGAGGGCCCAGATGTGTCACCTACCTAGACCCCAACCCTGATTCTCACTCGTCTTGGAGGAGCCTGAATCAGAGGGTGAGAGATCAGAGGAGCCGTCCCACTGAAGCCGGCTGATCAGGGCCTGGCTGTCAGTCATGTCAAAGCTGTCGTTATCCAGGGAACTCTCGACCTCTGGAAGGACGCTGGAAAGGGGAGGGGCCGAAGAAGGGCTTGAGGGATACTGGTCCCAGTCTCCATCTCTCACAACCCACCACCCCTCGCGAATGGTCGCTTACGCTGAGGGCCCGAGGAAGTAAATCCGCACGGCTCGCCGCTGCTCATCTGTGTGCTGGGGGCAGCGCAGGGACCTGGCAAGGGCAGAATTCATCAGACTCTCCTGACCAGGCAGGAAGGGCGGGAGGAACACAGGTGCAGCCCCTTCCCTCAGCAGAGGCGGGAGGAACGGACAGACAGGGGGGCGGGGATAAACAGAGAGCCCCCAGATTGTGGCCGAAGGCCTGACCACTGGAGGAGGGAGGGGAAGAATGGGAGACCCACTGCTGAAGTCCATGGGCACTCCCACGCCATGCCCAGGATGGGTGTGCAGGAGGGCTCCCCCGCCCCCCTTCTAGGTTCCGAGCTCACCTTGTGCACATCTTCTTGGTGTGTTCAGAAATCACCCCGCATTGCTGGAAGAGAAATAGAAGCTGAAAGGAGGGGCGGAGGAGAGCCCACTCTAGGCACTAGATATTCTCCTCTGTACAAACACTAGACTGCACAAGCAGAAATGGTCCCGGGGTGTCCAGAGCAGACTGTCCCAGACCCCCGCTGGCCAGGAAACCTAACTGCAGAGAGAGTGAGCTACATGGCCCTGCCTGCTGTCACCAGCCTCCCTCCAGGGACGCAAGTGCTGCCTGTGGCTCTGGCCCACTCCCAAGGGCCCTCCCTTCCCGGGTCTCTCACCGTGGTGAGCAGGCTACGCAGCTCCTCCGGCCCCAGGGTCTCGTAGCTGATCCCAGTTGAGTTGTTATACTGGGCAAGAACCAAAGGCACAGGTCAGAGAAGGGGCAGCCCAGCGGGGAGGGGACAGTGGGGCTGGGGAACCCATCCCTCTCATCCTTTTCTACATGGGCCTGCCCAGCCGTGTTCCAGTGACTCTTCCCGTCCCACCTGCCCACCGGGGAGGGGCTGGGACCCAGCAAGACCGTAAATATACAAGACCTAGCTACCCCATCTAGTGCTCCGGGCCATCAGCATCCTGACCCCACCTGTCCAAGTCCCTGCCCCCAACTCCCAACAAGGAAAACGAGAGAGAACCTGAGAGGGGCAGCACCTACTCACCTTAAAAGGATCCGAATTGCTAAGTTCCCCTGAAGAAGAAAAAAGAAGGGGAAGGGTGTTTGATGCAGAGGTACAGACAGAGAACCCTGAAAATAACCAGAGAGGAAGTGGGGGTGACAGAAGGATCACAGGCCCTCCCTCGATACCCCTNTTGCTCAAGACCCACTTACCATTTTTGTGTTTTAAAGACTTGGATCTTCGAGGGGAATTGGGGTTCTGGAATGGGAGATACCATAGCTTTGGGGAAAGGGTAACGATAAGGGGGAGCCGAGAACCCAGGGAAGGAAAAAAGATTTGACAAAGAAACATCCTCAAATTGCTACTCTTCCTCCCCAGTAAGAGGCCCATCTACCCCGATTCCCTCCTCCCCCACCCCCCAGGGCCTCTGCTGCCCCCCTGCCCACCGCAGACACCCTCGGCCCGAAACCCAGAGAGGCACCCAATGACCTCAGACTTGAGCCAAGATACCCGAGGACGCCCTGCCCAAAGGGGCGGGTATCTGTCCTTCGCCCAAATTTCCCTCATGCTTGCCCCGGCTCTCACCTTGTCTGATTTTCTCTTCTTGGCTGTGGAGGGCAAAAAGGACAAAGAACAGGGTCGCTTTCAGTTCTCGATCTGAGGACCCCTTCAGAAAAGTACAAAGCTACGCTCTCCTCTCCTCATTTGAGATGAAAACTTGCGACCACCACACTCCCAATTCCCACTTACCCACCTCCCCCTGCCCTCCCCCAAGTTTCCCCCGACCCCCGAACACCTTTCTTCTCTGAGCCATAGGACCAGTCGTTGTCATTGATGTCATCGTTATCCTCCTGGTCGCTCTCCGACTTGTTCATATTGTTGCTATTGGCAATCCTGCCGACGGGAGGGAAAGAGGACACGTCGAGCTGGCCCCCTCTCGCCCCCGCCCCCCGCCCCTCCCGGCTTCAGAGGTACAGCGGAGCAGCCGGGGCCTGTGCCCCACCACCCCCGAGGGCCTTCGCCACGCAGGGTACAAAAGACGCGCGGCTTGGGATCCGGCAGCGGGAGAGGCCCTCACCGGCGGTTGGCGATCCGGCTGCTGTTCCGGCCCATTCCCAGGCACTTCTCCAGATGTGGGGCAAAGCGGGAGGCGGCAATGCTGCGGCTGCAATTGGGGCAAACACACTCCTTGCTCTTCCACTGGTTGAAAACCTGTCCAAAGATGTCCAACCCCGGCTGGTCCACGATCTCTGGGGACAGGAGAGGCGTGGCGATCAGGGCAGGCAGGGGACCCTCCCCTCGCGTTCCCGCCCACGGCCCCATGGCCTCGTGAACCCCCCTGCCGAAGCTCGAAGCTCGCAGGAGCTCCAGGCACCACTTCTGGCTCGATTTCCAGAGAAGGCACCTCCAAGCACCCCCAGGGCAGGGCTGGACTGCTCTCCTTCAACCCTGAAGCTCACCAAAATCCTTCATGCTATCAGGGTCCGTGTCGTCCAGGAAGAAGTAGCCACACTTGACAGCCCGGTGTACCTCAAAGCAGAATCCCAAGCAAGAATCCTCAACCAGGTCCGCGTATATCTCCTGAGCGATGGCCTGGGCCCAGGGGAGAACAGCGACGGTCGGGAGAGCCCCAGCCCCTGGACTGAGCGCAGCTCTCACCAACCAAGTCTGCCAATCCGCCCTGGCCAAAAATCATGCTTGCTTTGCCATTTTCCCCATCTCGACTTCGCGTCCTTTTCTTCTTCCGGATCCTTGGACCTTTCGGGCTGGCTATTCCCTTTAAGGAACCAGGCTGACTACCCAAATTCCTCTTTGGTGTGAATGCCAGATACAGCGACGTAGAGACATCGAGAGAAAGAACTAGAGGCACACGTGGGGGAGCCCTCACCTCTAGTTTGCTGTTATCCAGGCCAGACAAAGACATTTCCTCCATTTTCATTTGTAAACTCTTGTGGAGACGGCGCTCTGACTGCTCATAGCACAGCGGGCGGCAACACGGCTGTACACACGGGGGTGGGGGGTGCTGGTGTGAGTCCGAGGCACCTCTGAGGACTGCCACCTCCCCTCTGCACCTCACTGCCCAGAGCTGAATCCTGGCATCAGGATATAGCCCTCCCCAAGGCCGAGGCTCACTAAGTCTGGATGGTCCTGCAGGGCCTGAAACCCAAGGGCGGCCTAGTCTTTCCCAGGACCGAAGTCAGGCCCCAGACTCTGCTGCCGGTCAGAGTCTGGGTCTATAGGAGGCAGCAGCTCGACCCAGGTCCCCCAAACTCAAACCCCTCTTCGATACCCATGGTGCAATGCAGCAGGGGGAGGAGAAGGAACTCTAAGGCCTCAAAGCAAACCCACAGGGTGTGGCAAAGAACTGCACAGACTCCTAAATACACCCCCCCCTTTCCCTAGGCTCTCCTCAGAGTCACCTCTGCTTTCAGCCAGGATGTCCACTTGGGGGGGTACTGCTACCAGAAGTAGGAATGGCTCTAGAACCCTACAACCTTCACCCCACTGGGTCTTCCCTTGAAATAAGCCTGTGACCACAGAAGGGGAGCAGAGCCCACGGAAACCTAGAGCTGAAGGAGCATTTCTAGCCCCCATGAGCAAGAAGGGGGGGGAGAGCCCGGCTGGGATGGCAGGCCCGGAGTGGGCACTCCCCTCACCTGCTCTTCTTTTAGATAACCACCCTCCCTCCCTCAGGACCAGCCCGGAAGTCTCTCCAAGAGCCCCGAAGTCCAGGAATCCCCACCAAAGGATTCAGAAACAGCGCCCACAGTCCGGGGCCCCTCCGCACGGTGGGTACGAGTTTAAGGAGCTGCCGGCCTAGAGTGGGGTGGGGACTGACAAATGAGCCAGGGGCACTGGGGAGGGTAGGAGGCCGGGCCTCGGCTCTTCCCCCGTCCCTGCGGCACTGCTGCTGCATCATACCGACTGGGGGGAGGAGAGCCGAGCCGCCCGAGGCCGGCGCCGGTCCGGGACAGGCCGACCCCTAGAGAGTGGGCAGAGTGGGACGCGTCCCGG
>NW_027533264.1:638346-641066 GCF_008692635.1 Crocuta crocuta
CGCCCCGGCCCCTCTCCTTCCCCGCCCGCCGACGGCCCCAGCCGGCCGGGGAGAGGAGTCCGGGAGGGTGTCTCTATTGTCCCGGGGGCTGGGGCCTGGCTCCCTAACAAAGGCCCCGCGCCCCCTCCCCGGCCGGCCCTGCCCCGCCCAGGGGGGACCCAGACAGGGGGAGAGCTGGGGGCCCCGGCCGGGCCGGGCAGCCGGNCCCCCGCCCCGCGCCGTCCCCCGGCGTCCCCACTCGGGCATTTACCCCGAAGCGTTCAGCCACTTCTCTGAAGAGGCCGGAGTTGAAGTGGGGCTCTGTGAGCACCTCAGGGCAGAAAACCTATGGAGCCAAAGGGGCTCGTCTGAGCCTCCGTTCCCCTGTTTCTGGGCGGGTCTCAGCCCACTCCAGGCCTGAAAGCCAACAAACGCCCGAGATGAGGGTCCTCCACCGAGAGCGGAGGCCGAGCTGTGCCCTTCTGAGCTGAGCCCCCTCCCCGCCCTCAGCCTAATTTAGATCCCACACCTGCTCGCCTTTCCTGCTTCCGGAACCCACGCTGGACCCCCACCTCTCAGACAGCCTGCCGGGCTCTAGCCAGACCCTTCCCCCGGCCCAGTGCTACTCTCCTGGGGTGTGCCCGTATCCGCGCTCTCTCACAGCCCCTCATTATCTTCTGGACGGAATCCTAGCCCCTCCGACATCCAGACTAGCGCTTCTGTCTCGATCATTCTCTGGGTCTGGAGTTTTGGAGCGGGTATCTTAACAGCCCTCTCCCCCTAGAAGATAAAATTAAATGAGGAAAGTCTTCAATCGTATCACTTGGTTGGGACCATCACTGGCTGTTTAGTCTTCAGCAGACCTGTATTGAGACCATCATCCTAAGTGTTTAAGACCGGGAGTCAGATTTGAATTTAAATCTGTGGACTTGAAAAACGAACTTGGGCAAATGAGCTGCTCTCTGTTGCCTCAGTTTCCTCTGTTGTCACCGGGTATAATGATAGTACCTATCTCATTAGGTCCTTGTGAGGACCGACAAGTCAGTGCATGTGAAACTCTTAGCTCAGTGTTAAGTGCTTTATAAGTCTTAGCTGTTAATCTTACGTGCCCGGTAAGAAGTCTTGCAGTGCGCTGTGCTGGGATGCAAAGATGAAATAAGACAGTTGTGCTTCCTCGAGAAGTTCACAATTTGTCGGATAGAACTGTAGGAAAATAATTGCCAAACACTGATAAAAACAGAGAGACACACAGGGGATGGGGACAGGGGACATCCTAAGCAGGACACTTCAGGAGTGTGGCTCAGTCTGGGGACTGGCTGGAACATAGAAATGACTGGAGAAGCAGCAGGAGGTGAGCAGGTCAGACCATAGACGACTAACGGCACATTGAGTAATATGGACTTAAACCCTATAGGCCATGAGGAGTCCTCAAGAGGAAGGAATCATTTGACCAGATTTTAATTTTTTTTTTAATGTTTGTTTATTTTTGAGAGGAGAGAGAGAGAGCACAAGCAGGGGAGGGACAGAGAGAGAGGGAGACAGAGGATCCGAAGTGAGCTCTGTGCTGACAGCAGAGAGCCTGGTACAGGGCTCGAACCCATAAACGGCGAGATCATGGCCTGAGCTGACACCAGGAGTCGAATGCTTAACCAGCTAAGCTACCCAGGTGCCCCTGACCAGATTTGAATTTTAAGTAGAATCGCTCTGGCATGCGGAGTCTGGAGATATTTATTATGGATTGGGGTATTTGGGGGTAAAGGACAAAGAGGCACTGAAAACACCTTTAACCAAGATGGAGAACTCTGAGGAGATGTGAGGATGTAAGAAGAATGACAAGTTCGGTTTGGTTTATGTTGTAGGTACTGTGGGACCATCTGGTGGAGACTCTGAAGGTCACTGAACTTGCCAAAGAGTGCGGCCAAGTCTTCGGGAACTTCTGAAGGTGTGAATCGGGAATTCTCCACACCAGTGGTGCTGATCTGTTTCCTAGTCTCTAAATACGCCCAGTATTTGTGCCCTGAGGAATTTACACATGCCTTCCTGTCTCCTCTCTGTTTACATAAATACCTCCTCACTTTCTCACCCATGGCCATCCTCACACCAACTCCTTTACAACTGGCTCGTTCTGTTCATCCAGCCCTTGCCCTGGGCTGCGCTGTGATGGTGACCTCTTCGGGAACATGCCCAGTCTCCACAGGTAGCATCAAGCAGTCAACAAATACTAAGGACTGTGCTAGTCTGGGCTCTGGGGGAGGCCATGGCATCCCAGCAGTGAGCCAGAGAGACACACTGACTTTGTCCTAGTGGAGTTCACACCCCAGCAAAGCCTGATGTGGACAAAACAAGACTGTGAAGGCATTGGGCTGCTGAAGAAACAGATGGCACGGGTGCCTGGGGGGCTCAGTTGGTTAAACGTCTGACTTTAGTTCAGGTCATGATCTCATGATTCACGAGTATGAGCCCCACATCAGGCAAGCAGCTGCTTTAGATCCTCCGTCTCCCTCTCTCTCTGCCCCTTTCCCCACTTGCTCTCTCTCAGAAATAAACATTAGGAAAAAAAAAAAAAAAAGAATTGGAGGCACCAGGGTGGCTCAGTCGGTTAAACGGTTAAGCGTCCAGCTTCGGCTCAGTTCATGATTTCATGGTTCATGAGTTCGAGCCCCGTGTCAGGCTCTGTGCTGACAGCTCAGAGCCTGGAGCCTGCTTCAGATTCTGTGTCTCCCTCTCTCTCTGCCCCCCCC